>NC_137980.1:33867776-34175806 GCF_963924665.1 Micromys minutus
CTATCAGTGACTGCATATTATATCTGTTCTTTTGTGACTGGGTTATCTCACTCAGGATGATATTCTGTAGATGCAACCATTTTTTAAAGAATTTGGTTAAGTCATTGTTTCTGATAGCTGAGTAGTACTCCATTGTGTAAATGTACCACAATTTTTGTATCCATTCATCTACTGAAGGACATCTGGGTTCTTTCCAGCTTCTGGCTATTATAAATAGAGCTGCTATGAACATTGTGGTGCATGTATCTTTGTTGTATATTGGAGTGTCTCTGGGGTATATGCCCAGAAGTGGAATAGCTGGATCTTCAGGTAGTACTATGTCCAATTTTCTGAAGAATCGCCAGACTGATTTCCAGAGTGGTTGTATCAGTTTACAACACCCCCAACAGTGGAGAAGTGTTCCTCTTTCTCCACAACCTCACCAGCATCTGCTGTCATCTGAGTTTTGGATCTTGGCCAATCTGACTGGTGTGAAGTGGAATCTCAGGGTTGTTTTGATTTGCATTTCCCTGATGGCTAAGGATGTCAAGCATTTCCTTAGATGTTTCTCAGCCATTCCATATTCCTCAATTGAGAACTTTTTGTTTAGCTCTGTACCCCATTTTTTAATAGGGTTGTTTGATTCTCTGGTGTCTAGCTTTTTGAGTTCTTTGTATACCTTGGATATTAGGCCGCTATCTGATGTGGAGTTGGTAAAGATCTTGGGAAACATTTTAAAATGAATTAAAAAGAAAATGGGAAATTAATAAGCTCTTTTCTCAACCCCACACTACTAAAGTTCAAAGAAGAATTTAAAAACAGCCAGAAAAAAAAAAAAAAAAAAAAAAAAGCTTAGGCTACAATGATTTTTCTACAAAATTTTACCAAAAATGTTAGAAAGAATTAATAATAATTCTCTGTTTTTCTAAAATAGGACTGAGTTCCATAACCCAGCCTATATGGTCAGTGTTGCCCAAATACCAAAATTACAGAAAAATTGTTGCAAGAATATTTGTATATCTTCAACATACAATATTTTATTAATTATTTTAATTATTTACATTCAAAATCATGCTCACCCCCCTTCCTGGTCCCCCCCATAAGTTCCTCAACTTCCCCCCTCTCCTCTTTGCTTCTGAAAGGATGCTCCTCCATCCACTCACCCACTCCCACCTCACTCCTGAGGCATTACGTTTCTACAGGATTAAGTGTTTCCTTTCCCACTGAGGCCAGATAAGGCAGTCCTTTGCTACATCTGTAGCAGGGGCCATGGAGCAGCCCATATATGCTCTTTAGTTGGTGGCTTAATCGCTGGGAGCTTTGAGGGTCCCAGTTAGTTGACAGTGTCTTAACATATAATATAAACAATGTGAGTTAAACCATGTGTAAAAATAGGGGGTTATGCAATGTAACCATGTGTAATTTATCCCAGAAGTACAGGTTGGTTTAACATACAAAAATTAATGAATGTATTTTATATCAATAGAATAAACAATGTCTATACTACACAGATGTGTAGAATGAGCATATCTACAAAAATTTAAAATCACTTCACAATAAACACATAAACATACAAACTTAGCAAACTAAGAATAATATAAAACACCTTCAACAGAGCAAAGAACTCCATGTTTTATGGTAGAAAATGTGAGTTGCTTATTTCAAAGAGTAGAAACACAACAAGCTTGTCCACTCTGGTACTTTGTTCAACATAGTACTAGCAGTTCCATTGAGAACAATTAGGAAAGAAAATAGAATAAAAGACACAAATTTAGTAAAGTGTTGGTTTATAGGTTTCCTCCAAGATCCACAATTTCACTAGACCTAGATTGTTGGCAAAGTTTCCAGTACCAGAACAGTCTCTTTGTTGAGTGGGTCTTAAGTCCAGTTGGAGAGCCGCTGGTTACCACCAAGGTATATGTGCCACTACTACACCCTTAGGGTTGTCAAACTGTGCTGATTGTTGCTGTGGCTCATGCATGTCATAGTTGCATAGGCCTATTGGTTGCTTTCCATCTTTGGAAGCTTGCAGCCCTTTCTGGTATCATGAAAGTTAGTCCTCAAAGAGAACTAGAGTTGACATAATGTTGTATATGGAAAACCCTAAGGAACAATACACACACACACACAAACACACACAAACACATACAGTAAACTACTAAAGTTCAATCAACTACAGTACTATACACTATCAATGAACAAAAAAATTTTATATTAAATTGAAAAACTACCCCATTTAAAATATCAAAAAATCACCCCCAGGGAACTAAGCAGATCCTCTCCTTCACCATTCTTTCCTTACCCAATACCTTCATCTCACCTCCCTCAATCACCCAATGTAGTCTCTCCCTGACCAGGGAATCAGGTCATCAATTTTTAGTCTCCTTCTCACACTCCAATTCCAATTCTTGAGTCTTTTCCTCAGCTTTGTAGCAGACCATCTGCTGTGTCCCATTCTTTCTCTCTGCCCAAACTTCCAGGGACTAAGCAGATCTTCCTACAGGGCTCCTTCATCACCCCATACCTTTGTCTTACTCCCAATACTGGAGGCACTCTCTCTTGCTGGAAACCCACTGGCCATGCCCACCAGAGAATCAGATCCTTCTAGAAGACCCACGTTTTCTTCTTCCTGTGAACCGTCTCAGCCCCTGACCTTCTTAATCTATACCCAGTCCTGTGGGTCAGCTCCCAATACCTAGAAGGAAGTTATACTTAGGATCCTCAGTGGTCACACCAGACAGGAACTCAGAAGCACTCCCTACCATGCAATCCACAGCTGCCTCAGGATTCTAAAATACAGGCAGGTAAGCAAAACCAAAAATTATAAAACCCACCACAAAAAGACTAGACCAGACTTTAATACCAAGAATTACAATCATCCCAAACATAGATGCCGAGACGTCAACATAGAAACACAATAACAGCCAGAACAATGTGTCTCCTCTAGAGTCAAGCAACCTGTCTTAGTCAGGGTCTCTATTCCTGCACAAACATCATGACCAAGAAGCAAGTTGGGGAAGAAAGGGTTTATTCAGCTTACACTTCCATATCGCTGTTCATCACCAGAGGAAGTCAGGACTGGAACTCAAGCAGGTCAGGAAGCAGGAGCTGATGCAGAGGCCATGGAGGGATGTAACTTACCGGCTTGCTTCCCCTGGCTTGCTCAGCCTGCTTTGTTATAGAACCCAGGTCTACCAGCCCAGGGATGGCACCACCCACAATGAGCCCTCCCACCTTTGATCACTAGTTGAGAAAATGCCTTACAGCTGGATCTCATGGAGGCATTTACTCAGCTGAGGCTCCTTTCTCCGTGATAACTCCAGCTTGTGTCAAGTTGACATACAGTAAACTACTAAAGTTCAAGTTGACACAAAACCAGCCAGTACACAACCCCACAATAATAGGCACTGAGAAATGCAATATACCTGAAGCAAAGACTATTTAAAAGAGCTATTACAGGTATCAGTAATCCTATAAAAGATATACACAAATTCATTAATAAAATCCACAAAACATAAACAGAAGAATGAAGAAAATTGTTCAAGACACGAAATAGAACTGGGAATGAAAACTGTAGGAACTTGAAGAGGAACCTCAGAGGTAAGCCTCACCAACAGGATATAAGAGATGTAAAAAAGGCATTGAAGTCAAGATAGAAGAAATATGGTACACTGGACAAATAAAATATTAAATGTGAAAAAAATCCTCCAGAAAATCTGGGACTCTGAAAAGACCAAACCTGAAAATGGTAAGAATAGAGGAAGGAGAAGAAATCCAGATCAAAGGCACAGAAAATATTTTCAACCAAATTGTGGGAGAAAATTCCCCTAACCCAAAGAAGTGTGTGTCTGATCAACGTACAAGAAGCATACAGAACAAACACCAAATAGACTGTACCAGAAAAGAAATTCCTCACAACATAATAATTAAAACACTAAATGTAAAAAACAATGAAAGACTGTTAAAACCTGAAAGGGAAAAAGACCAAGTAACATATAACGACAGATCTACTAAATTAACATCTGACTTCTCAATGGAGACTCTAAAGCCAAAAGGCCCTAGATAGATATTCTACAAACTCTAAAAGAATACCTGCCAGCCCAGACTACTATACCTAGCAAAACTTTCCATCATAAAAAATGGAGAAAGAAATTCACTCCATGAAAAAGCAAATTTAAGCAGTGCCAACAACAGCCCCCTACTCTCAACAGACAGGTCATCCATACAAAAACAAAGAACTGCTGGAGCCAAGTGATGTCATAAACCAAAGGGGCCTAACTGACATTTATAGAACATTCTACCCAAACATAAGAGAATATTCTTTCTTCTCAGAAGCTCATGGAACTTTCTCCAAAATTGGTCACATAGTTGTGCACAAAGCAAGAATCAACAGGTTCAAGAAAATTGAAATAACACCTTATGTCCTATTTGACCTCCAAAAATTAAAGCTGGATATTATCATCAACAACAAAACCCAGAAAGCTTACAAACTAATGGAAACTGAACAACTAAATAAAAAATGAGTGAGAAAAGAAATTAGAACTTTCTAGAATTGATTGAAAATGAAAACATCATGTACCCAAACACATGGGATAAAATAAAAGTGGTTTTAAGAGGCAAGTTCAAAGTACTAAGTATCTACATAAAAACAAAAACAAAAGACAGAAACCATAATTTAACAGCACACCTGAAATCAAAAGAACATAAAGAAGAAATAATGCCCCCAAAGACTAGATAGCAATAAAGGAAAAACAAAACAAACAAACAAACAAACAAAAAACAAAAAAACAATTCAGGGCCAAAATCAACAAAATAGAAACAAACACCACCACCACCAACAACAACAACAAAAAACAATTTTAAAAAATCAATGAAACAAAGAGTTAGTTCTTTGAGTAAATCAGTAAGATTGAAAAACCCTTAAAGGAAAAGGTGGGTGGAGAAGAACAAAATCAAAGAGATCATGGAGAAAATCCTGGGCTTTTTGTGACTTGCTTTGCTGGTTTCCATTATAAAGACAGCACAGTGCACAACGCAAGATTGGAAAAGAGTTGTGAGAAATATTTTGTCAGCCTTAATCACTCAACAAGTAGAAGCCACATCCTGTATAAGTTACTGCATTATGGGCAGAAGTAGCCACTATAGTTTTACTTTTACTTCAGTTTGAGTTTTTACACACTAAGGTTCACAATTACCTAGTATTTATGAAAATTTTAAAAGTCTTTCATTTTACATTACCCTCTGTCAGGTGACCCTGGCTGTTGTGGTAGCACATGCCTGTCACCTCAGCACTCACCCAGCCGGGGCACAGGATCAGGAGTCAAGGGTCAATCTAGGTTTTATGTTGAGAACTTGTCTCAAAAGTAAAATCAGGATAACGTACAGTAAACAACAAAATAAGCATTACATCCCAATAAAACGTAGATTTTATGGCCTTCCCCATAAGAACTAAGTCTACAAGAGTAAGTGGATTCAAGGTACATACCTAGGAAAGATGAAGCTGAGACTCAAGCCCTCTCTCTCTCTCTCTCCTTTTATCCCTCTCAGGTGTTTATTACCTTTTAGGAACTAATCATCTGGTTGGTTACTTTAGTAGGAACCCACCTTTTAAATGAAATGTATTCTTGTTTCATTTTGACAAACACCATTTTTAATTACTCATAAATTCATGGACTCATGAACTGAATTTCAACTGACAAGCTAGTATTCATCTGAAGCATGTCAGAGCCCCCTTAAAGCTCCACCCTACCTACCTCTGAGCCCATCAGCATCAGGCTTATCACAGAACCTGTATCATCTCTCCTCCTCTATCAGGTCACTTCCTGTCAATTATTCTGACTGGTAAACATAAGCAAAGTTCTGAACGTTTTGCCGCATCTAAAATTTAAAAAGTGATTGTAAAATAAAAATAAGGAAAAGTTAAAAACAAATTAAAACGAAACGGAATGCTAGCCAGCTCCTTGGTGTGACTAAGCAATAGATTGAAATCACAGCATCCTAAGAATGAGTCATCTTCCGGTCAGTCTGATTTGGAGACAACCAACAGTGACAATTCTCAAGAATATTCTAAGACTTGGCAGATCATCCTGTACTTTAAAGTGTTTTAATCTTCCATCCTGCTTCGAATCAACAGCCTGACTGTGCGGAGCAGGCAGAAAAATGACCCTGCATTTAGCCATCACCTGATAAACTGTCATGCTGTGCTCTACGAATTTGTGAGTCACTTAAAAAAACAGCACTAAAGGAGCCATGACCTCATGGACATCAGTAGGAACGTGCATTAGTGATTATTTTGCACCACAGGTACATTCCATGATCGCAGAGAAATCATGGTCATGGAGCAGCTCTAGTTGTGGGGAGACATGAGGCAGTGGGTAACTGGCTATCTCTGACTCAACAGGTCTTCTTGGAATATACTGAACTGCAATGCGTATGTAGTTACCAAGAGGCCTGGGGAAGAATGTTAATAAGTGTAATGGCTAGATTACGTAGCAATAGCATGGGTATTTGTGACACATTCATATGAGATTCTTTACAAGAACAAACTGCTACTGCACACAACCTGAATGAACTCTGTAAACATAAATATTCAGTGAGTGAATCCAGTCAATCTCCAATGATATTATTAACAAGGTTCAGAAACAGGCAGAATAAAAATCACAATGGTTTTAATTTGGGGAATAGACTCCACAGGATCAACAAAGGGGCGTCTGGGCACTGACACGTCGCTTTTTGGATCTGTATGGTAGGTGCATGTTCATCTTGGGGGATTTGTCACGCTATCCATTTATTATTTGATCATACTTACAAACTTAGAACTTATATCAATAAAGCAGTTCATTCCTGGGTAACATTGCTAATGTACAGGTGCATACAGTTGGTTTACAACATATATGTTCACACCACCACATGTTCATGCTCTTGCTAGTAACCTACTGCAGAGAAGCAGCTACTCATACTCTCAAAAATGATGTACCTGAAAAACCACAAACGCTTCTCAAAGGGCTAGTAGCATCTCTATGAGGCCACACAGCTAGTATTTTGAGTTGAATAAAGGTATTAATTTCACTTACTGACAGGAGATATTTAATTCAAAGAATAGGTGGGTCTAAGTTTTGCTCTTTTGCTGATCTTCTGTTGGGAGTTACTGTAATTCCTTTTGAGGAATTTCTTCTGCACAATATGTGTTTTGCATGAGAGTATCAATTCTGCCTCTCCTAGCCAGCAAGTCGGCATGCAAAGTAAACTGGACCAAATGGATGCTCTCCTCTTAGAACTTAGATCCTGGTGGAGGGAGATGACTTACCTTGCCAGCTGCTGTTTGAGGTGACACTCCACTCACTTCTGCACCTTAGACTTTGGGTGGTGGTGGGGCCGGGGTGCTCTGCTTTTTGGATGTTCCCATAGTAGCAGTCTATGTTTCTTCTGTATGTGACTTAAAGAACCCCATCCTCACACACCCTTTCCCTGTTAAGTCCCCCAGTTTCTGTTGACTGGAACTAAAGAGCAACCATGATACAGCACTGTTCACCCAGACTCAGCTTCTGTAGACTACAAAATAGTTTGGCCAACCTCTGCTTCCAAAGCCTCAGAGAAAAAGTTCTCTCTCTTTTCCCACTGATACACACAGAAAGGCCAGAAAGGCTTCTCAGTGAAATAACTTGTTTTCACAAAACATGCCTACTGGCAGGGCTCAAAAGGAAAAGGCACACAGACCAAAGATGTGAAGAGAGTATAACATTCACGGTTGTAGCAGGAATATAAATGTTAAGTAAATAAGTAAGTGAAGAAACAAACATTCTGGAAGTTTGGTAGCTCACATAATTCACATAACAATGTTTTAATTTTTAAAATAAGCACAATCACCTACTACAATGCCCACTTTATGTAATAATAACAACCACTAAATTGTCTTTATGTTCTAGTCATATCTTCTGGCAGGATAGTACAGATGTACCTGTTTCTTTCTTGAATTATTGTGTTGTGGTAGAGATGAAAACAGAATCTCAGTCATTCTAGGCAAGTGCTCCATCATTGTGTTGTTCTCTCGGCCCCTTACTTACAAAAAATAAGAATCATTTATCATTTCTTAAACCACCAAAGATTACTCTTTGGCAAGCTGGCACAGTCACTAGACTTTTCATTTAACACATAAACCTCTTCTTGTTTATCAATTTAAACTGACTGAGGCATTGCATATGTGGGCCAAGGAGTCTTCTTTCTTACGTCAGGTGATTTATTGTAGGAATATGTAACCACACTAGAATTTGGAAAAAGGTTTCCAGGCAACAATCATCCCAATTCCAGCTGCAAATTATGCTTAAAGTGTGACTTCATAGAAACTCCTTTACAAACTACATGTAACCATGAGGAAACAGTTCTATAGCGTAAGAGCTTAGGATCTGGTATGATCTCTGGCCAAGACAGAATAGAGGTCAGCAGGCTCTAAAATACACATGACATCTCCCCTAAAGATGGATTCTAGGAGCTAAAGACAAAGGAGTAGGAAGGGAGAGTCTGGAATAAAATGTTCTGGGGAATTTGGGTGAGGTCTGCCTCCACAGGTAGCAAAAGGTCACCAGGTTGTAACAATATCCATTCTGGCCTCTGGGCAGAAAACAGATATTTTATCCTCTGAGGAAGCACCCGAGTGATTAACATTCCTGGTTTCCCCCAGTGATCTGTGGACTTTTGTGCACCCAACAAAGGAGAAGGAAAGAAGAAAGTATAACAATTTAAATTGCCATAGGATTTACAGAACACTAAACTCTTTCTTCAAATGTTTATGCTTCTTTATCCATTTGACATATTTGAAGTGCTTCTATTTGTTCAAATATATCTCTCATTTGTCATTCTGCGTGTGTTTGTGTGTGTAAAAGTGCCACTGCCCGCCCTATTAAGAGGACAATTCAGTGGAGTTGATTCTCCTCTTCCATCTTTATGAAGGTTCTGAGGATTGAACAATGGTTGCCAGGCAGCATGGGCCTCTCTCCACAGAGCAGCTTGCTAGTCCCCAAAGAATTATTTTCTCTTCCTTTGCAAATGTTTAAATAAAGATATTCAAACATATTTTCTATTCCTTATAAGAATAAATTACAACTTTATATTTAAGAAAAATTAAGTGGAAATACCAACTTCTTATTTAAGCATAAATACTTTGTGGCCAATTATGTTTTTATACGAAAGAGTTTTCCAAGTACAGACTATTCTGTCCATTATGGGAGTTTTATGTGTTTGTGTTGGTTTGATTTTTAAAATCATTTTTATGTCCAAAACTATAATTACTAAAGAAATACTAAGAATTCTCAATGGTTAAATTAGAACATAAATATAATGGGTTTTGAAAAATAAGCCCAAAACGCTGTTGTAATTATTTTCTGGTTACTTTTAAAACTCTTAAGCTGTATGATAAATGGGATATGTTATGAGAGTTGAGTAGGAAGAAGGTAGAGAGGATAGACACCTGCAGAATGTTGAGTTGCTAAGTCTGGCTGATGTGACAGTGCATATTCATGGCTTTCTTATTTTATTTTCTCCAGCTTGAAGCTGTCTATAATAACAAACCTTCATACTTCAAAATAGGGGCTGGACAGACAGGTCTGTGACTAAGAGGGTTTCTTGCTCTTCCAGAGGACCCAAGTTCAGTCAAGCCCCCATGTTGGACAGCTCACTACCACCTGTATCTGTAAGTACAAAGGATCTGATGTTGTCTACTGGCTCCTGGGCCCCTGTACATGCAGAGAACCTGCACATGCATAACATACATGTTCAGACACACAAATATACACATAAACAAAAACTTCTAAATATGCACTAGATATCCAAAGAAACCTCAATAACATAAACCAAATAGAAAACAACCAACTGGTTTGTACAGGATTATGTTTGCTATTTCATCTGAAGTCCAGTGAGAAATCAGATCACCAATCTACAGCCATTTAAAAGCAATATGAAAGGCTGTTGTCGCCACCTGCTGGACAGTGAGTTTGGGTGCTTTAATGTAAAAACGTATCTAGTTTTAACAAGTTATGAAATTTATCTCTTGTGTATTACATTAGTGTACTAATTAATGTCATATTACATCACCTCCAACCACATGCCACTTTCTGAGAGGCATGTTGTAAAAGGCTTTTCATAAAGTAGTCACCTTGGAATGTTCTTGTTTGTCTTACCAGAGAATTTGCTTTCTACAGGGATAGCACACATTTAGACTATTTCTAGATGGGAATACACCAGAAAGTAGAAACTTGTCCCAGATCTAGGTTCAGGGATAAAATCTTGGAGCTGGATAGATGGATCTGGAATTAGAAGCACTTGTTCTTGCTAAGGACCTAGGATCAATTCCTAGTATCCACATGATGGCACATAACTATTTGTAAATCCAATTCCAGGAGCTTCAACACCCTCTTCTGACAGGCCCATATATGATATACGTAGAAAATACTCATACGCAGAAAATATTTTAAAATACATTTAAAATATTTAAACTTTTTTAATATTTTAAAATATTTAATATTTGTAATTTTACATTAATTAAAAATACAAATTAATATTTATAATGTTATATTTAAATATTTAAAATTTTGCAATCTTTTATAAATTGGGTAGTGAAATATACAGTGATTTTCTGTACTTTAGATCACTTGTGGAATTTTAGAATAAACTGATGCTGGTCTGAAAATCAGCTTTTTATTACAATCAGAGTTGACATCATGAGTATCCACTAGTGTCCTCAAAGTTCTACAACATGGTAAGAAATGCTGGATTCCAAGATCAATCTCCTATTACTAGGTGATGACCAGCTACTTGTTCTATGTAAACCTTCTAAGTAGTTCCTATGTAAATCAGTGTTTGGGATTCATCGGTATTTACTATAAAACTTTAAACCCTTACTTAAATCAGTGGGAGGGGATCTTGAAACAATTTAAATGCCCAGCAATTGAGAGAATGCTGCAATAAAGCGGTAAAATGTTACTCATTTTCCATGAGGTTTGGATAAAAGAAGTGAGTGCGTTCAAACACATGCATGCAGGGCTAGAGACGGATTAGCAGTAGAGAACACTTGTTCTTTTTATTTTCTCCATCTCTTTCAAATGAACACGTCAAAGGAATATTCACTAAACAATTTTTTTTTCTGATTGTATCTGAGTATCGGGATTATGCGTGATTCCTTTTCCTATTTATGACTGTTCTAAATACTCCCATTCTAAGGTTAACATGTACTCCATTAATCAGGAGAAAATCTGACAAGTGGAATGATAGCTTTGGGCTCATAGCAGAGCCCTGGCCTAGCATGCACACGGCCTTACATCCAATCCCAAGATTAATGAAGATATAAAGTGGACTGGGAGAAGGCGCCATTGGTAAAGCTCCTGTTGCACAAGCACGAGGACATTGTCTTCATCCCAGCACCTACAGAGAAGGTGGCCAGCCAGGCTGACCGTCTGTAAACTAACTCCTGGTCGAGACCCTGTCTCAAAGACCAAGGTAGAGAGCTTCTGAAGAAGACGTGGTGCTGACCCCTGCCCGAGACACAAACACGGATACATGAGTTTAAAATATTTAAAAATCAAACCAACACAAACACATAAAAGCCCCAAATCTTGTCCTCTTTGTAAATTGAAGTTTCCAATAATGATGAATCTTTGTGTTTCAGAACCTGGCAAGTATGGGAAATGCCTTCTCCCACGCACTATTTCCACAACTTATTCTTTGTCTTTCTTTTAGCTTTCATATCAGTAGTGTCCCGGAATCAAGAAACTTAAGTACTGCCATTCAATACTTTAAAATTTTGAAATTATAGTGGTAAGTTTGGCTTTTCTTTGAACACATGAAAAGGCAGTGACTTAGCCAAATGGTTAAAACAATGGCTAAGAAAGCCCAAAGGCTGGGTGTGTGGCACACCCCTAGGTCTAGCTACTTGGAGCCTGAGCCGGAAAGATCTCCAGCTCAGCACACTGATCTCATTTGACACTTAATGGACCTCACACAAGTTTGGCCCCTTTTACAGGGAAGCTGAGCATCTAATTTCCAGTGTCTAGCAAGGGTGAAATGGGAAACATACCATACTCAATAAAAGACAACCACTGTTAGTCCTTGTCCTGCTGCTACTGTATTTGGTAAGTGGTATCTACACTTAAATTTTCCAGTGGGGAGAAAACTGTGAGTGTAGTAGTTGTTCCTGGTTATTTGAGCTTTCTAGGCCACTGAAATACTGAGGACTTAGAAGTTGGGGACAGATGGGTCTAGCCAAACTGGGGAACTACACATTTAGTGTCCAAAGTGGAGAGCAACTGAGAAAGATACCCAACTTCCAACTTTCCACATGCCCCTCAACCCCAGCGCCCCCCCCCCCCCCAAGAAGCCAACAGCCCTGCTGGTGATGTAGCCTGGTAGGAAAGAGGATGCTGCTGTTACTTCAATGGCCATGTCTCCCGAAACTAGAAACTGCTTCTAGACCTAGATTCTACCAGAATACAGAACACTGACACTAAGGAAGGACTGAGGGAACTGGAGGGGTCAAATATATCACAAGAAGACCTACAGTAAACTAACCTGCATCCATGGGGCTCACAGAGACTGAACCACCAACCGTATGGCTGCGATGTGGGTCCCCTAACAAGTAGAGTGGGGGTGACTCTGACTCTTATGCTTCCCTTTGAATCGGCCTCCCCTAACTGGGCTGCCTTATCTGGCCTCAGAGGGAGAAGTTATACCCAGTCCTGCTTCATCTTGTCTTGCCAGGGAGAATTGGTACCCATGGGGAGGCCTCCTCTTCTCAGAAGAGTCGCAACGGGGGAGTGTGAGGTGGGAGAAGCGGAAGGAAGGAGGGCTGTGATGGGAATGTACAGAGAATAAAGAAAAAAATAATAAAAAATAAAAATAAAAAGGGGATGTGGGGGAAATGTGACAGAATCCAAGTACAGAAAAATGTAAAAAACAATAAAAATTTAAAAAGGAAATGTAACAAGATTTTCAGTAACTGACATTTTTTTCTTATATGTTAAAAATTACTTCTAAATGTACTGATTAAGAAAACACGAGGAGCCAAACTAGAAACTATACAGTTTTATAGATGCCTTTGTTGTTTCTTGACACACACACACCCAATAGTTTCACAATATAACACTTCTAGGCAGCTTCTGCAGTTTCAGCTTCTTCGGTTTCAGCTTTGGTTAACGAGTCAGTCTTTAGTAGCAAACCTTCACTGGTTGAACTACGAAGGAAGGCACGTACCACAAACGGACCTACAACAAAGATAAGAGCCAGCTGTGACTGTCAGGAAAGCTGGCAGGACTCCAGTGTTGCTGTCCCGGACAGCTCACTGCCCTAAACAGTGCTCCTGGAAACACACACTCACTAGAGATCCTCTCCTCTCCTCTAGAAGACGATCAACACTGAAGGGAGTAGGTGGTGATGTTTATATCAGATGGAAATACTCTAAATATTTCTCTAAAGCAGTCAGTACAGACGATAATACTGAGTTACCAAACAGCTGAAACTCTCCACACATTAATACTCTTCCTAACAACAGTTAAGGGGCTGCATCTAAAATGGCAGAAAGAAAAAAAATAATTTTTAGAGAATTTATTGTTCACTAAATTACTCTTCTCTAGTTAACTCGGAAGATCAAAGTTCGCTGTGGAATAAAAGAATCTATATATACTCAATTTCTGTGGTGGTATTGTAGATGAAAGAATTAACAAATGGGATAGCCAATCACCAATGTGCTTAATTCTCCAGGATGGCTGCAATGGTTTGAATATGGTTGGCCATGGGGAGTGGCACTATTTGGAGCTGTGGCCTTATTGGAGTAGGTTAATCACTGTGGGAATGAATGGGCTTTAAGGTCCTATGCTCAAACTCTACCCAGTGTGGAAGACAGCCTCCTCATGGCTGCCTTCAGATCAAGATGTAGAACTCTCACCTCTACCAATACCATGTCTGCCTGGATGCTGCCATGTTTCCTACCATAATGATAATGAATTGAATTTCTGAAACTGTAAGCCAGCCCCAATTAAATGTTTGCCTTTAGCTCTGTGCCCCATATTTTAATTGGGTTATTTGGGTTGTTGGTGTTTAACTTCTTGAGCTCTTCATAAATTTTAGATATTAGTCCACTATCAGCTATAGGGTTGGTGAAGATCACTAGGCTGCCGTTTTGTCCTAATGATAGTGTCCTTTGCCTTACAGAAGCTATGCAGTTTTCATGGGGTCCCATTTATCAACTGTTGATCTTAGAGCCTGAGCCATTGGTCTGGCCTTATTGGGAGAGGATGCACCTAGCCTCATAGAGACTTAATGGTGGGGGAGGAGAGAAATACCCAGGGGTTCCCCACCCGTTCAGAGAAGGGGAGGGAAATGGGACAAAGGATGGTGGGAGGGAGTGAACAGGAGAAAGGGAGTTTGTGGGATGTAAAATAAGTAAGTAAAATAATAATAATAATAATAATAATAATAATAATAATAATAATGAAAAAAGAATAAATAAAAAGGAAAAAATTGTAAAAGAAAATAAAAAACGTCATACAATACATTAAAAAAAGTTTGCCTTTATAACAGTTGCCTTGGTCATGCTCTCTTCACAGCAATGAAACCCTAACTAAGACAACAGCAAACACGTGTTTTAATTAACTTATTAACTAAATCCTGTAAACTCCTAGCACCGCAACTATATGGGCAGTCAGTGCAGCCTGGCTGCTCCTATAGGGCACCCACAATTGTGGTTTGTGTGAGGAACACAGGCATGCTAAAGACATGGCCGTAGGCTGTGTTCTAGCTTCTACAGTACCCACGTTCTTCTCCCTATGGTAAGAGAATCAGCCAATTACAAGTCATAACTCTCCTCCCATGACAAAAATACCTCCTTTCTTTTATAAAATAAAGATTAAAAAGGCCAACTGGCTTCAAACTACCATTTATAAATGGTGTTCTTTCCTATTTTAACACCACTGTAACTTTAAAACAATTTGTTTTCTTTTAAACCTTAATACATTTAACAGTAGAAATATGAAGATGTACAAAGGTTTGGGAGTATATTCTTTGCTACTAATAAAGAAACCTTTATTTAAAACCTTATTTAAGGCTCTAAAACCTTATGATTCATGAATAAGATAATTAAAAATCGTTTGGAAAAAAATTGCATTTTGCATATCTATCTCTATCTATCTATCATCTATCTATCTATCATCTATCTATCATCTATCTATCTATCTATCTATCTATCTATCTATCTATCTATCTATCTATCTATCTATCTACCTATCATTGTGGTTCCCTGGAAGAACCGCAGCTATCGAGCTTGTATGTAAACTCTGTCTCAGTATTTCACAGTGTTGAAGTATCGCCCAGCTACTCACCCAGACTCAGCGGACTGTGCCTGCAGACCTCATTTATAACTGCCTGGAGATTGGCAGCTATCTGGTCACTTGGCATATCCAACTGAAAGAAACAAAGACATCGCAATCTGGTAACTGCAGCAGTATGCACTCTAGATGGTACGTTTTATGTCTTTACCTAATGCAATGACATATTTAAAAACTCCACCATAAAGGCAAACAAAAACTTTATTTACACATCTTTATATATATGTCAAGAGTTACTTTATAGAATATATCATAGTTTTTAAGTTTTTCTATTTGATGACCTGTAGTTTCCAAGTAATTTCCCGAAAGCATATCCCAAATACAAACACCATGCATTCATCCCCACATTAGGAACATTCTCTTTAACTTATGTGCTCATGTGTGGATAGAAGCCAGCCGTCAATGTTGGATGTCTCCCTTTATTGCGTTCCACCTTACTTTCTGATACAAGGTCTCTCGATGAACCTAAAGCTTACCAGTTTGTCTAGGCTGGCTGGTCAGTGAGCTCCAGGAGTCCTCCTGCCTCTGTGTTCCCAGTGCCAAAGTTAGACATGTGACACCAGGCTTGAGAAGTATACACTATATTTCATATTAGCAAAGTATACTCAAGAACATGTCTTAAACATTTTAGGTCACGAAAACTTGCTCAAGAAAAACGCCTACCAGCACACAAAAACAAAACCTCTGCTTTCAGGGTCTTCGGAGATTTCTGACTTAAAAGTGAAAAGAGGAGAAAGACTCCTGAAGAGACGGCACTCGTGGGCCAGTGTGAGAGCCGCTTGTGCTAATTTGTCTGAAGGTTTTGTGGGTCTATGGATTACAGTGGCAAAAATTATTTCTACCTTTGCAGAGATTAAAAATCAAAAAAGCAAGACACATATACACTCCTTCTGAAACAGCTAGCTTCCGTATTTTAAGTGTAATATGAGCAAACCAAAGACAGTCTGTTACTCAGTTTTGACATCTACACTGCTCTATAGGAACCACTCTCAGAGAGGACTTGTCTATTTCTAGTTTTTGATGTGGATCACTAGAAAATAGAAACTGACACCCCATTTTGCTCATCTGTTCAGTTTTCGATCTTTTTAAATTTGAGTATATAAAGCAAAGTCTCAGGGCTAAAAATAATCATAGACAAAAATTTAGCTGTTTCACTGCCACAAGACATGCATTATAAATAGTGTGTATCTTTATAAGAATAAAAACAAGTTTTCCAGAATTACAATTTTACACAAACACTTTTAAGTCAATGTATAGTATCACTCCTGATAAAGTGATTTATTTATATGTATCAAGTTTAGAGTAATATTTTTCTTTATGAAACACCTTAGAGGTTCACCCATTTTTAATGATTAGAGGTTGAATGAGTAGCTATAGTATAAATAAATTAAATACCTTAAATCCTGCAAAGATGAAAAAAATAACACATCAATCTGAAAAGCTCCCTAATACATTCTGATGCATTTCTGATCAACAGATATTGAGTAGTGTTTTTGTACTGTTGTCTAGAATTATTATTTCATGATATAACCATTAAAGTGAGGAATATGTAAATTCTACAGCAAAAGACGGTATAATTTTAAAACTAGTTTAATTTCCCATTTGAAAGTGTTACAATCAATTACTTATTGTTAGATTATTTCATAATATGTTATAGCCATATAGCCCTGTAGTTTCTTCCCCCCTCTTCTCTCACCCCTTCTCTCTCTCCCTCCCTTCCCCCCTCCTCCATGTATATTATAAATCTGGGTCAGTGAGGGGACTCAGCAGGTAGACACTTAATTCCCAGATATGATAACCTGAGTTCAGGCCTCAGAACCCACATGGTGGAAGAAGAGACTTTGACCTCCACAAGTGTGCTGTGGCATGTCTTATATGTACACATACACATAATGCATAAATAAATGTAATAAAATTTACAGATTTTTATTGCACTTTAAAAAAGGAAACATAGGTTTGACTACATGTTGAATTAAAAGTCGCTCAGCAGTGAAAGCACCAGCTGCTTTTCCGGAAGATCCAGGTCCAGCTCTCGGCGTCTATCTATCTATGACTCCGGTCCCAGGGGAGTCTGATGCCCTTCGGGCCCCAATGAGCACTGCACTCGTGTTCTATAGAGATGTACATACAAGCAAACCAAAAACCAAACAAAAACCCACCCACACATAAAGTACAAATAAATATTTTTACAGTGGCCAGCTTCTGCAACTAAATTTCTAATACAGTTCTGATAACATTCTATAATCTTCAGGTGACTGGTGACCTGTAACTGGGATCTGCAGAGGACTGTCACCTTGGGTAAGCACTTTATAACCATCTGACCTCCAAACCCCCTCCAAATGCAATATTCTAGAATTAAATCAAGTGTGGTGTAATAGAGCATTTCTTCCCATGACCCATAACAGTATAAACTGAGGAAAAGAAGGTTAACCACACGTCTCTACAGAACATTAAGTAAAGTTGTAAGAACAAGAATTGATTACATAATTCCATTTAATGGGATCTTGCTTTGGGTTAAGTGTTTAAGTATCTACACAGATTCACTCATTTCTCCAAGAACTCTATGAAGCAGACATTATTATTATCCCTCACTTAATATTAAAAGCTGAGAAGCAGAAAACAACACCAGTTTATTCAAGAGCATGTGCAAGTCAGGACTGGAGGCACATTATGTAATCCCACACTGAGGAGGCTGAGGCAACAGGATCATGAACTTGAGGCCAGCTTGTTCTACACAGCGAATTCCAGGCCACCGTAGACTACATAGTAAGGCACTGTTTCAACAATAAAGCAAAAGCAAACACCAAAAGCACAGGCATGTGAGAAGCAGCCCCGAAGCCACTGTCTAACCTACATGGCAGGTGAGTACAGAGGAACACGGCCTCCACTCCCACCACTGTTGGCTTGTGGTCCCAGTGGTTATAATGTGCAAGTGCTCGGTAAAGCATGTGAGAGGACAGGGAGGTGCAGTCTAGCCACGATGTGCCTCTCTAGTTTGATGAGTAAGTGCCAGGAGGGCAGAGAGGAAAAGGTGACTGACACAACTTCACCACAAACCTTAAAGGATGAAGTTTCCAAGGACAGAAGGGACACTCTAGGCAGAGGAACCAACAGGAGGTTGGATCAGGTGACAAGATGAGAGAACAGTGTGACTGAGGAGGGGGGCTGTGTGTGCTGACATTCATGCAGAGGTGGTAGACTGCCACTCTAAAGCGCTAACTAGCTCTTAACACACTGCCTCAGAACCAGTGCCAGTCCAAGCCTTCATTTGCCAACAAGGAGCAAACTGGACTTCCACATGATAGCTTTTCCAGCTTTAAAACACTAATTCCAGTTTAAAAAAAAAAAAAAATCAAACCACTATTTGGGCTCAACAAAATAAATCCAGGAACCAAAATTTTAAAATGCCTTTGCATTTTACCATGAAAAGGTTAGAAAATAGAGAATTTGATATTGATATAGTGCCTCGAGACTGGCTGCAATGAAAATTAAAACCAGAGACTTCAAGATTTATGTCACTAAGAGTGAGCGATGACTTAATGCCAAGCAGATGAACCACATATCTTATCTGCTTTAGAAACAATTCTGGAGAAAGTACATGAGAACAGGCCTTGGCACACTTTCTTTGTAAATGGTGACATAGTAAATATGAGTATGGCTTTGCAGGCCAAATGGGCTCTGTTACAACTGCTCAAGGCGACTACTGGGACAAAACAGAAGCTAAAACAATACATAAGTGAGTGCCCTATGCCCAACAAAACTTTCCTTACAGAACCAGACGGGCAGCTGGGCTTGCCCAGAGTCAAGCTTGCTGGTCTGAGGCACTGAATTACGAAGTAAATGAGCAAAAACAACCACTACTGTCTTCCAGAGCAAGAAACTGTTCTGTTTGTGCCATTTTACTTGCTATTTAAAAAAATTTTTTTAGAACACTAGGTTTTTTTTATCCAATAGACTTTTAGTTTGTTATTATGTGATATTATATATTATCTACTATGCAGATGAGGCAAAATATGTTTTGTTTGGCTCAGAATTGGATGGCAATTTAAAAATAAAGGCAGGAAAAATTCCTAGCAACAGTTTCAAACAGCGGTTGCAAATCTTATGTGTGCATTTAAAACAAGCTCTTTAGGGTTGATAACAGGGCTCAAATCTGGAAATAAAAATAGAAAAGTCCTATATCCTATATATAATAAGATACCAATAGTTGAGGTCACCTTACTTTCTTCTCTACCAATTCACGTAGAATCAAAAGTTAGGAGAGATGGTAAGGCTCCAGATACCTCACTTATAGAGATAGAGACTACCCCGCACCCCGCAAGTAGAATGTGATATGTGGAGTTCAAACCATCAGGAGATGGCTAGAAAACACCAACAATCCAAACACTGACTCTCAGATAAGCAGAAACATCCTGTGTCTCCCTCCAAACACTCTGCTAACCCTATGTATACCCGGAACCCGGAATGATCAGGCCTAAAAGAGATGCTGAAGGCAAAGGTAGCTTAGGTCCATGCACTCCAAAGTCTAGAGCAAGAAAAGGCTGAGAACCTAGTAACCTTCTCTATTTCAGGTCACTGAAGTCATACAAGCCACCTCTACATTGGACAAAGGATACGAGACTGGTATTAGAAACCAGACAAACTGCTCTTCAAATCACTAACAGCCATTACAGCCATGATATCTGCTAAACAGGCTTATGCCTAACAGACAGGGGAAGTTGTATTGGGTACAGCTGGAAGCAGTGAATGGGAAAAAAATTTCACGTTTTAATTTCAATAAATGCAGACTTCTTTTCAATAAACTACTCATTTATACACAGGCTTAAAATATATTCTGTGTGTACAAGAAATGAAAATTTATGTTAATTGAAGCAATTTAATAGCAGTGAGACATTAGCAGCAATCTAATGCCCAACAAAAAGAATAAGGGTGAATAAATCAATATATCTATCACAAGAGACTACAAAACAGCTATTAAAGTTCTTTGGAAGAATTTTTATGAGCTAGGAAGGCGTTTAAGATACTGTGTTAAGGATACCAAACTCAGTATGTAGCAGGAATATAGAAACCAGAAGAGCAGATGCTTGGAGAAAGGCAGAAAGGCAGTGTGGAGGTGATTGCAGTGGTTACAGGTCTTGAGTTATCGCAATTTTCTTACCTACACTATTTTTCAAGCACCCTTTGATGTACACATGTCCCCCAATAAAGTCTTTAAAATGACAGAGCACTTGTCTTTCAGAGGACCCTGGTTCTGTTCCAAGCATCCACATAGCAGCTTCCGTTCTCCCCGGCACTCATGCAGACACACTACCTCTGTTCTTCTCACTGCGTATGAAGAAGCAGAACTAAAATGAACATTCTATTTAGCTGCGCGGGGAAACAACATATTGTTTGATGGTGATAGAAGTTTTGCATGTTCTCACTAGCAATTTGTAAGAGCTCGTTTCTCCACATTTTCACCAACTTATTTTACACTTACACACACAACAGCTATCCTAAAAGGTATAAATTGGTGTCCCGCTGTGATTTTAACCAGTACTTTCCTGATGGCTTGCTGCTTATGTCTTCGCTTTAGGTCATTTGTATGTCTCCTTTGGAGGCAGATGTATTTGAAGGTTGGTTCACTTTAAAACAGTTATATTTTTATATATAACTAAGTTTTATATGCTGTATAGCATATAAAAAGGACACGAAGTATATAAAAAGTATAGAGGGCAAAATCCCCTCTACCCTTTTAAAAGACAAACACCGTGTACATGGAGACAGCAAATACTATCCCTTTGCACTAGACTGATAGTGTCGAGTTTTAATTGTTATGAAATTCAACTTGTCTTCTTTTTGTTGACTGTATTTTTCTATCTGTATGTAACCTTTTGAAGATTATCTTAATGTTTGTGTCTATCAAGAGCTTATAATTTTTATTGCTGAGTAGTGTCACAGTGTGTAAAAGTAGCAGAGATGGGTTAAGTCCATCTAAACAGGACATGCATGGGTTTATTTTTGCAGTTACTGGCTGAGCGCCACACAATGTAAAACGTGGAGCTGCACTTGCAGCGCAGTTGGTCCAGGGCTTGACTACCACACACAAGGCTGTGAATGTGACCGGAAGCCTAAGCCAGGCATGGCAGGCCACTCTGGCAGCCCTACACCCAGATGGTGGAGGCAGGAGAAAGAAACAGGAACTCATACACAATGTCAGATGAAATAGTCTTTTGAGGTCAATTTGGGCTACATAAAAAAAGACTCCGTCTCAAAACAGTAAATAAAATAAAAATAAATGCTGAAATGCCCCAAAATCTTTTTTCTTTTGAGACAGATGGACTCTCTTGGGGCAGGGACTCATCGTGGCCTAGGTTGTTCCTAGCCTCTCAAAGACTCTTTGACTGCACTGTCTCCTGAGTGCTAGGATCATAGGATGTACACAATGACACCCAACTAAAAAAGTCTGAAACTTTGGGCCATCAAAATGAAGATGCTTTAAATATTGCATTTGGAACTCTCTAGATTTTCAGGTTATGAAAACTCAGCTAGTAAAGTCTCCAAATAAACCAAACTTGTTTAAAAAAAACAAAACAAACAAAAATGGCTGGTCATCAAGTATTTCAGGTAAGGCCTACCTGACTGACATGTAAACATTTATGTTCAGTTTTCTGTGAATTTGAGATTTAATTTCATTTTAGGTTTGTTTCTGTAGGTAAACCCCTGGGTACAACAGCTGGCCAACACCATAGAGGCTAGTATATGGTTAGCTCTGTACCACAGTGGTGAGCTGTTTCCCACAGTGGCTGTCCTCTGCTGTGAACCTAGAAGACAGAAGTTCTTATCTCTCCACAATCCCATGTTAACTTCTATGCAAAGATTCCTCCTTTCCTTTGTCTTTCCTGGGGGGGAGGGTCTATTTTACAGACTGACTAATTTCTATGACCTATCCTCAAATTCTTTGACTCTTTGATCCCCATACTTATCTCAGGAGTTTCTCGGACATCCTGGGGCTGCACTCCTGTGCAGTGCCCGAATGCAGGCTCTTCGGAGACCTGGCCTGATACCAATGGCAGGAGACACGGAGGACACTCTGACAGCCTGGTGCTCCTTTTCACTCAGGTCTCCTCCAAACCGCTACTGCACACGCACCAACACTGTCCGGCTTTCCCTTGGCTACACTCTGGAAATGACAGAGTGTGCACTACAATTACCCCATCCCACCTGGAATGAGAACCTGCCGGACTTATGTGTGCATATCTAATATTTTAGGGTTGGCAAACATTTTCAGTAAAGAGCTGGATCATAATTTAGTATTCAGGCCTTCAGTTTTAAGGGTCATATATGTTATTGCTTTTGAATTTGTTAAAAGACCACTTTTAAATTTTTTATTTTTTTTTATTTTTTTTAATTATGTGTCAATTTGTGTGTTCATGTGGCTATATGCATGTGAGTATGGGTGCCCCTGGCAACCAGAGCCCCTGGAACTGGAATTACTGGAGGGTGCTGAGATCTTGGGTGAGCATGGTTTCTCCTCTGTCTTAGCACCTCACCCACACCCTTGAGGTTTCAGTTCTGCCAACAAGCTCTGTCACCTGTATACATCCTATGCTGAATTCTCTTATCTTTACAATCTCATTTATGACACATACACTATACTACACACACACACACACACACACACACACAATAATACAAGGAAAAGGGAATTATCTGGAAAGAATGAGGGGAAAGAAGATGTGGTGATGAGCCATGAACCGATGGCTGGCTCCCTTTCACAGAGACATTTGATGGTATCAGACAATGTTCCTTCCAATCCACTAATTTAATTTATGGACCTAGTTACTGTAAAACAAATTCCAAATTCCAAAACCTACAACACTCATTCACACCTTGTTTAAGCGATCTCCATCCAACATGTTCACTTTTCCTGTTATAACGTGTTCCTGTCCTGGGAGCTTCTGTTTCGACAGAAGACCTGACTGTGTTTATGTCCCTATCTTGCACTTGTTGATTTTGTTACATTACACTTCGGCTTTTATCAGATGCCAGGCTGAAAGCATTCTTGCCTCAGGACATCTCACTATTATATAAACAAGCAGAGTGATGCCCATGAACAGACCATGTCTACAACTTCAAACATGTCTTTTACTTTAAAAAGAAGGCAAAAATAGCACATCAAAGGTGCTACTGCTACACTACACAGTTCAAAGCTCCAAATATATGTGGAACCCAGACAAGACGTACTAGTTAAATTAAGGCTTGACATCCTGTGTGTAATTAGACTTCAGTTGTCTGCCCTCTTTCTTCTTTCACAGAAGAAAGCTTAGGTTTGATAATTTATAAATACATTAAAAGCATATTCTTTGTAATTTCACCCATTTCTATTAAAGTTTTTTGCAATTTATTTTTAAACATTCTGGAGTTTATGTATGAATTATGTATCAATAAATTAAATAAATCAAAAATTTTAAGCAAAAACACAATTGTATTCATATTTTGAAACTACACACTCTCTTTTTGTTTTTTTTTGTTTTTTAGACCAAGTTTCAATTCTGTAGCCTCGCCTGTGCAGAAACTTGTGACTCTCCTCCGTCAGCCACTAGGCTCTGGGATTACAGGCACGCACTAGCATGCCCAGCTCAGGTAATTTCTTAGTCATACTTACTTTTCTGTCACAGACTTGAGCATATGCAGGGGCATGTGTACATATGGGCCCTGCACGGAATGATGGGTGCTTCTTTTAATCATACTCCACCTCAGTTTTTTTGAAAGTCTCTTACTGAACCTGGAGCTCAACAATATGGTAAGAAAAGCAGCCACAGCCACAAGGATCCTCCAGTCTCCAGCTCTCTGACATGAGGACTGCAGGCAAGTACCACTATGTTGGGCTCTTTAAGGGGGAGTGGGGATCTGAACTCAGCTCTTCACCCTTGTACAGAAAACATTTACAAAATGAGTCATCTTCCAGACCCCTGACTTAAGTGGATTTTCTAGTCCACTGGTGGGACAATGTCTAGAGTTGTAAGAAAACTTTGGGAAAAGAGCAACTTGCTACAAGAGTAAACACACTTGTTTTACTTTTTATTGTAATCAAAGCTGATTAAACTGCATGTCAACAGAAGGCAAGATCTACTGCCAACTATAAAGTAATCCAAACTTTATACTAGTTCACATGCACTTCCCACAAATTCAATTCTCTTACATCTTTCTGACATGCTGTTGGACAACCAAAAAGGAGGAAACAGTAAGGGGGGGGGGGGAGTAGAGAAATAATAAGAAAACAAAAAATTCAAAAGGTTATTAAACTTAGAAAAAAACTGAGAGGAAGAAAACTAAATCTGAAAATAAATATAACAATTTATAAATTGTAACAATTATTTTGATGTCAAATAATTTTCAGAGCACCAGAGGTGAGTAACTATTTCTTCTCTGAACATGAAAAGAGGATAAAGTTACTACAAATGTTCAGAGTACAAAGAGAGCCAGTATAAAGCTGGTTTGGATGCTTTACTATACACTATTAACTTTGAAACCTCTGTCTCCTCAAAGCCAGAGGATGAGGCTTCCTTATCTATCCTGGGAACCAAAGACAAGGAACAGGGGTAGAGGGGAAAGGAAGAGACACCTCTCAGTGTCCCACATATGGGATATGCACTTGAGTGTTTTGGTGATGGTTCATATATTCCATATGCACAGAATATGCACATGAGGGCCACAGTCAGGGTTCATACATTACAAATGTATGGAGTATGAATGTGATGATTATGGATAGGATTCACACATTCCATAAAGACAGACATTTTAATCTATTTTGTTGATGAATTTACCTCTGTGTACACCTGATATACAGTAGGCATGCAATATGCAGTAAATTAATATGTCATGAATCTCTGAGTCACAACTAATACACAACCACTTAGTCAAGAGAAAAGTACAAATGTATACACAAATGCCCTGCATGCCATGTAAATTCCACTGTTGGTCCCAAAAGGGTTTCCTCTGAGGTCAGAAGCATATGGACAAAAGGCTGTCCTATTAAGAATGAAGGCCTTTTCAATGTATAAACTATTTGGTGACACATTCTAAAGATATTCACAGTCCTATGCACTGCTACATCAAAATAGCTCCTGACTTTGTATTTTAACATCTCAGAATGTTTGAGCACATCCTCCTTTATCCTGTCTTTTAACTTTTTCTAACATCCAGAAGAAACACTGTTTCTGTAACATCCCAAGCCTTTTCTTCCTTAGAGCTTTCACACCTCCTGGTCCCTCTCCCAAGAACACCTTCTTTTCTCATACCTTCATAAACTGATTTGTTTTAAATCAGGTGCCTTCCCTAACCAAACCCATGTAAATGGCACACCATGCACGTACCCATTTCACCACTACCACACTCTCCTCCTTTGCTGCTGCTGTTAGACACATACATGCATATATTCTTTGCAGTATGTACAGTCTCAGACACTTGCAGGCAAGCACTTTTGGGTTTATTCTCAGTACTGTACTCCAGTTAGGAAGTTGTTAAAACTTGGGAGATGTCAAGGATAGGTGTGTGTGCTTTGTGATGGAGAGAATAGTGAGGAAGAAGTGAACACTGAGGTGGCAGTGAATCATACGATGCCAGCCTATGACAGGGCATTAGGGAGATCTGTGGATGTGTACTAGTGTTGCTGCGTAACCTAAGTCACTCACCACGAGATGAATAGGACGATGCAAGACACAACAGAGGGAGAGAGACCAAGAACAGGGAGAAAACAGAGCTTAGTTTGGGCATGCCATAATACCTGCTAGTAAAAGAAGCCACACATTTCATGTTTACAGATCAACTTCTTGCTCAAAGCAACCCTAGGTAAAGAATTCTCTCTGCTCAGTATTCTCCTTTTGAGGAGTTAAAACATAAACTAATTTTAAGGTTTTATAAAGCAACAGAGTCCAAAAAATGTACAGAGTTTTGTTCTACCTTGTCATCTGAAATGCTGTGAGTAGGAATTAATTTCTAAGAATACAAGGAATACCCCAGTAGTATAAGATAAATGAAAAACATGAGTATTTCTGGTCTTAACTGTTAGAAATCAGTATAGTGAAAAAAACAATAAAAATTCCATTTGGGTGGAAATTCACATTTGTAAATAATTTAGAGGCTGATTGTAATAAAGACAATATGGCCTTGGCATATAAACAGTAATAATACAAAATTGAAGATCAAACCATGAGTATATATCTTCTGCCATTTAATACTCTACAAAGATGCCAAATACATAGACTGAAGAAAAGAAAGTATCTTCAACAAGTGGTGCTGGGGGAACTGGATATCCACATACAGAGGAATTAAATTAGACCTGTATCTACCACCTTATACAAAACTAACTCTACATGAATCACAGATCTGAAGCCCGAGACACTGAAATCACTGGAAGGAAATATAGGCAATCCCCTACATAATATAGGTACAGGAAAGGACTTTCTGAAGAGGACCATTTGTCAAAGAGCTAAGGCCTAACGAGTGACAAGCTGGACTTCATGAAACAAAACAGCTCCTGAAACAGCTTCTGAACAGCTTGAGAAACAACCAACCAGGAAAGAGAAAGCCAACAAAATAGGAGAGGATTTCTGCCAGTTATACATCTAATGAAGGATTACTATTCAGACTATATAAAACAAACAAAACAAAAAATCAAAAAACAAAATCAAATTACAGATTTTAAAAGGGGGCAGGAGTTTCTGGAGGCTGAACAGAGAGTTCTCAAATGAAGGGGAAAATGGCTAAGAAATCTCATTTAGAAATATCTCATTTTCCTTAGAAATCAGGAAAATGCAAATAAAAAGCCTTCAAGATTTCATGTTACCCTAATCTAAATAGCAAAAATCAACAGAACAGCCAGCAGTGGTGAAGGGATGTAGGGAAAAAAGACTCTCATTCAGTATTGGTGAAACTGCAAACTGGTAGTGACTCTGAGTGAGTGTGTAAAGTCCTCAAAAAGCTAAGCACAAATCTACTTACTGTATGATCCAGGTACACCACTCCTTCGCACAAACCCAAAGGACTCGCCATCCTGCTCTACAGCCACTTGCTCAGTCATGTTTATTGTTTCTCTATTCACAACAGCTATAAAATGGACACAACCTAAATACATTTCAACCCAACAAACAGCAAAAATATAGTATACATGCACCATAAAATCCTATATTCAGCTGTGACCTTTGCGCTGAGTATGGAACTAGAAAAGATCATACTGAGGGAGGGAACCCAGACCCAAAAAGGCAAAATGCCTCCAAATTTTCTTATGTGAGTACACACTCAGATGTGATTAACTCCAGAAAGGGCCGTTGTGGCGGGGAGAACAACTGAGAAGGGAAATGCTGTGCACAAGCAAGCTGGGTGGGGACATGGGGAGAAGGAAGGGAGGTAAGCACAGAAGACAGCTAATAACAGGAAGAGTGACTGAAGATATTTTAATGAGGCATAGTATTGACTATCTACCTAAATTCCCTATACTACATGTAAGTCAGCATATATGTATGTATGTTATATATATAAAATGTAAATGAAAACATTCCAGCAGGGCTGATAATCAAGAACCAAAGAACATTTAACAAAGCCCTTACACCAGGCATGAGTCTTCTTTTGAGTTGTTGGTCAAAATCGTGCAAGAGACTCCAAAAGCAATCTTTGCCCCCTGCCCAGATATGAAAGGTAAGTCACTATGGCTGAAGACCACACACTTTGCACACAGGGCCAAGGGATTGAAATGATCTGGATGGCTACTCCCTGAGAACTGGTTTTCACGGTATCACAAAGCACTTCCCAGGGAGGGGGGATACAACCAGTAGCCTCACCAAAGCTATTCCATCTCTGAGCTGCCACAACCCGAAGGGTGCAATAGTGGCACACATACCTTGGCAGTAACCAACAGCTCTCTAACTAACTGGTCCATTCAGCAAGAGGGAAATCGAGCTGGGTAATGGAAACCTAGCCAAGTATCCAGTGCTGGCAAAGTCATGGATCTTGGAAGAGAACATACAGACCAATTTACTAAACCAGCACATTCTCTAACGATATTCTAAATATTTGTTCTCACCCACAGACAAGCAGAATCTTCACCCCTTATCAAGGAAACTTCTCTTTGCAACAAGAGACCATTACAGAAAACCACAGCTGACCAAAAAATAAAGTTGCTATTTTTGTTGTTGCTGTTGCTGCAGCCCCTGCTGTTGTTTTAGAAACAAAGTCTTGCTACACAGCCCAGACTGGCCTCAAATCTACAATCCTGCTACCTCAGTTTCTCACTGCTAAGATTATAGTAAGGTTCACTATGTGAGATTCAACTGGATTAAAAAAAAACTTTATTAGTAGTCGTATGGTGGGGGCAGGGTGAGGGAGCTGTGTGCACACCACAGCTTACCTGTGGGCTCAGAGGACAACTTTGTAGTCAGTTCTCTCCTTCCACTTCCGGGGTTTTAATGACTAAACTCAGGTCACCAGGCTTGCATGTCAAGCGCCATTACCTAGAATCATCTTACTAAGTCCAAATAGATTTTTTAAGCTATTAAAAGTACACATGGGACTCTGAGTTATTTAAAAGGAAAATAAAAAAGAACAACGCATGAAGGTCAGAGGAGATGGTCTGGAGTGAGAAGGGGACGGATATTATTAACATGTCAAAAAATAAAGCACATTTTAAAAGTACATGTAAATATTTTACTTCTGTAACTGAATCTGGTATCTTCTAAGAAAGTAAAGAACTAGTTCCTGTTAATGATAAACCATCTACCCATTATGAATGCAAGGCTTAACAAGTAAGTAATGCATGGTACATTCATTCAAGTGTCTCTTTCCTTGTTACTTGTGGGAATATTGAATGCCTGGTCTATTTTCTACAATGATGTATAATAACTCTCTAAATAAATTTGAACTTTAATTGTATAGCAAATTAACATTTAAGTATGATTGAACTTAGTAGCTTTCTGACTGGGGAAGCAATAGCATGTAAATTTATTAAAAACATCTTTTATACAAGCTCTAGTTTTTTATAGGAAATACAGTTTTATTTATTCTAGAGAGGCTAGAAACCCATTTTTTGCCCTTGAGTTTGTGGGTGGGAGTTGTGATTTTATTTTTATTTTTTGAGATATATGATGTCATTCCTTGCATTCTTAAGAGAAAGGCACACATGAATTAATACCTACATCAATCATGCATAACTTAGCAAACTGAGAAAAATGTTTAAGTTTGTTAATATCTAAAGGCAGTGAGACTAAGAACTGTAAATTCATTCCTGTGTGGGTTGTAGATGAGTGTGCTCCTTCCAGAATGACTACTGTCTGGAATGATTAACATTTGCATGCACACTTGCTATACGTCAAGAAACTTACCTAAAGGTATGCCTGGGAAATGTTGACAACATTTGTTTGCAAGGATTTCATCATGGTGCCAGCCATATAGCAAAACCTGGATATACATACAAGCCTACTAACAGGCACTGGTTATGGTGTGTACTAGAATATAGCAATACTGGCATTGGAAGGTATATGGTAAGGGTGGTTCCAGCACCACTAAGAATGTGGCAAGTGTTATTTTCATCCACACCAAGAAAATTTACAGGGCAGTGTTGTCTGGCACAGTAGCATATATAAGTTAATTTTAAAGGGGTATTTATGTTTTATACCTAAATATTTCTAGAAGTGAAAAGATACATACATGTGTCTATGGTGTGGGTCAAATATTCCTGTTGTTTCCCCTTCAGCACACTCTCTAATGTTATGCTTTAAGACCTGCCCCTGAAATCTGATACTTGAATTTCCAACCAATTAGACTTCATGCCAAGACAGAAACAGATGATCACAGGATAGCAATGTGCATGATTAAAACACAATATTCCAACAATAGCTTGTTTTATCTCCATTACATTCAATAAATAAGTTGAGTGATATGTTTGCTGATATGAGGACTTGAGTTGATCCTATATACACACAACTGAATACAGGAATATATATGTTTTAGGTACAAATGATAGGAAAGATTCAGAAAGAAAACTGGCTAACTACAACACCATTCACATAGTTCAGGGAATAAAGGTTGAGTTTATTACACTAACCTATAAGAAAATAAAGACACAGAATTCAGCTGGTTATATTTATCACTTTGATACAGAAGAAAAACTAGTTTAAACTACTCAAACTACGCTCCATACTAAAGTACTAAACCTAGTACTTGGTTCATCAAACTAGCCAGCACAGAACTGAAGAGATGGGTGAGTAGCTGAGATCAGTTACTATTCTTGCAGAGGACCTATGTGAAAATGGTTCCCACACAGTGGGTCATAATTGCCTGTAACTCTAGTTCCAGGGCATATGGCATCTTCTTCGGATCCCTGCAAGTACTTTCACATAGTAAGTACACACACATACACTCAGGCACAAGCGTATACACATACAACAAGGTTCTTTAAAGATCTATTTATCTACATGGATGTGGGTGGATGTGTGTAGATACCCAAGGAGGCCAGAAGGGGCGCAATTCAGGGAGGAGGAGGCAAGTTGTGAGACTTCCTGAGTAGACTCTGGGCCTCAGACTTCAGCCTCAGAAAGGGCAGCAGGTGGCCTTAGTCACGGAGCCACCTCTCCAGCCTCATGACACATGTTCTTAAGTATACAATATAGTTTTGACATATTTACACTCATGGAACCACCACTAGTCAGGAAGATTAATCACATCTAAAATTCATTATGTTGCTTTATAATTCCTACTTCCTACTCCTCTTTGCCTTTGTCTTGCCCAAGATAACCACTATTTGTCTTTCTATCAATATAAATTAGCTAACATTTGCTAGAATTTAATATAAATACAATAGTACAATATATACCCACTTCCTGGCTTCTTTCACTCAGCACACATTAGCATGCTTATTTATTATTTTGTTTGTATGGGTACTGTGATGGATATTTAGAATGTTTCCAACTAGGGATTATTATAAATATCAAAACCTTTGTTTGAACATATGTTTTCATTTCTCCTGAATACATGGCTAAAACTGGAATAGCAGAACTGGGCAGAGAGAGGAAGTTCGGCTTCTTTACAAATTACCAAATTGCTTGTCAAGGATATTGCATCATTTAAAAAACTGAATTTTCCCACAGTGTGTGCATGTTCCAGTCCCCTACATCCTCACCAATCATTCCATAACCCAACTCTTTCTTCTAAGCAATTTTAGAATTCATATTTAAGGGTTTGCATATAGCTTTTTACACACATTGAGGTGTTATATGTGCCTTGACATGAGTGTTGGTGTTGATTTCTTGCAGATAAATATTGCATGTTTCTGGTGACTTTTCTTGGAGAAAGTGTGGTTTATCTGTGTTCTTAATTGACTAGAAGGCAGTTCTTCACATCTATCTTTTATAGCTCTCTATTCTTTCCATTGTTTTATCCTAATGTCAAGAGACCTTTATAAATATATTTTTGTTTATTACTTGAGACATTTTCATTCTGCAGTCTGCTGGTCTGAAATTCGCAGAGATCCATTAGCCTCTACCTCCTTAGCACTGGAATTAAGACACCATCATGACCAGCAAGTTTTATAAATCTTCAACTTTGCTCTTATTCCAAATTGTTCTATTTTAGGTCCTTTGTATTTCTGCATGTGCATGTGTGCCACGTGTGATATGTATGCACATGTGATACAAGCAGAATTCATGCACATGGAGCGCAGAGGTGAATGTTGGGTGGCTTCCTCAATCACTCTCCATCTGACATTTTGATTCAAGAGCTTTCACTGAAGCTAGAGCTCACCCATCTTCCTGTGCTTCCAAAGCACTGGGAGAACAGACGCATGCCCCCGCGCCCAACTTTCTGTGTGGATGCCAGGGATCCAAACTCAGGTCCTGTGCTATGCAGAAAGCACTCTCCCACCAGAGCCACCTCCCAATCTTAGTCTTTTGTATATCTACATGAGTTTTATAATTAGTTAACTAGCTTTTTCAAAAGCTGAGAGGGATTTTGAGAGTGCAACTAGTCAAGCAAGCTTCTCTTCAGTAGAACTGGTATTGCTAATTCATTCTACAATTTCAGAAAGTACACCGCAACATTTATTTCATCCTCAATTTCTCTCAACTATGTTTTGACATTTTCAGTATACTGGACTACTCACATCTTTAGATTTATTCCTAAGTATTTCTTTTGAAATTGTAAGTCAAATTCTACATTACATTTTTAAAAATTTAGAATGTTATTGTTATAAAGAAATACAGTTGAGTTTTATACCTTGAACTAGCATCACCAATAGTATATTAAGTACTTTCTTTTTTTACTAGCTAGGTTGTATCATCTGTAAATGAGTGACACTCTCTATTCTAGATGACTTTAACTCAGTTCCTCGCCTTACTGTACTGCCTACAATTGTTCAGCACTGGTGAATGTTGAACAAAAGCAGATCTCAGGAGGAAAGTAGGAGTCAGTTGCTTATTACAAAGCATGACATCAGCTTTTGGTTTTTCTGTGTATCCTTTGTGGAGTTAAGGAGACTAGGCTCAGCATTAGGACCTAAGTTTTGTTCTCAGCATCCACACTGGGCAGTTTACAACTGTCGGTAACACCAACTCCAGGGGGATCTGACGCCTCTACCTTCTGGAAGCACCTGAATTCATGTGCATATACCCCTTCACATATATACATATAATTAAGAATAAAAGCAAAATCATTTTAAAAACTTAAAGAAAATTAAGGGCACTGACATTTTAGTGGGGAGGTTGTGGGATTGAACACAGGATCTTCTAGATGGTAAGCATGTATTCTACCACTAACCAGCACACTGTACTCAGGGGGGGGGATTTCTATCCCCAGTGGGCTGAGACTGTTTAACCAGCATTTTCATTTTAGAGTCTATAAAAATGACTTTCGGGTTCCAACTCATTAATATAGTAATATAATAACTATTAAAAACTAATCCAACCTTGAATTCCTAAAATAACTAGACCAAACAGTTTAAACAGGGTTATTCCCTTCCAAAACTCACACTGAAATTTGATTGCCCCTGTGGCAGTGTTGGATGCTGGGTCCCATAAAGGTACTAGATTAAGAGAGGTAATTACAGGAGTGGATTCATTCCCCAGACAAGGCCCCTTCTCACGGCTTGCCTCTTCAGCACAGCTTGCATACCCTTCTATTCTTCTGATGGGACATGATATAGCACAAAGTTCTCGCCATAGACCAACACCATGCACTTGGACCTCCAGAAGAACCACATGCTGACAAAATAAATCTCTCCTTTTTATATATCACTCATCTCAAGCATTCTCAGCAATAAGTAGCCAAAATATTTGTTAGAAGTGTTGGGATTCTGTAAACCCACCCCTCAGTTACCTAGCAAAGGCCAGGTATACTCTGCCCCCGTGACCTGACACTATAAAAGGGGCTGCTTGCCCCCTGTTCTCTCTCTTGTTTTCTTGGTCTACCCCCCCCACCCTTCTTCTTCCCCTTCCCTCCCCCCCTCTCCACATGCTCATGGCCAGCCTCTACTCCTTTATTATTCCTCCTCTCTCTCTCTCTCTCTCTCTCTCTCTCTCTCTCTCTCTCCCTCTCTCTCTCTCTCTCTACCACCCTCTTAACCGCCCCCCATGACCTGAATAAACTCTACTTTGTACTATACCGTCGTGTGGCTGGTCCCTTAGGGGGAAGAAATTTCCAACATGGATCCCCCAGAGGCAGCTCCCTGGACTCCAGGCCGCACCACACCTCCATGGGCCATATCCACTCCCCCTGCCCCCCGCCTCACCCATCCTTTTCCTAACACTGGTGCCGAAACCCAGGACATCATCTTTTAACAACAGGTAGGTTAGATTTTTTTTACATCTATAGTCATAGATGACATTACACTATAGTTTTCTTTGTCTACATAGTTTTTTGTGTGGGTTTGATTTCTAGGTACTTTTCACTGTTTCAGATGGAAAAGAAAATCATATTTTTGTTACTCTATCTCAGCCAAAGTACCTGCCACAGAGCTACTGTCACTATCGACCCCTCCTACCCAAACAGCACCTACCATTGCTACCATTGCAGAGACTCTAGACAAACAGTTAACGGGGAGCAGAAGCCCAGGATGCAATAAGACTCAGTTCTTACTGTTTAGAAAGCATGAAATTAAATTTGAACCATGACAATAGGCAACTAAAATCTACTTCACTAATCTTCCACTGTAGGCAAGCATTTCAGTAGTGTTTAGCAGGTTTTCTTTAAACACATAAACATCTTTTTAAAAACATGACAAAAAGTCTACAGAAGAGCCGTACAGTATGATTGGGGTCTGTAATTAACTGTTAAAAAAAAGACACTGTGCTTTCTTACACTTTAGGACCCATTAACTGTCAACTACAGAACACACTGAAAATATACCTTAAGAAAAAGAAAATTTAATCCAGCTAGGAAGAGTATCATAAGGATATTTTATGATCCTCAAAGACAAAATAGTAACAGTGAAAACATTTTAAATTGTATCTTGTACACTATGTGTACACTATGAAATAGGCATTCCTGTTCTACACAGACACTGGGATTTAGACCACAACACCAATCCCTGCCTAAAGTCTGTGTCCCCTTGCACAAAATGGCAGGTATCAGACAAGCCTCTGAAGCTCTAGAGGAAGCACTGCAGTTTTGCATTTGGGCTTTTGTTTGTTTGGATTACAACACTGTCAACCTTAAGAAGCAAGAAACTCTGCCTACTCTGTTTGGAAGCAAAGGAAATTTCAACATCCGAGTCTAGCAGAGCTCAGGCCAAGAAAATGCAAGCTTATCCTTGATGATAATGTGACACGTGGGACTTACCAATGAGATCTGCTCTGCTTCCTTTCTAAGGCAAGGGTTCGCATCGATAAACTAGCACAGTATTTTGTCCAGATTTCTAATGATCTACAGTGGATGTGGTTCAGTAAGCTTGGGCTACTAACTATTGGCAATGGTGTGAAACTCCTCTTGAGAGTAAAATGAGAGGAAAGAAAAAAATCCTTACTGATATTCCAACCATTTAACTTTGTGAGAAGAGTAACTGAGCTTACCTAGTTAAGACATTGCTAATGATCAAATACCTACCCATTCCCCTCATTTTAGCTATGGGACCTTGAATGTTTGTAACCTTGTGAACTTTGACCTATAAAATGGAGGAGCTGGTTTCACCTCTTCAGTGCTTGAGTTCTACCTGATACATAGACAACACAATTCCTGTGCCTGAGGCTCAGGAATCATTGTGGAAGTTGGGATGGAAAGGTTATAAGAGGCAGAGGAGCAGGAAGTTTGCTGTGGAATCATGTCTCTTAGAAATGTCAGAGAAGCCACACCCAAAGTATCAGCAACAGAGCTGCCTAAATCTGACCTAAGGATGACATCAATAGACATGCTAGTGTGGACCAGGAAAAGATCATGAGGCTTCAACACTATAGAGAACTATAGACAACTTATGATAAGGGGGAGAGAAATAGTCTCCCCCAGAGAAGAGCATTCCAACCACTTAGTCAGTAACCAAATATTCAGCCCTAAACACATATACGTACTAGTAACTTTATATGAAGAGAAGATTGTATTTATGTATTTAGAAATATATATATACACTCATGTGAATGTGAACATGTAACACACACACACACAGACACATACACAGACACAAACACACAGACACACACACTCCAATTAAGGAAAAAGAGGCCATAAACTTAGAAAAGACCAGGGGAGCAATAGGGGCTTGAGGAAGGAAAATAATATAATTATAAAATAATCTTTAAAAATTGAAAAATTACTAGAAATAAAACACAACAAAGAGATTTAACAACAAAATCATTTACAATAGCACCAGACACTTGGACAACTTTAAGTTTTGTTCGCAATAAGTTACTACTATTCCTATAATTTATAAGTAGGGAAAATTACATAAATGTTTTTGGAGATTCTTCAGTACAAGGAATAATTACTACGCTTAATGTTCTCCAATGCTTATTTAGTTAAAAACATGGCTCTATACTTCTAACACACCTATACTAATGTCCTAAAAATTGTATTAGAAACTGACACCAAGCATCTTCTGTAAGTATGCAAATAACTGTAACACACCAACAAAAACAATGAGACACAATTTACTGAAATAAAGTAAATTAATCCATCATATAATACTAAGTATATACTATGTACTCAGTATATACAATGTTCTTTTCAAGATCCAAGCCTTATAACTCTTTAAAAACTTAAAATATTATATGATTAAAAATGCAAGTATATGCATATATATATATATATATATATATAAAACAGGAAGAAATTCTAAATGTTTTTTACATTTCTTGTGTATGTTTATGTATATAAACACGAACACATCTGTGCATGCATGCATCTGTGTTATAGCATGCTCTGGAGGTCAGAGGTGCTTACAGGTGATTCTCCCTGGAAGGAAGGAATTCTCAAATACCACTAAACTCCGTAAATTCCACTGACGGAGTAAGATTCTTTGTATGTATATTTGATGCTGGTTTCAAAGCAAAGTTCAAATGTCTGGTATGACACTTACGGGGCATCTGCACAAGAGATGCAGCCATAACTTACTGTTGCTATTTTGGTGCTGAGGAAGTTCTGCCTTTCTTCATCTGCCGTAATTTCATGTGCAATTTTAAATAAGTCAAGCATTTTGGGGATGTCACGGCCAATGGAATCTGGTTAGAAAAATCAGAAAAATCTAAACTTATTACATTATTGAAACAAGTAGCAAAAATTAATGACTGAAATAAACATGAATCCTGTGTGAAGAAACAGCGATAATAAATAAGCCATGGCAAATAGACATTAGAATGGTCACTATGGCCCCCAGTTCTAGTTCATGGCCTTGGCGTTCTCCTACTGGGTGTGGATGAGGTCTGCAACTTGCCTTCTAGTCAAGAGTCAGAATGATATACACGTAAGTTTGCATTATATAACCTTACAATACCTGTCCTGGAGGAGACTCTTCGTTATTGGCTTTGAAGAAGCTGTAAGGCTATGTGCTAACATATGGAGTGGACAACGGACCTAGAAACTTCAAACCCAGCAAGAATAATTGAAGCCACAGTCCAGCAACCTGCAAAGAACATACTTCTGCCAATAAGCATGTGAGTCTAGAAGTAGATTTTCAGTCAGACTGGAAGGAGAGAGCCAACTCTCTGACCTCCATGCATATACACGTGCCTTCCCTGTGACTTCTACTCATACAAACGGAGAGAGCCAACTCCAGAGTTCCCTCTGACCTCTATCCATACACATGTGCCTGCTATCATGCACCCATACACACAAACACAACTGTAAAAGAGTTTTAGAATGAGATGTTAATGTAAATGCATACAATAATTATCTTGGATTTTTAAAATTTTCTTACTGAAAAGTAAGGTAATTTTCATACAGCATATTTTAATCCACGTTTCCCTCCGTCAACTCTTCCCAGATCCTTCCCACCCCCCCACCTTTCCAACTCTACACCCTCTCTCCCTCTCCCTCCCTCAATATATCTCTTAATATATCTCTCAATATTTCTCTCTCTCAAATAAAACAAACAGGCAAATAAAAAAGGGCATATAATAATTAAAAACAAAAATAGCAACTAACAAACATATACCAAAACCAAAAAAAGAAAGAGCAGGAGAAATACACACTTGCAGACACACATACATACACACACACACACACACACACACACACACACACACACACTGACACACTGGGACCCTGTCTGGTTTGGACTTACACAAGCCCTGTGCATGCTGCCACACTATCTGTGAGCTGTGTATCAGTCCTTTCATGTCTAGAAGACACTGTTTTCTTGGTGTCATCCATCCCCTATGGCTCTGAAATTTTTTCTGCCCCCTCTTCTGCATAATAACCCAGAGTGGGGCATTTCACAGGCATCCCAGTTAGAACTGAGTGTTCTAAGGTCTCTCTCACTCTCTACACATTGTGCAGTTGTGGGTCTCTGTGTTACTTCCCATCTCCTGCTGGAGAAACCTTTGATGATGGCTGAATGAGACACTAATTTGTGGAGAGAACAGAATATTGTTAAGAGTCCTTTTAGTTCTCCTTCTAATTCTGATTGTTTCATTTATTTTGGGGCTCTATATGTAAACGAGTATGTCCTCTTATTATAGATTATCCAACTTTCTTTAGTTTCTGTTTTCATTTTAAAGATTTATTTTGTCTGGCATTAATTAAACCAATTGCATTCTCTTACTCTTACTTGTTTTCATGGCTCATAATTATTTAGTCTATCTGTGTATTCAAAGTGTTTCTTCTACAGACACTGTACAAATAGCCTGCTCTCTCCCTATCTCGTACATTGCGTTTTGGTTGGAGTGCAATCCTTTTCCAACTGACATGTGTTTTCTACTGTCTCATCATGTCTGATCCTCTACTCCTCATATACAGCCATTTTATTGTCTTAAACAAACAAAATTATGTCTCTTTTATCCCACTATTTAGATTTAAGCTATGTGCCTTTTAACCATTCACCTTGTTTGAAATCACAGACTACTTCATGTTAATATGAATATGTACCAGGTACTCTTTCCTCTTCTGCCATCTTTGTGATGAGTGTTATGCTAAAACCTGATTTTTTTTCCTGTGTATTTGTACTTAGAATAAAATCTACTATGCTACTTATGACCAAAACTAGAGAATCATTCCAGATTCCTTTACACTTCATGTTTAATCAGCAATTCTCATTGATTCTACCTCTCCAACATCCCTCAACAATCCTCTCCTGTCTTCACCACCACTGCTAATATATTCTTTCTTCTTTTATCTGGATTACTAGAATATCCTTCACAATATTCTCCACTTAAGTTTCTACAACCTTATGTGCATCCCATGCCTTACATGCTCCCAGAGTATTGATTCTAATAAGAAAACCATATCTCATGGTTCTGAACATAGTTTTCAATGATCCTCGTCTACACGGAGATTCAAATCTCTGTGGAATGGTACAGAAAGCCCACTGTCTCATGTCCAAATGACAGAAAGCAGCTTAGAACATCCTGAATACATTCATTCTTGCTTGATTTCTCTATATTAATGAAGCCATTGCTTCTGCCTAGAATGTAGTCCATACCTTAGGAAAGCAAACACCTATACATGATTAACCTCTCAAATACTATCTTCTCTACATAATTTGATTTTAAGTAGTTACTCATTCCCATAAATATGTTGTATATTTCCCAGCACACACAGCACTTTAGTGCTTAAGTTTATTCTTCTGCCGTTTCTGTCGATATGTATTTTCTTAAAAATGTAAACCGGCTTTTGATCTTTCAATTTTCAGAAGATAGTTGACAATAATTACACACCTATTTGACAAGTGTCCTATAATGACAGAACTGACATATAGAAGTATGTGTAAGTTCCCCTAAAGCAATAACCCCTTTTAGCAATCTTAGGAAATTGGTCTACACATAGTATAAATTTTTTGTATACCCTTGTACATGTGTGAAAAATGGCACAGCAGTCTCTAGGGCTAAAATAAAGAAAACAAACTTCACAGGAGTATTATCCACGACACTCATAATTAATCCACTATTATAACAGTACCTACTTGTTCATCGATTCTTTCACAGATGAATAGTTTTTAAACTAGTACAGGGGAGCGGGGAGTAGAAACTTGTTTTTGCACTTTTCCTCACATAACCTAAGAATTCAACTTCAGTAACAGAAGTAATACTTGGAAGCACAAAATGTTCTCTCAAGACCTGAAGAATTCATAAGTTTTTGTAATTTAGCATTTATGAGTCTTACCCATGATACAGCCACCTCTTTACAGAAAGCAGACACAGGAGGATCCCTGAAACTCACTGCCCCATCAGCCTGGCCAGGCTGAGAGACAGACCATGGCTCAAAACCTAGGGTGAAGAGTGACTGAGGAAGACACCAGACATCTCCCTCTGGCTTCCTCAGGCAAGCACACATATGTACTCACCCACCTCAATATATGTACCCATGAACACACACAACTCACATTAAAGAAAATGTGTCTCTAGAGAAAGGCGAAGGGCCAGTGAAACAAAGCCAGGTTCCTTTGAAGCTCATTTTAAATATTTTTCATGGGAACAAAAGGGGGGCAGGGAAGAAGTACTAAGAAACCAATCTTACTGGGAATCTGGAAAAGTGAAATTGCCTATAGTTATACAAGAAATTAAAATAAAATGTGCTGTGAAATGTGCACCTTGGATCTAGCCAAGATGACCACACCCACTCCTGTGAGAGGCACACTGGGAATGGGTGAGCTCAGCTTCAGTGCCTGGCTCTCACTGTAGCTTCGTAATTTTTATTTTACCTTAATGTGTTTTGTTGGATCTACGGGGAATCCAACAATCTGAGACAAGAATCAGAACTATCTCTAAAAATGCACAGTACAAGCTCCATCTGTTCTCATGCACATCTGGTGTGTTCTGTTTGAACATTCTGACAGCTGAGTTTGTTTTTTCATGCTTAAAGAATCACAAACGTCTGGTTCTAGTGAGCAAACCCTGTGGTTAGGGAAGGGGGTACTGTCATTCTTCTAGGTGCCTTGTTACAGCACCACTGGGGGAGGGTCACACACACCCCAAGACACCCACAGCAGGTAGAAGGTGTGGCTCAACAGGAAAGCAGAAATAGGTGGAGAGATGGTTGAGGGCACTGACTGCTCTTCTAGAGGTCCTGGGTTCAGGTCCTAGCAACCAACCACATGGTGGCTCACAGCCATCTGTGATGGGATCTGATGTCCTCTTCTGGTGTGTCTGAAGACAGCTACAGTGTACTTATTTATAATAAGTAAATCTTTTTTTTTTAATTGAGAGCAGAAAAAAAGTAAATCCCCCTGGAAAGAAGAAACACTTTAACAGGAAACTTGCCATTTGGAATAAAGTTATTTGAACACCTTAGACTTAACCACAACAGGAATGCTAATATAAAGAACAACAGAACTGGAACCCAGAGGCTTCCAGAGAAGAAAGCAGCAAAGGCAACAGACAGCTGAGGAGCACAGCAGTTGGTGCCTGACAGACAGCTGAGGGGAAGCAATAGCTAGTGGCCGAGCCGGTGCAGGCCGGCAATGGGCCTCAGCTCTCACTGTCTCCATTAGTACCGCTGGCTGAAACTTGAGCTTCATTAGATATCAAATATGTTTCTGGAAAATATTTTCTAAGTTGGACTGTAAATCTCCCTTTACCCCCAATGATACTCAATTTCAGGCCTGACTTAAAATGTGAATCTGATTCCATAACAACAAAGACAGCTGCGATAGAAATCTATCAAAAATGCCAAATCTCACCCACATCTAATGCCAGTATGACTTAATGCAGGCTACAAAATTAACAAAACTATAGTGCAATAAAAGAACTCAAGTCCATTTGAATCATTCATAGTTAGGCCATGGATAGATGATATCTTAATAGTTAATATGTATGAAGACTTTTAATTAATGTTTTTACTTTATCTCTACTAGAGTTAAATTTTGGAAAAAAAAATAACTAAAACAGATTTTACAATACTTGTTTATTTGCAGTACCTAATAGAAAACATACCAGACATCCAGGAGCACCTACAACAAGCGCACCTGTCCTGTGCATGTGCTTGTACACGTGCCCCGGCCTCACTGACGACACCACTTGTCAGGGAAACGAACACACAGGGCAAGCCTTTCCTTCCCTCTCAGCTACCCACTTCCTATTTAGTCATGTTTCATCTTTAACACGGTCTCTCCTGGTTCTCACCAGGCAGAACTGACTTCGAACACTGTCCCTATAGTTCCCTGTCCTTGCAGCCTAACTGGGCTCCCTACTCCAGTTCCAGTCCAAACCAGAATGTCTCCTGCCACTCTAGAGAACAGATGATGTAACATCACACTTTACAACACCTGAAAGACTCATGCTGAATAAATAGTAAGCCTGTGCTCATTAACTCCCAATTCAAAGACTTACTCTAAACATCGTCAATCCACCAACATCATTTCCCATCATTCACTTCCATATCAATGTGAGCCAAAAGGACCTAACTGACACTTCCTGGAGCCAGCCCATCCTTTCTAGCCTACTTCTGGGTCCATGGTTAATGTATTCTTTCTACATAGGTCTCAGTCAGTTCATCCGATTATACTGGACTACCTTAATGTCACCTCATTCATGATGCATTGCTGCCAAGGTCCCCACCTAGATTATAAGCAAACCCAAGTCAATATCCACAGTACCTTAAGAACTGATCAATTTGTATCTTTCTTTTTATCATTTATCACATTTACATAACAACATTACTACTCTCACTTTACTTCTTTTTTGTTGTTGGGTATTTCTTTGTTTTTTAGAGCCAGGGTTTCTCTGTGTTAACAGCTCTGGGTGTCCTGGAACTCACTTTGTAGACCAGGGTGACTTTAAAATCTGACTGCCTCTGCCTCCTAAGTGCTGGGATTAAAGGTATATACTACCATCACCCAGCTTCTCTTACTGTATTTATTAAAAAAGAAGTACCCATAAAAAATTCTACTAATTGGAAACACAAACACATATGTATTTACATACAAGCTGAATTCTTAAATGAGCATATACATTATATTGATAAAGAAATAGAAAAGTTAACAGAATGTCATGATGACAATGCTCTTTGCAGCTACTGTGTTCTAGTAATGTACAGCTGAATTACACTCCAACAATACCAATGCCAAAGAGGAAAATAAGATCTACACTCTTACATCAATCTCAAATATCAGGCATAACATTTAGTCTACAAACATATTAGCAGCTTTGGTTTTACAACCAAAAGTATAAAGAGAGTTGCTGACAACATTGAAAGAAAAACTCCCCCTTACTTCTAGTAGCCTTTGGAAATCTTTTTTTCAGCTTCTTCTTTAAAGGGTTAAGTTCACCCATTATTTCTGGGACAGCTACATAAAAGTCTGCAACAACCTCATCATCCAAGACCTAAAAACCAAAGGAAGAATACAAGAAAAAACTTTACCTTTTTGGACATAAGCAATTTCATCATGAGTCAAAAAAGAACTATTATGCATATTTTTCTTCAAACACAGAATTAAATAGTCACCAGTTTCGAAAAACATCAGAAGCAAAACACTTTGTTATATTTTAAAAATAGCTGCACGTATTTCTAAACAAAATTATTGGTTTTAATTCTGCTGTGAGATTATGCTGGCAAAATGCAATTATAAGCTAGAGCACATCAATATGTGTCCAATTCATACAAACCTACCAAAGCAGAATTCATGTCTATTAAAACTGTACACAGATAAACATTTCTCATTAGATCACAAGCAAAATAACTCCTAGCTGCCAAATTCACTATCAACCACTAACTCTCTAAACTTAGTGCATCAACAGAACTAAATATATCATTATTTTCACAAAGATCTGAGTTAAAGTTCTCCCTGTTACCAATAACTAAAACCAAAATGTGAAAGAACAAAGATAAGCCCACTTACAGCTTATCAAACACTATTCTTATTCTCAGAACAAAGGGATTGATAACCAGGCTTTACCGAATTTGTTGATAAATCCATGCTGGTGCCCAAAATAACTATTATGCCACCATACTCCACTTAAAAGTTTAATTGATGATAAAGTAAAATAACTTTTTAAAACAAAATATTACCAAGGTACAAATTTTTCATTGGTAGCAACTATTGTTTTACATGAAGCCTTATGTATCCAAAGTCTTGGTTGGGGTTAATAAATTCAGAAAAACTCAACTCTGAAAAAAATTAGGCTATATTCTGGGATTTTATCATCCAGTTACTAGTGTTTCTTTGAATAACATTCTGTGCCCCTCTTAAAAACAATGGCTTATTAAGTGAGAACTTTTGTGTTGTGAATTCTGCACATATTTTATACAGTTTAGTTCATTCAATCTTTCAAGGCAGGTATTAAAATAAACTAAATATTTCAGATAATATTTAGTTATTTATAATTAAATATTATAATTTTAATAATATTTTTTATAATATTTATAATATTTTTATAATATTCTCGGGGGCCTCCTGAGTAGGAACCAACATGTGTCTCCTAAGAGAAGTGTCAGCATTCAAACTTAGGCAGTAGGGATCTAGAACCAGGTGCCCATCCATAAGAACACAGAGAAAACAAAGACAACTGAAATGCCAAAGAATTGTGTGTAAGGCTTTCAAAACCCAACTTTACAACATGTTCCTTTAAGTTAAAAATCATCTGTGAATGTTGCACTACAATTCACCTTAGGAACAAATCTTAGACTAACGCAAATCAGTACATAGAAATTGTGCTTTTACAGACGAGAAAAACCATTACATTCAAATCGCTCTGAGCCAAATATATATGTGACATTTCAAAATGAAATGAATTTAATAACTAAATTAAGATCTTAGAAATGATTCAAAGTTTAGTAAGTATAGCCTACATTACGGTTTATTTCTTTTTAAAAAATATTTTATTTTTATTTGTTATGGTTATGAGTATTTTGCTTGCATATATGCCTATGCATTACTGGTACCCATGGAGACCAGAAGAGGTCATAGGATTCTCTAGAACTGAAGTTACAGAAGGTTATGTGGGTGCTGGGAACTGAACCTGGGTCTTCTACAAGAGCAGCCACTGCTCTTAGCTACTGAGCCATTTCTCTAGCTAAATGCTAAGAAGGAAAGCAGGAATAGGGGCTTGGAGTATTATTGGTCTTAAAACACTTGCCTACCTGGGAAAGGTCCCTGGGTTCAATCTCTAGTATTGCAATAAGTGAGTAAATATAAATGTATAGAAATGTGTTTGAAAATGGACAGCCATGACATTACCTGAAAGCCCTGTTTGAACTTACTTCATAACCTGAATGAAGACCTTCTAAAAAAATCCCCCAAAAGTTTTCTTCCATCTAATGGAAGAACCTCCTGGCTAAGACAACTTACCCAGACAGAAGTGTTTCTCTAGTGCATTCAGCACTGGAGCTCCTAAAGGAGAATCATGTACCTATGATATTTACATACCAAAAGTCATGATTAGATTTTATTTGGGTTTCTCTTTCCAGAGCTTCCTTTACAAACAATAGGGCTGTGCACCACATTCCTCACCCACCCACCAACCCCTTGTTTTTTCCTTGAGAAATGAGTAACTTCTGGCCACTGGTTGCAGGGCTGGCTGTGACAGCTGTGATACTCTCACAGGGTTGGGAGGAAGTTGGAGAAAGGCAACAGCACAGGCTTGCTGGGGTTATTTTTCTGGCTGCAGAGACCAAAGTCCCATGTTCCAAGCAATATATTTACTCTTTATCAACTAAAACACTGTTAGTACTTTGTAAAGAATTAAAATGATATGCCAGAAAGAACAAGATACTACACTTGGACTCAGCCAAACACCTGTTTTAAAGTAAAATTCATTCCAACTTTCCAGTAAGCACACTGAAAATTTATTTAAGGTTTTACAAAGGCCTGTGGGCCTTTCTTCCTGGCTGCTGGACTGCCTCAGCAAGTTGAAGGCCAGATCAGGGCATGCTTACACCACAGCCTTAAAATAAGGGAGGTAGATCTTCAAAGCAACCCTCAAGGAGAAGCTGGGCTTCAAGTTCCTGAGTTCCCACCTCTGCTACGTGGAAGGTCTTTCCCTCTGTATCGTGGGTGTATGTTTTCTCACCACAGAAAAGCCTTTCTTCAACTGCTCACTGTGTCTGCTGCTAACTGTTGCCCTTGAGAATTTTTCTGCCTTTTAATCCATTATCAGGCATAGAAAAAGAACGAACATCTAGCTGGTAACAAAACTACTTCCACATGGGAACATAAAATAGCAAATAAACAACTCTTGTGTTTCCTGGGCCTTGGTCACTCAAATTTGACTCCAAGATAAACTATCTCCAATTCCCTTTAAAAGGAAATTAAAATCGCCATCAGTGGGGGCCAAGTTCCCTAAAGGGCCAGCCCAGTAAGTCAAGCAAAAAAATGTATGTATTTAACAAAGTATATATTTTCAAGTCAGTTTTCTGAGCTCCCTGTTGCCCACCTCTATCCATAATATAATTTAAGAAAAAGAGGGACTCTTCTTTAAAATGTTAAGGAAAACCTTTTGTGATTCTTACAAATAGCTATGTGCTTCTTTCTACCTTCCTTTAAAAGGGCTCCCTAGGCTCTTCCTTCCTGAGGTGGGCTTCTTACTCACCCCTCAATGAGCATGCTAAGTCTGCCTCAAGTGGATAGGAAGTAAATGTTCAGAGAAAATACCATACTATGAAGTCTAAACATGTAAATGACACTTTCACTCCCAGAAAGAAAAAAAATCGTTTTAAAAACATGAATGATATTTGGATTTCATTTTAAGTTTCACCACATTCAAAACCTGAGTAATATTGGCCTGTATGTTTTATTCATAACAACAGTAAACTATAAACAAATCAAAGAATGAAGTAATCAATGATTAAGAGCTTCACTGTTTTTTTTTTTCCTTAGATTTGAAACTGAACAAAATACAAAACATTTCCTCTTTTTATAAAGCCTACTAACTGTTTTGAAAAATTAATGTAAAGGGTTGAGGGATGGCTCAGCAATTAAGAGAACTGGTTGCTCTTCTAGGGGACCTGGATTCAATTCCAAAATCCACATGGCAGCCAATTATATGTAACTATGGCCCATATAGTTGGGACCCCACACCTTCTTCTGGCCGCCAAGGACAGTAGGTAAACATATGAGGCACAGATATATGTGCAGACAAAACCCTATATACACAAAATAAGTGAATAAATAGTGGAAGTAGAGTTATCAGAACACTCTTTTAAGAAATGAACATAAAGCACACTACCTTCTTAACCAGATCTGTTCCTCCTGCAAACGCAGCTCCATTTTCTTCTGCTATTTTAATTTCTGATGCATTCTACCAAAACACAACAGTTTACACAATATTTTAAACATATCTGTTATACTGATAGTAGCTGTCAGAAATACTAATTAAAAGTAAAAATTGTTTTTAATTTTAATTAAAAATAGACCATTTTTTAAATTATATTTATTAGATACAATATAATCTGAAAATTTCAGTTTGTATAACCCTGGAGTATTTGACTGACAGCAGAAATACACCTTGATATCATATAAAGAACCTAGCAAGTGTCAAGAGGCAGAGGCAGGAGGATCCCTCTGAGTTCAAGGCCAGCCTGGTCTAAGCAGCAAATTCCAGGACAGCCAGGACTCTGTAGAGGGACTCTGTCTCAAACAAAAACCAAGCAAAAACCTAGCAAGTAACAAGTAGCTAGTCTACCAATATACACACCTCCCAAAAGAAAAAACTTAAATTCAGTTAATCTTACTAACTTACATCTTATAAAACTGATGAGGGGGGAAATTAACTCAAGAAATCAAAACACAAAATGTAGCTGCAGCTGCCAACTTCTACAGAAAAGCACATGTCCCATTTCTATCACTTTGTCTTCTGGGAATATATGTCACTCCCTTAATTCCCGCAGCACTGTGGCTCTCTGACAACTATAATCCCCACTCACTGGAAAGAACACACTGTCTTCCTCAGAAGAAAGCAGAGAAAATTTGTAAAATCTCAGTTATGAAATTCAGATGGCACAGACGGGAAAAGCTAAGCAACCACATTAGCACATCATAAACAAATGTCAGCAGCACAGAAGCCCACCAAGCCGACCCCTTGCCTGTCGTGCCGTGTCTGCTGGCACCATGAGCAGGCATCTGTTTAAATGGTGCTTTTGGAACGCACAGCACTGGACACTGTTGTGTGCTCTGAGGAGCCTGAGTGGGAGCCAGAGACAGCAGACAGAGCCCACAACTACTGTGACAGATGCTAATGACAGCAGCAGTGTCACATGCACCTCTCCCTGCTATAACCACAAAAAAGTAACCTGCTCTGAGCTTTAAAGACCTGATATGAATTTGCGATCTTTTTCTAATTACATTTCATTACTCTCTTTATTGACTAGTGTAATCTCTTAAAAATTAAATTATAGAATTGTTGACCAAAAAGTTACTTACCCCTGTAAACACAGCAACTTTGTTGACTTCTGATGAAAAAGGGTGAGGTAAAGCAATAACACTGGCAAATGATTCCACTTTTTTCTAAACATACACAGGGGAAATAATTATAAAATGTTTATCATCTCTATTATTTTCTGCATTCTATAAAAAACAGAACTGACTTTTTTTTTTTTTTTTTTTGAGGTTGTTTTGGTTGTTTGATTGATTTCTTCACTGAATAGATAGTTTTTCTTCTGGCCTTGAAATCAAGATCCCCCTGCCTCAGCTTCCTGAATGCCAAGAATGTAGAAATGCACCACCATTCCCAACTCTGGCTTTTAAATCTTTCAATCTATGACAGGTCTGCCCCTTTATTCCTTACTATTTTCTGATCGTAATTTAAAGCTCAAGAGATTATATATTTCCTTTTTAAAAAATAAGAATCTAACTCACGGAGCTGGAGAGACGGCTCAGCAGGTAAGAGCCCTGACTGCTCTTCCAGAGGTCCTGAGTTCAAATCCCAGTAACCACATGGTGGCTCACAACCACCTGTAATGGGATCCGATGCCCTCTCTGGTGTGTCTGAAGACAATGATAGTGTATTCATATCCATAAAGTAAATAAAAGAATCTAACTCACTCTTGTGTTCGTCACATCCCATTTCGTGAGGTTTCTATCCAACCCATTTATCGTAGGTTCTCAAATGTTGCAAGTGTATTCCTATCTGTGCCTCCCTAGCAACTAGTACAACAGTTTCCATTTTCTGGGTGTCAACGGAACCTTGAATCCAATTCAATTCAAATTAAGGTTTTGCTACCTTGAATTAAAATTTTAAATGTAGTTTTCAGGCACAAGGAAGATGATGAAAACAGCTAGCCACCCTGAACAAGGACAGTGTGCAACTGACCTGTTCAGTAGTTCACCTTTAGTGGACTCCTTGGCTCTGGACAATTATAAATAAAAACCCTTGATCTACAACAGCATGCCAAGACTGAAAGGGTCTTCTCAGTGGTCTACTTTAGTGTAGATCAGCTTCCCTTTCAGATACATTTAAGAAGTGAACTAAAAATTCCAAAATAATGCATCATTTGATATACATACAAGTACAAATCCAATAAGACCTCAGAATTCATATCTTCAGTCATTTTCGTGAAGAAAAACAAGCATAGACTGCTTGTCCAGTACTCAAGGCCCTGGTCTCAGTTCCCAGCACAGAGGTGACAAAACAGAGCAAACTTAAGACAGAGACCATATCATTAGTATCATGAGCCTATAAGTAGATTCCATATTCAAAACAATGTCTGAGGTCCTGAAAGGCATTGCTATGAACTACATGAATGACAGAACGTCCTGAGATTACTACAGATTTAAATGAAAACTGAATGTTTCCAGTATGTTCACTGTAATTATTAAGCGTTACTAAACTTTTATATGTATTATCGAATTCCATCATGAATGGAGTTGTAAGAACTAAATACTTTGTCTTTGCATGCTAAAATGTAAAAACAAGCAAATCGATGAATCCAAGAAAAGCAGCCCAGCACCCCCACATGCTTTTAACACATCTTATACTCGAGAAGTAATATCTTCATGCTAAAGTAGAGAGATCATTAGATTTTTTGAAAATTTTTCTAAAACTCTGATGGTGGCACATGCCTTTAATCCCAGCACTAGGGAGGCAGAAGCAGGCAGACCTCTATGAGTTCAAAGCTATCTAGAGAGAGAATTCCAGACAGCCAGGACTACAGAGAAACCCTGTCTTGAAAACCCAAACAGGGGTGGGGAAGTGATTTTAGGAAATTCTAAAATTGTACTTTTAAATAGTTTATGAAGTAGCTTTGCTCCATCCTTAGTTTTGGTTGCTCTTCTCCACTCACCCCTTCACAACCCTCATCTTTGTGTAAACTATTATTCTCAATCTTCCTAATGCTGTGACCCTTTAATACAGTTGTGATGAACCCTAACCATAAAATTATTTTTGTTGCTACTTCATAACTATAATTTTTTACTGTTATGAATCATAATGCAAATATCTGTGTTTTCTGATGGTCTTAGGTGACCCCTGTGAAAAGGTCAATTAACCCCAAAAGGATTTTGACCCACAGGTTGAGAACCTGGTATAAACCTTTCTACCCCTAGTATCTGCATTTCAACTTTCAAATCACATGTCCTCTACCCCCTTCTCCACCTAGAATTTTAAAAATTAAAAAGATCAATGTATGTATCTACTTTAATAAAACACAGGTCTACATACCTTTTTTCCCAATGCCATATCTAATGTTAAGTCAAGATAAACACCTTGCTTTGGATTGGTAAAGTCCAGAACTTGATACTTCTTGAGTAAGTGAATAGCTTTCTCTACTTCATAGAGCCGCCGTGGGTATAAGCGTTTTAAGTAGACATCATCTTCAGGATCACTTTCCATGTAGGTATATGACTTTATTTTCTCTATATCATCCACTGGTTTTTCATCTGATGCCTTTTTCTTGGCACCCTTTTTAATTTTTCTTGCAGGCCTTAAAGCAAGATAAATTAAGGTCAGTTATATCAGAATGTATTCAAGGAGACCTTTTCTCTAAAGTCGATTTATATAAAGACAGAAAAGGTCAAAAAGCACACAATGCTTTACAGTTTCCCTAACTCAATAAATACCAATGAATTTGTGCTATTTCCGATCAGCACAAGGTGAGCGAAACAGGGTTGCTATTCTCCAGAAGCTTACAAAGGAGCAAGGAGAGATACATGTAAAGAGTTCAATATATATTACATTATTATGGACATTTAGCAGGGTCTTATGGAGACCCTTCGCTTAGCCTAGGTGTTAGGGAAGAGCTGTGAGAGAGACAAGCTGTGAGAGGAAGACGGTCTTGATATACACCTAAAAGAACTGTTCATACAAGCTTGATGTGGCAGTACACATTTTTAGTCCCAGTACTTGGGAGGCAGAGGCAAGCTGATCTCGGTGAGTTCAAGGCCAGCCTGGCCAACAGAGCAAGTTTCAGGATAGCCAGGGCTACACAGAGAAACCCTGTCTCATAAAACAGAAAAAAGAAAATGTCCATAGCAGCACTATTCCTAACAGCCCAAGGGTAGAAATAATGAACTCATCTGCTGATGAGTGAAAACATGAAATATGGCACTTCACTATGATGGGATGCTTCTGTTCAGTGTTGATATCAATGTCATTGTCATACTGGTGTCACTGTGTTTTCTATTTAGTCATTACCTTCCTATACTCCTGTTACTCCTCTTTGCCCCTTTGCTGGTCCCCACTCCACCCCGCCAGAGGCCATCAATTTTCTGCTTTCCCATCACATGTGTTCCATTACCCTCTCTTTAACACAATGATCTCCAGTTCCATCATTTTACTGCAGATGTCATGATACCTTTCTTTTTTTTTTAAGTTTTCTTCACAGCTGAGTAAAATTTCCTTGTGCATACATCTTACATTTTCTTTTTTTTAATTAAATTTATTTTAAAAACAGAGATAAATGTACAGATTTTAAAAGAATTTTTGCATAAAACTAAATATTTTTGTCGGTACTTGATTTTTTTAAAGGTTTGATAGGATGCATTGAAAACTTACTAGTTACAATGAGCATAAAGTACATATAAAACAAAAATTTACATTTACATGGAAATAGTCAAAGTTTTCTTGGTGTGTAAAGATTAAACATAATGATTTTTAAATACCAAGGATACACAAGGCTGCATTCTTAGCTCTTTAAAATATTGATGATTTAAGGTCTAGGTGTACCACATTTGAGAGGGTGCTATATACTTTTTGTTTTTTTTTTTTTTCTAAGAAGGACTGAGGCTTCACATTTTGGTCTTCCTTCTTTTTGATCTTCATTTGGTCTGTGAATTGTTTCTTGGATATTCAGAGATTTCTGGGGCTAGTATCCAATTATCAGTAACTGCATATTATGTCTATTCTTTTGTGACTGGATTATCTCGCTCAGGACATTCTCTAGTTACATCCATTTGCCTAGGAATTTCGTAAAGTCATTGTTTCTAATAGCTGAGTAGTACTCCATTGTGTAAATGTGCCACAATTTTTGTATCCATTCATCTCCTGAAGGACATCTGGTTCTTTCCAGATTCTGACTATTATAAATAAGGCTGCTATGAACATGGTGGAGCATGTGTCCTTATTATATGTTGGAGCATCTTTGAGGTATATGCCCGGATGTGGAATAACTGGGTCTTCAGATACCTTTTTTTTAAAGGCTGGAAAAAAAAAAAATCCCATTGTGATATATGTCACATTTCTTTTATCCATTCGTCCATTCACAGACAAGGAGGCTGACGTTGTACCTTAACCACAGTGAATTAATATACCAATACCCACAGAGAAATGTGCACAAATCTCTAGAATATCTATTTAAAATTCCTTTGGGTAAAAACTCAGGAACAGTATACCTTTAAGTTTTGTATTATATTTTTATTCAGTGTGCATGTGCTGCTGTGCTTGCCCATATGTGAAGGTCAGAGGACAACTTCCAGTAGTTGGTTCTTTCCCCCATGTGAATTCCAGGAACTTGAGTTGTGAAAATTCACGGCAGAAACCTTACCCACTAAACCATCCTGACAACCCGAAAAGCAGTTTAATTTGCACTTTCCTGGTGGCTTAAAACATCTAACACTTCCTCAATTCGTTAGCCCACTTATTGACTGTATGATATTTTGTGCTTTTTAAAATTCTCTATAGATTCTAAATATTGATTCTTGTCTAATACATAGATGAAGAAGTTTTTTTTTTCCAATTCTATAGGTTGTCTTTTCACTCTGGTGACTGTTTTTTCCTTTGCAATATATATAGAATCTTAATTTCATGTAACCCAATTATGTCAACTGTTGAATGCTACTGAAGTCCTTTCCAAAAAATTCCTTGTCTACATGTTAACGTATATAACAGACCATTAATCAACAACAAAAAGAACCAAGTACTTGATTCAGGCTACAACATGCATTAACCTTAAAAACAGTATAACTACATCAATAATGTAGTTTCTATGTTATGTAGTGAGAGTAAAGTCACAAAATAACACAAATTATTCCATTTATACAAATCAAGATGAAGAGAAAATTAGTAAAGTACCTTCTGTACAAGCATGGGGACCTGGAGCACACATTACAAGGCTAGGGGTGGTGCCAAGCTCTTCTAATTCCAGTCCTGGGGAAGCAGGGACAAAAGGCTCCCTGGAGCTCAGTGACTAGCCAGCCTAGCCAGTCAGTTCATGCTAATCAGGGACCAATGAGACATTCTGTCTCCAAAACCAAGATGGATGGCTTCTCTCCTGAGGAGTGACAGATGACGGTGATCTTTGCCCTACATACAAAAACCTGATCACACACAAACATGATCATGCACATGAAAATATGATCACACACATACACATGATATCACACATACACATAATCACACATGCAAACATGATCTCTCACAAATTAAAATAGGTAAAATAAAAGATTCTTAGCTTCATAAACAAAATATGCAAAAGCAGATAGTAAACCAGCTCTGTCCCACTGACCACAGTTTCTTGACTCTGGAATTCAAAAGTTAAAACAGAAAGCAGGAAGATGGAAAGTAGGGTTGGAAATTCCACATCACAATGAGCAAAGAGGCAAAGGGGCAAAGTAAGGGAGAATGATATCTAAATTTCAAGTCATAGAATATTCCAGCTGTAATAGGAGACAGATCTGAAGGAAATGAGATAAGAAGCCAAAGCATATCCCCTCTTTTTAATCTCGAGGAGGGTGGCCAAGGCAGAACAAATACTGATAAGGCTGAAAAGATGACAGACTAGGAAAACATTTACATGGTAAATACAAAGGAAGGGAAACAGAAAGAACATCTGCAACACCGCCTGTGGTGTCGGCTTGGGGAACCAGGTGTGGAGGGAATAGTAGATCATTAACTAGAACCAGGAGGAAAAGTGAGACAGTTCTCTGGAGAAACCAGTAGCCAAAGAGATGAGCTCATGCCCAACAAGTTAAGTATTTCTTTATCAGGTCCTCTCTCTACTCAAGTCCCCAGGAAGCAGAATACATTCCCCAGTCCACTGATTTGCAATGTGACTAGTATTGGCTAACAGAATAAGGAAGTGACAGTTTCCCTGTTCTAAGTTTAAGCCAGAGAAGGTTTCATGTTTCCACATTAATGTTTTTCTTACTGTCCTTTTTCATAAACACAAGTCTAAGCTAAGAGCATGAGAGACACATGGACCAGACCTGGCCCCACAGAGCCCCAGGCTAAATTAGATGATGCTCAACTAATTTACAACTGGCCTGTAAACTTGACAACACAGCAAGTCTGGGTCACCACATTCCCAGCCTTGGTCAGAAACCACCTATGTGCATGCAGTGATAAGTAACTGTGGTGAGGTCTGTTGCATACAAAAACTAGTGAGTGCTTACAAAATACCAAAGACATAATGTCCAAAGGGGAAATGCAGGTAAGAATTTAAAACTAAGAAAACTAGGGGTGATATAATTGTTCAACATGTATTCAAATCACCAAAGTCTTCAATTAGTAAAACACGGTTTTATTTTAGAAAGGTATTTGGCTTCTGTGGTAAGCAGAACAGTGTCCACCAGTGTGGCTTGTGAGTTAAATGTCCCTATAGGCTCATGTGTTAAACTACTTGGTCCCCAGCTGCTGGCCCTGTTTGAAGACACTGGGAAAGCTTTAGGAGATAAATTAAACTGGATTAAGTGATCTCCACAGGACAGATCGTCAGGTTATAGCTCAGCCCTCCTTCTTGCTCTCTGGATGCTTTTTATCAGTCCAGATATAAGCAAGCAACCACATACTCCTCCAACCACAGTCAATGGCTACTCCTGCCACTACACATTCCCTGACAGGCTGAACTGTTCCTACAAACCATGAGCCAAAAGAAATCTATGACCCCTCCTTCTCAGGCTGCCATTTGGATGGTATTTTATAATTGATATGAGAAAAATAATACATTCCCAAAAGACAACCATGTCATGATATGTGACAAGAGATGCATGTGACCAAGGTTAAAGACCTTGGGATGGAGAGATTAGCCTAGACTATCATGTGAGTCCAATGACATGGGCCCTTAAGAGTGAAAACTTCCCCTTTCCCAGCTAGATGAGATGGAGCTGAGACACTGACAGCACAAGTTCAAGTGTGCAGGGACAACCTGCCACGACTCTAAGATGGAGGAGAGGCACACAGGGAAAGGTGAGCAGTGTCTCAAACATGGAAGTGACTAGGAAATGGATTTTCTTTACGGTCTCCAGAAAATAACTACCAATCGTTTCATTTTAGTCCAATGTACTCCATGTCAGACTCTGAATCTAGACAACTATAAAACAGAGGGTTATGTTATTTCAAGCCTCAAAGTTTGTTTAATCTGTTAGGGAAGTAACGAAATAAATATGAAGCCTCACAAAACATATGTGAAAGAACTAACAGTAAATTTTTTTTAAATCTCAAACCCAATCTAATATAAAATTCCATTCTTTTCTTAGCACTCAACAAATCCAATTATCACCACTAATAACAGTATCCTCAAATCGAATAAGCAGTTGAACACACTAGCAAATAGTGATAATCTTCATTGTAATGGTGCAGGCATTCTTTCAGACTGCTGACAGAAAGTCCCCAAGTAGAAGGATGTGCTCTCCTGGTACCTACAAAATTCTTAAGCCTCCCAAACTAGAGAAACCACATTTTAATCTCATATTTACTAATGAAGTAAACAAAACCAACAAAAGACCAGACAGCCTGTTTAGAAAGTGAGTGTTCTATTTAAAATTAAACAAAGGCTCTAGATATTGCCATCAATCTTACATTAAATAAAATCTTGATTTCATGGCTAATTTTTCAATCTTTTAATATTCTATTAATATAAAATCTCCAGATATCATTAAAAATTATATGTGTAATTATAAATATTTGTGAAGCTCAAAAATCTGATGAGGTTATGATGGTAAAGAGCAATGTACTTACCTATGATTGGCACTTAATTCATAAATATTTGAGTTGTTCAATAAAAACATTTTTAGGTTTCAAATGGAACAGTGCTTTAGGAGAAACTAAAGTCTAGAATGACATCATCATATCCTAGAACACATGGGACTCTCAGAAAAGCAGCACTGTCACATAAGCTTACAACCCCAGCCCACGGGAGGGAGACAGGGAAGATCTTGAGTCCACTCATTTGTTTTGAGTCCACTCATTTGTTCTGGGGAATAAAGTACTTAGTCACCCAAGGTCCTGAGCTTCATCTCTACCACAACGAGGGGAGGTGTTAGTGAAATTTATTAATCAAAAAAAAAAAAAAAAAAGTAAAACTGCAGTTAAACAAATTCCTGCAGTAACATGGTACAAACTAACCTCACAACGTCTAAAACCACCTACCTGCCTTTACTTAAGAGTCACATTAAGAAGTTTGCTGCTTATGCAATTAAGCAAGACTATCAGAAGGGCTTAAGAGCTGTGATTTTCAGATCGGTATTAAGTCATATTCAAAAGGTTTGGTGGAGAGGGAAGAGGAGGACACCTGGCAGGCTGCACCAGGAAAACAGAACTATCTGCAGTTACCTGGGTAACTAAACCACACAGATTAAATGAGTAACAGGAGACTATTCAGCTAATAGCTCTCACCCGGCCACATCTGTCCTCTCACTACAAAATCATAAAAGGAAAAATAATTCACGGTCAGATCCAATAAAACAAGACAAGAAAAACAATGTGAAAATGAAGTTCACTTCAGTACTCAAAGATCCGTGACCCCAAGAGACCAATCCAAGTATTTCAAAAGCAAAGAACCTTTTACACTGAGGTGGGGTTTTGAACTAAATAATGTTTCGGGCTAATATGAGAGAAACCCATTAACATCTCTGGCAGTAACTTTTCAACCCAAGCGCAGTAATGTTCCAGAAAAAGCACTGCAAGGGGGGAAGAAGGGGTGACAGCTTGCCAGCCTGCCTCGACCCACCACAGCTGAGAACACAGAGCTGAGGCTGCAGGTGCTCAAACGCCAAGAACAATCAGCCGCTCCTTACTCTCATCAAGTCTCCTAGGGACAGAATAAAAGAAAGGCAAGCAGGTAAGGAAAACTCAGAGGCTAGTATGGTGATGGAACTCCTCTGAAACACATGGAGTTCGTACCTTCACTGGCCTTTCCTCCACACACCTCCTCCACCTGGTGCTCCCAGGAAAGACTCCAGCAGGATGGAGACTACAGAGCCTCCTTAGATGATGCAGGAGGAAGAAAAGGCCCAAGCAAGCACCCACTGTTTCTAGTAGAAGGAAAGAAAACTATTACTAAAACTTCTACCATCAGAGTCAAGACAGGAAACAGTACAGGGCCCGACCTACTATCTATCCATAGGGAAGGTCGGAACTTCCTCAAACTGCAGTAGATACAGAACAGAGAGAAAGGACAAGTGTGCTCAAAGAGCTCCATAGCCCAGCCTCAGCAGCCTTCCAAGCCCTAAGTCTGCAGAGACTGCCTCTGGCCACCCATTTCCAACCAAGCATACACTGGTAGTAAGCATGGACAGCTATGCTAGGGGAAAGCAAGCCCCCACTGAGATGCAGGAAACAGCACCAAGCACAACACTAAGACAAACCCAACAACTCAGCCCTGTACTGAGCACAAAGAGTTCTGCTGGTGGTAACCATGGAAACCATAAAACCAAACCTAGCTCAGCCCCTGATTACACTGACTCAACATGACACATTAAAAGACAAACCTATTTACTTTCTTTCATCTTGTCCATTCTATGCAGAACATTTCAGCATTTAATTTAATAATGATAATAATACAGATACATGAAGAAGCAAGGAAAAAACCACATTGTCAAGACAGAAACAGAACCAGACTCAGATGACCAAGATGCAGAGGGAAAAAAAAAAAAAAAAAAAAAAAAAAAACAGAAGCAGGATCTGCTATAGGAAACAGATGTATCCTTCCACTTAGTGAGGTGGAGAGGTTCAGAACAACAGAGCACAGCCCATGGTACTTCAAGCATGTTAATCCCAGCATTCAGAAAACAGAAGCAAGCAGGCCTCTGTGAACTCAAGGCAAGCCTGGTCTACATAGCATGATCCAGACCATCTAGGACTAATAGAGACTCTGTCTCAAACCAAGACAAAACAATGAACTACACAGAGGGTAGTGGGGGATGCAGATGGGAACAGGAGGAATCAGGCATGGGGAGAATGGAGGGGGTGAAGTGGGAAAGACAACTGGAATGAGGAGCATCTCTGGGACAAGGTAGAAAGCAAGGGCAATGAAAACTCCCAGGGATCAATGAGGTGACCCTTGCTAAGATTCCTAGCAATGGGTGATACAGAGTCTGAACTAGCCATCTTCTGTAACCAGGTAAGACTTCCACTAGAGGGACTGGGACACCAACCTAGCCACAAAACATTCAACCTACAATTTGTTCTACCTACAAGATGTGCTGTGGTAAAGGTGCAACAGAAATTGTGAGGGTGGCCAACCAAGGACTGGTCCAGGTTAAGATCCATGCCATAAAAGGGAGACCACCCCTGATAAAATTAAACAAACAAATATATATATATATGAAAAAAACTGACAAAGAGAAGCAAAAACTACCATGCCTCAGATCTTGACTCCATGAACTATTTTTAGTGGATTCTGATGTCAATGCATTTAAAAATAAAGATTACAACTAAAATTATGAACACATCTCATTAAGTTACTAAATAATCTTATGACAGGTTTTTATAACTTTCTGAAGCGGGCATATGGTATGACTTTTAGGCCAGTAAAACACATCAAACTGTATACTACAGTAAAATTTGGGAATGATATAATAAGAATTTTCTAGAGGTAAAAATGTTTTTAAACGTTCTTTAAAATGTATAGCCTAATAAATAAATACTTGCAAATAGCAAACCAACAGAAGAATAGACAAGAAATTCAATACAGAAATGTAAAAACTGGTAACTTCTAATGTGGAGAACTAGCACTCTTCACTGCTGGGTAGTGTAAAAAAACAACCTGCACTCCCCACCTTCTCCACAACCAGTCAGAATATAGGTACCATTCACCAAAACAGGGTGCAGGGCCAGAGCCTGAGGAGAGAAGTTGTCTAGCCTGTGTGAGGTCCTAGATTCCACCTCTAGCTGCTCTAGCTTCTGTCACACCCAAAGAAAGCCTCCTTCCTAAGAATGTGTCTGCTAGCTCCACATGTGCCCACATAAAGCTATACTGCACCATTAAACTGCAGTAATAGTCACAGCATTTGCTTCTATGCCTTGGCACCACTAACATACATTTCCCCCAATTCTCCTGTAAAACTCTAACTTTCATGAAGACCCAGTCAAACACTGCTTGCCCTGCTAGCCACCAGCAGTTCCATCGCACTCGAGCCATTTCTCCAATATGATAAACACAACATTTAAGGGAAGTTAGAGCACAATCCTTATCTATGATAGAGTAAGAAGTCTTACTCATCAACCACTAAACCCATAAATAAAAAAGTGCTCGGTTAAAGGAAGAAAATAGAAATGGCTCATAAACACGTTAAAAAATCACAATTCCACTTATTACCTATAAAACTAAAAAAGATAATAGAGTTACCTATGCTAAATATAAACAAATACATTCTAACAGACTTGCTAGTAAGGATACAAACTGACAGGTTGTTTCTTTTCTTTTTTCTTTTGGTACTAGGGGGGTTGAATCTAGGGCCTTACACTTGCTAGACAAGAACTCTAGCCAATACAAGCTAACAGGTGAGTTTGGATTATCTACCAAAATTACAAATATATATATATATCTTCTGACTCAAGAATCCTACTTCTTAGAGCCTACACTTCATATACTTTCATTATATATGATAAGTACATGATTATTCAGTATAGGGTCATTTATATTATTGAAATATTAGAAAATTAAATTACATAAGTTATAGTACATTTATACAGCTAAATATTATATAGTTAAAATAACTGAACAGCACCATCAGAATCTATTTCCACAATATAGATACTTACTTTATGCACTACCATTTACACAAACAATAAGAAATACAGTTTAAAATGCATATACTGGTACAACAAAATGGCTAAAGAACAGGTACAGAAAAGCACCAACTTCTCACTAGCTAACCTTCATACACTTTTAATTGCCTATCATAAACCAATTCATTTAAAATAATTACTTTTAAAGATAAAAACCAACTATTTGTGTTGCTTCCAGTTCATTTTAAAATGCTCAAGGACAGAGGAACAAAACGGGTAGCTTGCACATCCTCACATGACCAAACATAATGCCTCACATAATTAGAACAGAGACTACAGTGGCTAAGTTTATAAAAGTAAGAATATGTTAAATAATCAGGAATTAACATATTCCCCAAATATTTCCCAGTTTTTATTTGGGATATCCCATAATCCAAGGGTTGTACTCCATGATTCTGCAGCTTGAACTCTAATAGACCCCACCCTCCAAAGCCATTGGCACTGATTTTAGACTAGATAATAGTTCTAAAGGCATAACCCTGAGTTACACTGTACTGAATTATCCCTAGATTATGTTGTTCATGTACTAAAATCTAGATTCCAAACACCCACATAAAATTTACTCTTTGTCTTTCTATTCCTCTATCTAAAAAACATTCACCATAGTATCCATACTTCATAGCTATTATGAAGATTAAGTGAACAAGCACATGAAGTGTGCTCAGTTATAATAATTATGTAACAAATGAGGATTCTGTAAATTCTAACTGTTAATGCTCTTTGGAATTTATTACTCCCTCAGCCATGTCTTTTAACTATAGAAATGGTGACATTAGGAAAAAAATATTCAGAAAAAGATTTTTAGAAAGTCTTTTACACTTCATTAACATTAATGTCCTCTGGGGAAATTAGCGCCATGCCCAACAACCAGATGGCATAAGCCTTAAGTCTAAGAGCCGACACTTGCCTTTTTGTCCCTTCCCTCATTCAGCTCAACGGCAGCAGCATTTATGGATAAAAACACTTGAGTTCTAACTCCTACAAAACCAAATTTACAAGTGTAACAAATTTCATTCCTTTCCATATGCTAAAAATCTACATAAAAAATTATGAATGTGTGAGTGTGTGTGTGTCTGCATAACACAATGAACATTGGAAATCTGAAATTCCAATAAATAATTCTAGTACTGGTAATCCTTTAACATCTAATCATAAAGAGCACCTTGAAGAAAAGAATACAATTTAAAGAACAGAACAAAACAGTTTCAGAACTAAATTCCCTGAGATCAAATCCTCATTCTGACATTACCAGTCCTCTGATCTGGACTGGTTCTATGCTCTCATCTTGATGGTTAGTTTCAATTGTCAACTGCAAACCACTGAAGATCACCTGGGCAACGTGAGTCTGGGTGAGGGCTGTGCTGGGCTGTGCTGGGCTGCGCTGGAGCAGTCTCTTCAGCGGTTAAGTGTGGTGGGCAGACTCACGAACTGCATGCTGGGAGACAGACTGAGTGAAAAGAGGCAGCACACAGGCACAAGAAGAAAGACACTCTCACTCTCGGCTCCAGTCAGTGGATGTGACTGGCTTCAAGTTCCTACCACCCCCGTTGCCCCAGGAGCATGGGCTGTAGCTTGGACCGGTCAGCCGAATAAACCCTTTCCTCCTGAGGTGCTCCTGCCAGGATGTTTTATAGCAATGAGGAAGAAACCTCGATTTTCTTCTCTAAACACGAACATACTATAACAGCTTGAAATGGCAGTGCTGAGTAATTAGCTCAAGGTGCTGGTAAGTCCTGCTATTAAGTCTCACCTTTCCTTCAGAACTCTGAAGTCAAAGGAGCACAGATAACAAGCTTTTATAACCATGACCTTTATAGAACTGTGCTTCTGAATCACAACTTTAAGAGTGAATGAGGTAACTAAAAGAACACTTACTTTGTAGCAGCAGCAGCAGCAGCAGCAGCAGCAAAATGTCTGCTGGGCAAGAGACTGTTTACAGAACAAGGGTAAAGAGATGTCTGGTAAACCATCTTGCAAAGACTATGCGTTTGATGATGTATCAAGACTTGGAAAGAAAAACAAAATAATATCATTAAATAATAATCAGTCATACATTTTTACATCCTAAAAACCAGTGTACATATTTTTAAAAGATTTATTTATTGGATATGGGTACACTGTACCCATCCTCAGAAACACCAGAAGAGGCATCGATCCCATTACAGATGGTTGTGAGCCACCATGTGGTTGCTGGGAAGTGACCTGAGGACCTCTGGAAGAGCAGTCCTTAGGTCTTAATCACTGAACCATCTCTTCAGTCCCCCAGTATTTTTTTCTAAAGCAACTAATGTTTTGTGATTCTTAACCACTTTTAAAAAGTGTAATAATAGGAACTAGGAATTTTCTTTTTCATATAATAATCAGGGCTGCTTCAGAAGCAAGAGAATCTGAGTTTGGATCTTCCCAGAATCCACATGAAAAGCTGGGTGTGGTGGCATATGCCTGTAATCCCGGGAATAGAGAGATGCCAGGTGGAGACAAACAGATCCCTGGAAGCTTCTGGACTAGGTAGTCTGACCTACATGGTGAAGTTCCAGGACAATAAGAGTTCAAAGGAAAGATGATAGGTGTCTGAGGATCTACCCTAGGTTGTCCTCTGATCTCTACACATGCACCCATCCCCCACATGAATGCAAACACAAAAACACAAGCAAACATACAAAATATCTAACACTAGGAATAGGGCGTAGTTTAATGACAGAGTTCCTCGCCTAGCACTTGTAAGGTCCTGTGTTCCATAGCAACATTACTAAAAAAGGAAAAACAAAATACAAAAAAAAAAAATCACACTTAGAGAGACTAAAAGCAAGGAAAGACATCTAATGTAGATCAGCCTGACCTGGAACTCACTAAGTAGCCCAGGCTGGACTGAAACATAGGCAGCATGTGATTACAGGCATTTGCCATTACAGTCTCTCCATCTATTCGTACCTTAATCTCATTTAAGCTCAATACATTATTTCATTTTTATTAATAGGAAATATTACATATGTACCCCTAGATTTTTAAAAATAGTTTCTATTTTATTTATTCATTTTTTAAAAAGACTTATTTATTATGTATAAGTACACTATAGCTGTCTCAGACACACAAGAAGCGGGCACCAGAATCCACTACAGGTGGTTGTGAGCCATCATGTGGTTGCTGGGAATTGAACTCAGGACCTCTGGAAGAGCAGTCAGTGCTCTGTTCAGTGCTCTTAACCACTGACCCATCTCTCCAGCCCCCAACTTTTGCTCTTCTTTTATCCTGCCATCCTTCTCCTTCCTCTATTTATTGTTCTTGTCTCCCCACTCACCAGAAACAGAAGATCCATAACCAAAGATTCCTTATTCTCATATTTGTAACAGTGATACTTAGATTATCCAGTTTACAATAAAATCAGACACTGCTTTCTTGATTAAGTTTCATTTAAAAAAAAAAACAATGAGACAAGGTCAGGCTCCCACATGTTGAGATATATAGGAGTTCTCCTATTATTAAAAGTATTGTCAGTTGCATTGAATAATATAATTTAGTGGTTTGTTTGTTTCACACGCTAGTGTAACTTTTATGTGGTTACAGACTATAATAGGTCTGCTGAGCACTCTAAGTAATTCTGATGTGGAATCTGTCCTATGCTTCCCTGCTTACTAATGGGGTAATTCTACTAGTGGACAGCTTTCACACCATTGGAACTGCCTTTGCGGTTTGAAGCCTTTTTATCCCCTCTGTTTATTTTTCAATTGTGCTGCTCTTTCACATTCAAGATATGACGCTTGTCAACTGAACGTGTTACAAATCACGACCTTCAGTTCTTCCCTGCCATTGAATAGGTGAATTTGGCCATGTGCCAAGTGAGATTGGTTTCTTCCTCTTAAAATAGAGAGGTGCAGGCTGTTTCGTGCATTTAAAGATCTGATTTCATTAAATAATGATATTTATAATCATTGTTCTTAAAAAATAAAATAAAAAGGCGTGGTACTAATGGGGCTGTAATACTAACCAATCGGACTTAACTTATTACTGAGAAAAAAAACTAAAGAATTAGTCTACAAATGATAAACATAATAACCTCTGTAAACTTAAGAACTGGAATCACCTTTATTCACAAGGCAACAATAAACACTCCAAGGTTCAGATGTTTACAGACGTAAACCACTTTATATACCACCTTTCCCTTCAGGATTCACTTACCAAACTTAACACACCCGCTATCACACACACAGGTCAGAACCCTGCCTCGTATTCCTCACCCCTGACTGAAAGGATTGTTAATATATCTTCCCATTTCATTCTCAGAGGGACCTACTCCAAGAAGAGAGAAACCTTGCATTAAGGGTCGCGTTTAAGCAGTTGACGGCCCTCTGGGCTGTGGAACCCAGAAGAACATGGAAGCATTTTCGAGTACCTAGAGCAAACTGGTGCCTACGAGATTCTGGCATGTACTCCGCTGCAACAAGAGAATCAGCTCTAGGTTTACTTTCCACGCAAGAACACTGCTTGTCTTACCTCTACGGAGGAACCTGACGGCCGCCGCCATGCTGGTTGCTCCGGATGGTGCTGACGAAATTGGTCCCGGTTTCAACTGCACCGAAACGGGAGAAAGATTCCGCTCGGAAGCCCGCAAAGGGGGAAGGTATTGATAGGAGCAGAGGAGCAGGGCGGGGACGACCTAGTTTAAGGGACTTCGTGGCGTGGTTCCTGTCAGTTCCTCTGCTGGGACTGCCTTTCGTGGTTCCGGTTCCAAGGCTTATCAACCTTCAGGAAAAAAAATGGCTTTGTTAAAAACGCTGTAATTAATCATGCCTTCCTACTTTTAAATTTTGATGTACTCAGAACGATCATTTAAATAGAGGTTAGCCTAGTTCTCTGCCCAAAGTCTGGAAAAACCTGGAGTGTCCCCAGCTTCCTTAAGATTCGGTGTTTTTTGTTTGTTTGTTTGTTTGTTTTTGTTTTTTCTTTAAATGAACATTGCTAGGCGACAGTGCGCCGAGCTAGCATGTGCGCGCCTCTGAGTTCAATCTTCTCGAAAGCAAAGAGAAAACAATCCAACAAACTTCACCACCACCCAAGGCAGGCCATGAGGTCCCGCTCACTCACTCCCCTTTCAGGCAAACTGTAATCTTTCATCGGTCTGCTTTTGGCTTCCAGCTGCTGGCAAGCTGTCAGGACCTAACAAGCAGTACAGTGCTTTAGAAACACGTCTAGAGTTTTGTTTTGGTTCTTGGTCTTTTTATTTGTCTATCTGATTTTGTTCTACATAGCTGTGTGGTTTCTCTAAACCAAATCTGATCACGAATTAAATCAATTCATAAGAATAAATCCCTCCAGTGATTGGCCATTTCTAAAGGCTCACTTATGGCCTCTGCCTACCTCCTCAACCAACAACCTTCCTAATACACATGCTAGTGTACACACACACACACACACACACACACACACACGGAGGGAGGGAGGAGAGGAGAAGACACACATTTCTCACCTCTGTTACATTTTTCCTCTGTGGCTACTGCTTGTATTATCATGTATCACATTCACATAATTTTTCCTGTCAGATTTAAATTCAGACTTCGCCCACTGCTGGCAATCTCCTTTCATACTTCTAGGACTGAATTATGGCCACTTCTTCCTGGTTTTGTATAATAAACAGAAGTGATAATTTTTATTTGAAACAATTCTGAGACCTATTTTCCTATACAATACAATTTACCAACCTAAGTGTACAATTTAGTGGGTTTTAGAGGACTACGAATCGTGCAGCCATCATGATGTATCTCCCTACCTCTTTGAGCTCTTTGTGGTCAGCCATCATTCTGTGGTTCATTTTTGTAACCTCAGCACATAAAGTCAGATAAAGCCCTATTTTTTTTTAAGTTGCCCAGCCTCTGACATTCTTCTATAGGACAGGAAAACAAAGTAAGGTACCACTGAACACAAGGAATGTCTGTTTATATTTGATCATAATTTGGCTTGAAGAAAGCAAACAGCAAAGACAAAAGCCCTGAACCAATCATTCCTCTCTTGATGCTGAGACTAACAGCTTGAGAGACTGAAATGTATAGGCAGGCAGATTTAAGCTGGTAAAGCCACAAAGAAGATTCACAGCAAGGGAAACATTGAAAGGCAAACGGAACCTGCCAGGGACTAGAATTGTCAAGCTTCTAGTTACATGAATCATTCACTTGCAAGAATAGAGCTGGTGTGGGAATGTTGGGGTGGGGGGAATAGAGACTGATAATGGGTGGAGAAAAGGGATAGCAGGCCTCAGACAGGAAGATCACAACTGCCTCAGCTCCTATTACAGTGACTATCAAGATGGTGTCCTTTTTCTTCCCCTCTGTTCTTGTGAGATCCTTTGTCTACCCTGTTGCTTCTACAGTAACTCTTTATCCCCTCAAATAGTACCCTTGAATTTTCATGTTTTCTAAAAATAAAAAAGCAGAAAACCTGTAGGAGTCCATGAGGTACAAAGGTGGAGTTCCAGGCCAGCCTGAGCTACAGAGTAAAGCTCCCCTAACCCTTCATGTGAGAGAGAGAGAGAGAGAGAGAGAGAGAGAGAGAGAGAGAGAGAGAGATTGAGGGGGGGGAGAGGGGGGAGGAGAAGGATGGGGGAAAAGCACATTCACACTCATTCAAACTCAAACACACACACACACACACACACACACACACACACACCTGTAGGAATCTTGTTGCTCTAGTAAAAAAAAAAAAAGTGTGAATTAGCAACTCTACTCCAGAATTAGTAACAAACTCCAGCCTTGAATCTCAGAATTTGAAAAGCTACTTCATTCACTGTAATGCTCAGATGAACTCTGGTGAGAAACTTAAGAATTCTGCGACATAGTTTGTCTCATTTGCAGTCAATTCTAGTTGCTAGAAGGTTCTTGTGTATACTAAATCGGAAATCTCACTATAATTTAAACTTGTTAGAATATGTCTGGTCAGTTCCATTTCCACCTAGGGAACTTTCTGGGACATGAGAACATCTATGTGCCTTCTTTCAAATCTACCCTTCACTTGACTGAATATGTTCCTAGCCCTAATTATCCAGTTTCTCCTTTGGGGGGGTTGGGTAGCAAGAAACTCTACTTTTCTAGGGCCTGACCGAGGACTCCAGTTTGCCTGTGGTTCCTAAAGTATAATCACAAACTGAACAAAACACCCCAAGGCAATAATATTGATTCAGGAAATATTGCTCTGACCTAAAATTGCATTAACTTTGTTGCAGTTCTAACAGCTTCATTTACCACTTTATAATTATCTTGTTTTTCTTCAATGTTCCTTCACTTATGATGAGAAGTTACCACAGACATCTTGAATTTTGAATTAAACTGAACGGAAGCTTTTTGATGAACTTTTTGCTTTACTATTTCTGTATTCTAAAAGAGCAGCACCAACACAAATATAATACTTGTCACATACGTTTAAGTTTTCTGGTAATGACAGCTAAAGAGTAATGAGGAATATACGGGACAGTTGAATGGCTCAATGGGTAGAAGCACTTGCTACAAAGTTTGATAGCTTTCGTTTAATCCCTGAAACCCATCATGGAAGGAGAACCAACTCCTGGATGTTGTTCTCTGACTTCCCCTTGTGTACCACCATGACAAATATTATGGCAGCAGGGACCATAGAATGTCTACACCAAGGCTTGTACCATTAGAGTGTGTGTGTGTGTGTGTGTGTGTGTGTGTGTGTGTGTGTGTGCAGTCACCCATGCAAATAAATACATGTTAAAAAACAAAAACTGATTTAATAAATTAACCTAATATGCCCATAAGTCTAACATATATTCAACACAAAAATTGCAATATTTTGCATTCTTTTTATATTAAGTATTTGTAATGTATGCATTTTTCGCTTGAAAGAAATTTTTATTTGAAGCACAGACTACATTTCAAATATTTATCTGTGCCTACTTTATTGACCAGCACAACTTCCAAATAATAGTAATCATTGTGGTAGCTGGTTCTTACTGAATACTTATTTACTGTATTGCAGTTACTGTTCCAAGTGAGTTACATCATTTAACTCCTTAGATCCTCACAACACCCTTCTGGGATGGGCACTGTAATTATTCTCACTTTACAGATGAGGGGAAGAGTCACTGAGAAGTTAAGTAACTGGTCTAACTGGTTGAGTTAGGACTCAAATCTACAATGACTGGCTCCAGGCTCACATAGTTACTGTGTATGTATCATACATATATGTCACATGGGTCCCTGTGCTAAGCGTTGTACATAAAGCATGATGGGTAATCCCCTTATACAAAGGAAGAAATTAGGACCCAGTATGTTAATTTCTTGCCCAGGATGACAAGCTGTTAGTAGACCCTGAGATCAGAGCTGGTGTATAACCTTTGAACTTTCCACCTCAGATGCACTGCTACCCCCAAACTCTGGTGTTTACACATATTGACACCCATGAGTCGATATGTTTGTTGTTGATATTTCAAATGAATGACCAGATAACATTATTGTGTGTGGGAGAAAGCAAGCAAGGCATGAGCACGCCAACACTGTGTTTTAATAGTCAAAGCAATGTTAAGTCGCAGGCACCAGCAAAACACTAGAGTCAACCATTTCTCTCCAACAGGTGAGGAATACTCAAAGGGGTAAAAGTTGTTTCAAATATTCATCTAAAATACAGAGACATGAGTTTAAAAGAAGTTTTACACAAGAACTGTAAGGATACCAACAAAGCAATTCTCTGAAAGACATCTTATTTTCACCACAGTTCTTGGAACTCACAGAAACAGGAGACAGCAGCGGCTGGAAGAATGTGCCGCCCCTCCCTTTTGTTCTTTGTGGCATTATTCTTTCTGTTGTTCTCCTCTGTCTAGACCTTGCTTTTCCTTTTAACGGTTAGGTCATTTTGAGGTTGAGTCCCTCACCAAATTCTAGCATTAGGGGCTTATAAGATCTTCCAAGTCTCTGGGAATTTTTTTTCTTCACTGCTTTGGAAGTTAGTCTAAGGTTTTTAGTGGACCTTGGGAAATACTTTTTAGTCGTTTTGTTTGTTTGTTTGTTTGTTTGTTTGTTTTAATGAGTCATTAGAAAATCAGGCTAAGGCCTGGAGAGATGGCTCAGTGGTTAAGAGCACTGACTGCTCTTTAAGAGGTTCTGAGTTCAATTCCCAGCAACCACATGGTGGCTCACAACCATCTGTAATGAGATCTGATGCCCTCTTCCAGTGTGTCTGAAGATAGCTATATATAATAAATAAATAAATAAATCTTAAAAAAGAAAAGAAAAGGAAAGGAAAGAAAATCAGGCTAACTTTGAACTTTACATCTTTCTGTCTCCGGGTTCCTGAGTGCTGGGGTTACAGGCTTGTGCTACCATGTCTGCCCACTGTGCGCAAGTGATCGTGGCTGTCAGAAAAGGCAGCTGAGCAAGCCATGGGGAACAAATCAGTAAGCAGCCTTCCACTGTGGTCTCTGGCTCAGTTCCTTTCTCCAGCTTCCTGCTTTGGAATCTTCCCCTAACTTCCCTTTCTTATGAACCTGGACATGTAAGAGGAAATAAACCTCTTCTTCTCCAAGTTGGTTTTGGTAAGTATTTTATCACAGCAGCAGACAGCAAAGCAGGACCTTGCCTATCATCATCATCATCATCATCATCATCATCATCATCATCATCATCATCATCATCGTCATCATCCATCTTAGAACATTGAGTTCAAGTACTTCAGCCTCATCTGAGCACAGTAGTATCATATTTTTGTCACAACTGTTTTATTAATTCATTTTTCTGTTGTTGCTCCTGAGTTAGCATTTCCCCCCCACCCTGTGGTATAGCTTAGATATGGAATATTTCCCAAAAGATTTATGTGCTAAAGGCTTGCTGTCCTATTTGTGGATTAAATAATTGGGTGGTGACTGGGTTATAGGAACTCTGACCTAATTAATAGGTTAATCTATTGATGGATTCAAACTTTGATAGCATAGTCAAAAATAGTGGGAGAAGGGATGTGGTTCAAGGAAGTAGGTCACAGGCGATGAGACTTCAAAGGCTGTTTGGTCCCTGCCAATCCCTCCTTGTCTTTCTCTTTTATCCTAGTTGCCAAGAGATAAGCATCTGTTTCACTACACCCTTTTCCATGGTATTCTCTCACTAGATCCAGAAATATAAGGCCAGCCTCACAATGACTTCCTAAAACTATGAGCCAAAACAAGTCTCTCTTCCCTGAAGTTGTTATCTTAGGTGTTTATCACAATGACAAAATGTCTGATAACCACACCCTGGTTATCAGGTGATAAAGACTGAGGGTAGAAGGCAATGGGAAAAATGAGTCTAGTAATTAATTTTCTCATCGCAGTGATCACAAGCCTGAGCAGAAGAAGCAACTTAAGGGAAGATGGTTTATTTTGGCTCTCAGTTCAGAAGACTACAGTCCATCATCACAGAAGAAATGGCAGCCCAGTAAATTTGGTCTGTAATTTCAATGAGGAAGCAGGAAAGGGGGATGCTAGTGCCCAGCTGGACCCCAGTCCAAGGGATGGTGGCACAATCAAGGTGGGCCATTTCTCTTTAGTCTTCTATAGCAACACTCTCAAAAAAAAAAAAATGCTCAGAGGTGTGTCTCCTAGGTGAGTCTAAATCTGGTTAAGTTGGACAATAAAAACTAACAATCACAAGAAAGAAATGGACTAAGAAGGTTCAACAATCAAGGAACCAGAGGTTCAAGATAAACTTTCCCAGCATGATCAGCTAAAAAGGCATGACCCCGTGTAACACCTTGATTTCTCTATCAGAAAACAGAGATGGCAATGTTTTTGTAACATGCTTTTTCCACTGCAATTCTCAAATTCAGTGACTACTCTGAATGACTGTGTACTTGCTCAATGTTTGTTTTTACTGTATAAATAAAAAAACCTTTGCTAGGAGCTGGGGAGATGGCTCTGTGATTAAGAGCAGTAACTTGTTCTAAAGAATCTGAGTCCGATTCTCACTACTCAAATGGCTAACAGCTAGCAACTGTCTGTATCTCTAGGTTCAGGGGAATCTAACTCCCTCTTTTGGCCTCTAAGTTCACACAGACACAAATGCAGGCAAAATACCCACACACATACGATACACGTACAATAGTTTTAAAGAAAAGATGTTTTCTGTCTTTTCTGGAAGATGGAACAAGTCCTAGCAAAGCAAGGACCCAGGGGATACACAAATGACCAGAAATAGGAAATACTCAGTGTAAGGAAAAGATGACGGGGCACCAATGAAAGGAAAAGTCACTGAAAGGAAAAGTCACGGGGCACCAATGTTGTGAAAAGATGAAGTCCCGGGTTTTGGCACCAATGTTAGGGGAAGGATGAAGAGAGTGGGGGGCATATGGCCCATGGAGGTGCGGCAAGGCCTGGGGGTAAGGGGGATGCCTCTGGGGGGTCCATGTTGGAAATTTCTTCCCCCTGAGGGACCAGCCACACAATGGTATATGGGAGAGTTAAGAGGGTGGTAGAGGCAGAGAGAGAGAGAGAGAGAGAGAGAGAGAGAGAGAGAGAGAGAGAGAGAGAGAGAGAGAGGAATAGAGGAGTAGTGGCCAGCCATGAGCACATGGAGAGAGAGGGGGGAAGGGAAGGGGAAGAGGAGGGATAGGGGTGGGAGCAAGAGAGCCAGGAGGCAAGAGAGGCCAAGAGAGAGAGGAGGGGGCAAGCAGCCCCTTTTATAGTATCAGGTCACTGGGTCGGAGCATCCCTGGCTACTGCCAGGTAATTGAGAGGTGGGTGGGGTTTACAGAATCCCAACACTCAGCATTCTTAGTCATCAGAAAAACTAGGTTTATTTAGAAAAAAATAATATTCAGTAGTCAAAAGAAAATAATCATCACTGGGACAGGTATATAAATAGAATATAATTTTTGTAAAACTTTAATAATGCTCTAATCCCTGTTATATAACTTCTTAGTTAGTATCAATACAGGTTCAAAGCATGTAACTCTTTAAAATAACATCCAAATATACTTCCCTGAAAATATACTAGAAGATTATCTATAGTAGACTAGAGAGAACAAGAGGACTTGGTTCTCAAGTCTGCCATAGGTAAAGGCCTTTATGATTAATAATGTGAATGGGGAGTATTCAGTGTAGCCATAGCTCACCATGTAAATGGCACACAGTGGATTCAGGAATCAATGGCTGTACAATGGGAACACACCACTTAATACAAGCCTTACCTATCCTGAGTCTCAATAGCCTGAGAACCAGATGCAAACACGCAAATGACCACCTGACATCCTCCAGAGGTCTTTGCATGGCTCTGGTAAAGGCCTACTGGATCTTGAGGTGAGTGAGAACACTTGAAAGCCATAGACCAGTAGAAAAGGGGAGGGCATTCTGAGTGTGTAACTCAGGGATCTGCCCTGCCCAGTGCTTCCCAAGGACCAGTGTTAGAACTCGGAAGGAGAAACACTATAAATACATGTAGGGCTGGGTGTATTGATGCACACAATTAATCCCAGCACTCATAATCTCCATGGCTCTGGTTCTTTCCCTTCAAAACATAACAAAACGCATAGCTTGGAGAAAAACAAAAAGACGGATGCCATGCAGTGCAACTTTAAGAGCAGGGCACTTACTCCCTCGGTACAGGCATCAGGGGCTTAAGAGCCTTTGAAGGTGTGGAATATGGAGTTAGTAATTACTGTGGGATCAGAAAGGCAGGGGAACCGTTTAGAAAACACCAGCTGCAAGAGTGTAGCCATCCTGTAATATAAGCAGGCACAATTATTACAATCACGTGGCATTTGGCAGGCTTTATTCACTGTTTCCTTTTTCTAAATTTTCTCCTATTGGGATAAGCCGTTTGTATCACTGCATCTTTTTATAAGAAATTTTAATTTTAGGTTAGGAATTAAAGTGACAGATTGTGCCCCGTACCTTAACTAATTATTAACGGAGTTAACAGTGAAAACCTTTCCTGCCATGTTAAATTGCATCCAGTAACCCACAGCTGTTGGCTGTTTACCCAGCCTCCACTGAACGAGAATTAAACGTGGTGTTTGCTTTTCACCTTCCCAGACAGGAATTCACTTTGTATTACGGGCTGGTCTGGAACTTAGTCCAGACTGGCCTCCAATTTATGTTAATCCCTGCCAGCCTCCCAAGATTAGAGGGCTAAACCGCCAACCTGGCTAGAATTAAGTCATTCTCATAGGCTACAAGAAGATATTATTAGGTTCATTGTAAACTCTGACTAAATTATATTCACAGAATAAGTCTCCTTTGTGTTTTATGCAACCTCTATCAGATAATTTAATAGGTCAAAGGTGACAATTTACTTTTTGTGTTCTGTCCTTACAGACAGCTATAAATTTCTCTGCTTCGCTATCTTTAATCATTTTTTTTCTAATAGTGACGAAGAACTGAATACGGTCTTCTGTCAAGTGTTCTCTCTGTTATCTTCTTTCTCCCTAGGAATTCCTTCTTATAATTAGTTCCCTAAGAGGGTTGGATTGGAGTGGGCAATCCTAGCTCCTCTCTTCCCTGTATGATGCCATGCCTTGGATAAGTCTAATTCGACTTCCACCAACTTTCATACCCCCAAGTTAGTTTTCAAGTGGTAAGTCCATAGACTCGGGTTTAAAAACACAAGACTCATGGAATAACCCCAGGGAATATAAGTATGCCAAACTAACCTTTAATTTTCTCCTGTAGTTGAAAACAATGAGTCTTGTAGTTATCTAGCAAATGACTATTGAAACAGACAGACATGCATATGCACACACACACATGCACACACAAATAATGCTCTTCTGTGAAAAGAAACAGGAATTACACAAATTCATTAGTTATGCTTTGCTGATCTAATATTTTGTAAAGTAATTAATTGATCTGATGGGCAATCAACTGGAAGATCTCGATTTGTATTCTTTACATAATAAATAGGCAGGAGACCCAGTCATGCTGAGCCTATTTTAGATGTTCTCAAAATGCACTGGAATGAGGTGAACGCTGCACTTTTGAATGAGGCACTAGCTCCTGAAGCACCATGTTCCTCCTATACTACAGGGCCTCTCCACAGTCTTCCTGCATAGCATCTGCCTGCACTTAGCAGACACTTAGCTTTGTCACCTCTCAGTCCTCTCCTTTTAGAATTCTGCTCAGACTGGATAATAAGAACTAGGCCCATTGCTTCAAAATAAGCCTTGTAATGGTCATTGCATTAGCCCAAACCAATGAGTCAAAGCTTTGAAATGACCACTTGTAAGGATCTTGTGGAACAAGGTCCGCTTCTTTTTATATTTTAAGCAATTCTAAGGGTTCTGGCATCTGAACATTATTTTTGGTTGTGAGCCTAGCCTTTAATGGCTGAGCCATCTCTCCAGCCTGAATCTGAACATTATATGTTTATGAATAGTGTGTATGCAATTTGATTCTGTGGTAACTAAGGGATAACTTTCAGCATCTCAATGAAATTCTTTTCTAGATTGTTCTATTCAAACTGCTCTGGGTAAAGGTTTTAGGAAATTAGTAAGAACTCACTAGTATCATGCCTTTTAGTGGAATAAGTTATTTGAATTCTATGGTGATCCATTTTGAGTTAGTTTTATATTCTATAGAATGTGATGTAGTTGCAACTGATACATCTTTTGTCTGCAGATCAGGATATTTGTTTGAAATCTATTTTCTTTCTCCTTTTTTTTTAGAAACCTATTTTTATCTAGTACATTATTTTAAAATTCTGTACCGTATATAAAGAAATATAATGCAATGTGTTGCTTAATTTATGAAATTGATACCATACTGTAGAAATTTCTAACTTGACTTGCTATTGGTGAAGAATTCATCTGAAAGTGCTGTCTTTTAAGACAATACCCATTTAACTTAGCCATGTTCTAATCTCCATTGAGTTAAAAAGAAAAAAAAATTCTACCTAATCAATTAGTTATACTCCCTCTCTATTGTAAACTCATAGACACACTCAACACTATGGAAATTTACCTGTGATCTCTCTCTAGTCTGTCCATCATTTCTCCAGCTAGCAGTTTTATTATATAGCATTTTTGTTGCAAATTTGTTTATGGTTATTGCCCAAGTATGTACACAAAAATATTTTTAAAATATAAAGTCCAATTTGAGCACTTTGGAAAGCCAAGATAAATACAAATAAGGTGCTGCATTACCACCGCTGCTGCCAGACTTTGCATAAGTAGACAATCGAGGTCATAACTGATAAAGCACTTGCCTAGAATGTGTGAGGCTGCAGGGTCCGTCTCTAGCAATCCCAATCCCTGCCTCACAGCTCCTGCAAAAGCGCTAGCTATCTGGGTGAATTCATCTTCATATTGCTTCAGAAGCACACTGCCTACTTTAATACAAATGTTTATTATGACTACTAGACGCCAGACAAAGGCTCCAAGAGCCTGACGTAAGTTAGCTGATGTTTAATCACCAATCAGATGAACACTGTTGTTTCTCTCATCTTCTAGTCCAGAGAATTAAAGCACAAAGAGGCTGGGTAGAAACATCTTGAGTTCGTGGTTTGGCACCTGGTTTTGAATATGAGCGGTTCAAGTTCTAGAGCTGAGCATCGCGAGTGTGTTGTGTGAGCAAACGTCCATAGCAGTCGACAGAGCCACAGTAAAAGAAAGATTTAGTAAAGTGCATACCTCAGACACTTTCCTAGCTTTTAAACTGTGTGCAAGTCGTTCATTTGCAAAACCACGGCTTCTAACTGAACTAAACAAGTTTTCTTTAATCAAGAGAATCATTTAACATCAACTCAGATTACAAAGAAGCTGTGACTTCTTATAGCATAAAATAGAGAATTTGATATTAAAGTTATGACCTGTCAGCAAGTAGTGCTGGGATAATCGCACACCTACAGTATTGGAAATGAACTCTCACACATACCACACACTTTAAAAATTAGTTAAAAATGGGTCATAGAAAGAGATAAGCAATCCTAATGGCTGAGACAGGAGAGACTGCACAGGGCTACTTTGTCACAAAGAAACAAAGAAGGATGGGGGTTCTCAGTGTAGCCCTGGCTCTCCTGGAACTCCCTATGTAGATCAGGCTGCCCTCAGACTTGGAGCTCTATCTCTGAGTGCTAGGATTAAAGGTGTGGGTCATTACCAGTTGCTTGACCAGGAGCTTAACCTTTGAAAAATGTGTACGCATGTGTTTTGCTGAGTGATTTTTGTTATTGTTGTTTTTCTTGAGTGATTTGCATGTATTTTGCTATCTCCCTAGCTCAAAGTATTGTAACTTAGAAGTTTTTGTATTGCATAGTATATGTATGTGTTAAGGTCAAAGGGCATATGAAAGTCTGTTTTCTCCTTTCATCTTGTAGGTGATTTGAACTCAGGTTGTTAGGCATCTCACTAGTCCACATATCTTGACATTCAAAAAGTGGCAATATTTTATTTTTGTGATAAAATTATTTTTATCAAATCAGGTGAAACAGGGGGAATTAAATCAGGAAAAAAAACACTGTAAAGGAAATGATGATACATACACAGATAATTGACAGAAAACAAAAACAGGATTTGTAAATTTTATTTATTTATTTATTTATTTATTTATTTATTTATTTATTTATTTATTTATTGCAGGATCTCACTGTGTAGCCCTGGCTAGCCTGAAACTTGCTATGTAGACCAGGCTATCCTTGAACTCACAGAGATCCTCCTGCCTCTGCTTTCCAAGTGCGGGGATTAAAAGCATGTACCATCTCGCTTGGCTAGGACTTAAAAATACATGGAAAGTAATAACTAACAGTGAAGTCTAGTACTCATATGTGTCTGAAGCAGCTTTAGCCATTTTACATACAAAGGCCACATGTTCATATAAACTGCGACATGAGTTCAGCAGTTTTACATACATCCTCTGAGTAAGGAGAAAGATGAGTTAAATGTTTTTGCTCAAAGCATCACAGTGTAAGCCTACGTGTAAGACATTTAAATAGCTTCCCATATTCTTACTATATTGCCTCTGAAAACACCAAGCATTCATCTAATAACTACTCAGTGAACATTGTGTAAGACACAGAAGAAAAAAAATACTATTTGATTTACAAGAACCTTATGCCGTTGCTGGGTGAGTCATCTTTTCAACACCCACCTTGTTTGTCAAGACAGGGTCTTTCCTTGCCTGGAACTCCCTGACTGATCTTGGCTAGCTAGCCAGGGACCTGGGGGATTGACCCATCTTTACTTGCCCAAATATGGAATTACAAGGGTGCACCACGTGCCCAGCACTGTTTTATGTGGGTTGTAGGCCTTCAACCTTGTATGGCAAGGATATTACCAACTGAGCTATCTCCCTAGTTCTCAGCAGATTTTCAACATTTTAACAATGTGCGTAAATCCAAAGAGTACGATTTTCATTACTTAGATTTACTCTCAGTAAATCAAATGTCAGGCCTGTGTAATGTTATCTAGAATTTGTTCCATGGATTAAAAGAATATCACAAATAAATGTTTGTAATGCCTGAAGTATATTCGTGTTTTTGTATGGAATTAAGATTGTAATAATAATATGCATCTATACGTGTTTTTTTATTAAAACACAATGCCAGCAAACACTTGTACAAAGAACTCAATAAAGCTAAGAATAAGAGTTAAGAATAGAAAAAAAAAAACAGAAATAATTCAAAGACCCTTCACTTACTACATACAACTATGAAACAAAAGAGATTTTGTGCCTTTTAGTCTAAAGCTATAATTCAACGTTGATGTCAGCCAAACTGCTCTATAGGTTGCTTGTACTAGGGAGGTGCCAGCGTAAGTGGCAGTCACTAGGAGTAGACTGTGTTCTAACAATTATAGACTAGAAAAGAAATTTGTATTTTTGAGAACAGTTAGCAATGTAAGAACCTAATTCATGTGAAGGAAAACTGCTTTTCAAATCACAAAGAAAGTGAGTATCTACAGCCAAATCAATATAAGAAGGGCTCAGGTGAATATCACACAAACTGTGTGTGGGGTGGGTGTGGGGCTCATTTTATCGCAGGCTTTCCCATACCAACTAGCTTAATTCTAACAACAACAAAAAAAAAAAAAAAAAAAAAAAAGAAAGAAAGAAAGAAAGAAAAAGAAAAACAAACAACCAGGGAATAACAAACTTGTAAGAAGACAAAGAAAAACTAAACCAAACTTTGGCAAATTGCCAAAACCCTAATTTTCATTTTTTTTTTTTCTTTCAAAGTATGTATCAATTTAAAAATGTGAAATTCAATAAAATATTTAAGCTGTATCGAAGTATTCCAGATCCATTTAAACTTTATTTTCTCTTTCTCAATCTTTTTAATCTCTCTCTTTTTCGTCTCTTGCTCTTTCCTGATACAGAACAGGGTGAGGGTGAAATTATCTCTTGGTATTAGAAAATAAATGTCAGTTTGTACTCTTAAGGTCTATGAAGCCACATTCACAGTAATCAAAACATTTACTACAGACAGCTATAGACTAAGATACTAACTCATACCTTCAGTATGCACCCACCACCACCACCTCTCCTTGAGGAGAAGGCTGTGTAGCTCTGGCTGGCAAGGGCCTCACTATGTTAGCCAGGCAACCAGGTTGGCCATGTGTAGATTGTCCTGAAGCTGTTTGTATTTTAATGCTAATTCCACTGTGGTAGCACTCCTAATGCAAAGGATTTGTCAACATAAAATCCCATGTTTAATCATTTCTTTGGAAACTGAAATTATTTAACTTACTTGTCTAATCATCTTATTATATAAACTGATCCTTGAATATAAGTGTGCTGGCTAGTTTTCTGTCAACTGATAAAACCTAGAGTCATTGGAAAGAAGAGAGGCTCAATTGAGAAAATGCCTTCTTAAGATTGGGCTGTGGGTAAGCCTGTCGTGCATTTTCTTAATTATCTATTGATGAAGTGCCATCCCTGAGCTGGTGGTCCTGGGTTCTGCAGAAAGCAGGCTAAGCAAGTCATGAGGGAGCCAGTAAGCAGCACCCTCCATGGCCTCTGCATCATGCTCCTGCCTCCAGGTTCCTGCCCTGTTTCAAGTTCCTGCCTTGGCTTCCCTTGATGGACTGTGTGTGATATGTAAGACGAACCCTTTCTTCCTCAAGTTGCTTCAGTCATGGTGTTTCCTCACAGCAGTAGAAAACCCTAAGAAAATGAGTAAGAAATTTTTTAAAATAAGATACTTCTTTGGATATGCCAATCACAAAGAAAAATAAAAATTATTTTCTCCCCGATGCTTATAAACATAAATCAAGTTGGAAAAACAACTTTAGAAAATGAGAAAAAAAAAGTTTCATGTCACTAGGGATGGAACCGGGGGTCTTGCTTATGCTGAGCACAAGCTCTATCAGTGAGCTACATTCCTAGGCCCCAAGAGAATTTTCTTTCACATCCTTGTCCAAATTATCTGGATAACTAGCTTATTCTCAATTTTGAATTTTAGATTTGCATAACAAACGTAACACTAGAAACTGTCGCAGTAAATATTAAAAATTAAAAACCGGTTTCTCTTTACCGGCCCTGAGGTCTCACTCCTCAGGCCTGACCCTGATATGGACACACGCACCTCTGGCACCCGGTCTGAGCCGCTACCACGGCCCAACTCGTCCACGCAACTCCCTTCCCTTGGCGGTTTTCTACCGCCTGTTCTCCGCTCTGTCCCCGGGGTATTTCTGTACCCCAAAATCCCACACAAACACAACTCTACAGCCCGATAGCTTTTCATATAGGTTTATATGTTCAATAAACATATCAATAAATGTTAATACTCATTTCACTGGCGATTGCTTTGGATATTTGCTTTGTAGAGATAATCTCTTATAAGCAACACCTATCAATAAAAAAGCCCATGGTCAACACACTTAGACAAGAAATAAGAGGTGGGACACTGGCAGGAAGAGACAGGAAGAGAAAGGATAGTGTCCCACCTCCTATTTCCTGCCTCAGCTCATTGGCCATAGTCTTTTTTATTGACAGGTATATCTTGTAACATATCATCTCTACCTTGCTTTATACTAAAAAACAAATGCCGTGAGAGGACACTGAAACTAAATTTTCCACTTTAAGCTTAGAGACACAATTTAGGTAAAGACAATCATGCAGGACCCCATCGGTCTGTGTCCAGGAAAATATATCTAGGGAAAAGATTTCTAAGAACAAGTATAATCTCTCCAAGAAAAAAAAAAGCAAAAACTTTAAAAGAAAATTTTAAGAAAAATTATTAAAGGTGGCATGATTAGATGCTTAATAATATTTTGTGGCTTCCAAGAAATTACTCCTGAGAGCAGAAAAGCAGAGTAATGAACAAGAAACATTAAAAGTAAGATGAACAATTACTCTCGTTTTTGAGAAAAACGTTCTTAATTCTCCATGAAAACTACTCCTAAGAGGTTTTTGCCTCAAAAGACTGTCTCACTTCCAGAAAGAAAACAGTAATAGCACGGAATTCTAGGAGCCCAAGAAGAGCCTGCTGCACTGTTTAAGCATCTTGGACCTTACAACCTGTTCTGGGAAGGGGACTGACATCCTTTGTTTGAATGGCCACACCACTCTGCAAGTTGATGCCGTAAAAATACAATTTAATAGAAATAGGAGCACATTGGAATTTTAATTCATATCTTCAAAAAATATTGTTTTTAATTTTAGATGCAGATGCCTGTGGAAGCCAGAGGCATTGGATTCCCTTGAAGTTGGAGTTCCAAGGGCTTATAAGCCGTGCCACTTGGATACCAGGGATCTAACTTAGGTTCTCTGGAAGAACAGTAAGTGTTCTGAATCACGAAATTATCTCTTCAGTCCCCTGGTTCCCATCTGAAGAGACTTGCTGACTTTTTAAATATGAATTTGACAATTTCATACTCTTGGAAGGACAAACAGTTCACAAGCACCTACGATGCAAAAATGAACAGTTATGCAAGCATCTCAAAATACAATCTAGAAGGGCTGGGAAGATAGCTCTGCAAATAAAGTGCTTATTCTGCAAATGTGAGGGCTGCAGTTCAGGTCCTGGATCGCACAAGAAAGCTGGAGAGATGTGACGAGCATTCAGGAGGCAGTGGTCCCTGGAGCAAGCCGGCCGGTTGAGCCAGCCACGTGCAGCTTGAGAGATCACACCTCAATAAATAAAGTGAAAAAGAATTCAAGAAAACACCAATGTCAACTCCAACTTCAGGCATTTATGTGCACTCAACACACACACACACCTGCACATGTATAGAACACTCATGCACTGGAATGTGCACACAGGCACTCAACTTTGGGCTTCCATTTGCACATGTGTATATATACATGTGTCCACATACATACAAACATGCTCTCACACATGCACATGCAAAAAAATAAAAAAAAAATAAAACAGGCGTGGTGGTGCATGCCAATAATCCAAACACTTGTGAAGCTGAGATACAAGGACTATGAGTTAATAATGACAGACTATGGTAAATAGTGAGACCCAGCCTAAAAAAACAAAACAAATAATAAATTTTTACTAAAAATATTTTTGGCTGAAGGCTGCTCTTATGTGAAAGTTATAGTAAAGAAAAGATGTTGTGTTTTTCTTTGCCTTAGCTGGTTTGTGGTTTATCAACACATCAAGGCAGCAAGAAGCATCTGAACATCAGCCACCTGTAACATAGACCTGTGTGCAGCTACTGAAGACATTCAAAAATAATGTCTTTCATTTTCATTTCGCTTGTGCTTTGTAACTTCTAACATTTCAGTTTGGAAACTAACGATTCATATTCACTTAGAGTTCAAGGAAGTTTTGAGGCATGGGACTGAAGCTCAGTGGGAGAGACATGTGTGAGATCCTGGGTTTAATCTCCAGCAGTACATCAAAAGAAAAAAGGAAGAAAGGAAGGGAGGAAAGAGAAAGAAAAAATTGACAAAGTGTCTGTCATATGTTATTCCACTGAGACAAATATCTTATCCCACAAACCATGACTGAGAAGGAAGAATCAGGTCAGCCAGGAATGGTGGTACATCCCCGTAATCCAGGTCCTTGGGAAGCTGATGCAGGAAGATCCTGCCCAGATACTTTAGTGAGGCCTGACTCAGAATTAGAAAGCTTAAAGATTTTAGGCACGTATTATAGCGGTGGAGTACTTGCCTAGCATATGCAGGGTCCTGGTATAGTGTGTGTGTGTGTGTGTGTGTGTGTGTGTGTGTGTGTGTGTGTATTACTGGTATATTCGCTTTACCTTCTAAGCTTTTGTTTTGATACTGGTGTTGGCATAGACAGTTTAAATGCTCACTAGCCCAGCCTTTGAAGCTAATGACGTTGGCTCTGATCCCGTTACTTAGATGTCACTTTTCAGTTCTCTCCAGTTCCTGTGCTTCATGTAGCACTGTCTGCAGTAAGAGAGTGAGGTGTGAATTCTACAGGATAAAAAGTTTAGGCTTTCTGATTATCATAGAAATCCTTAGTGCTAATTTTCTATACAATGGTTCAGTGAAACGTATCTCTACAGTAGGAATTGTGGTTTAAACATTTCAAACAAGTCCTTTTTATTTTACCTTACTCTGTCGTTCTGTGGTTTTAGCTTCTGTCTTGTTATGTGCTGGGAACTCAGTGTGAAGCTGAGGCTGCCCTTGAACTCACCGAAATCTTGCTGTCTCAGGTCCCCAAAAGGTGAGACTTTAGCCATGTGTCACCACTCCCAGTTAAAAGCACATTTAAATGTAAATATAGATGACTTGGCAGAATAATGTCCTGCATGAAAAAAAAAAAAAAAAAAAAAAAAAAAAAAAAAAAAACAAAAAAACAGAAGGCTTATGTCCTAAGAGTCAGAATGCATGAATCTGGAACCAGAGTTGCCACATACAGAGAGCGTTTGAGAGCGTTTGTGAATCGGGAGACCTCATCTGGTACCTCTGTTCATTAAGGAGGGGCACTGATGCCCCTCACTCCTCTCCCAGCCACCCCTACACTTTCTGCTAAAAATGATAGATAAGATCAGGATGCAGTATATCAACTGAATTGACTGAATGTAAAAGCATTTCAAAATTGTAGAGCAGTGACAAAAATCAGAAGTATAGTAATAAAATATCTGTTAAATTCAAAGTACTATTTAATTAATTAATTAGATGTATTTATTTAATGTATACGAGTACTCTGTAACTGTCTTCACACACCAGAAGAGGGCATCAGATCCCATTACAGATGGTTGTGAGCCACCATGTGGTTGCTGGGAATTAAACTCAGGACCTCTGGAAGAGCAGTCAGTGCTCTAAACCAGAGAGCCATCTCTCCAGCCCTGTTTTATTTATTTTTACACCATAATAACTGGAGAGATTTGAAATGACATTCCCCTTTTATGCTTTAATTCATTTTATCAAACTTCTGCTACATAGTTCAGATTTGAAGTAACTCTTGTCCCTGTGATTTTAATTAGAAAATTCAATGTATATTGCCTATAATACATATGCATATCTCTATCCTTAACCAGTTTCTGTGATATGTTTCAGAGCCAAAAAAAAAAAAAAAAAAAAAAAAAAAAAAAAAAAAAAACACCCACCAACACATTAGGGATAGACTTTCATCTTTACTTATAAATGGTTTGCTATTGATATCTTTGACTGGCCTGGAATACAGTTCAATAGTAAAGCTCAGGCTTAGCATGTGAGATTACCTAGGCTCAGTACGTAGCAACATACATGGAAAGAGGGTAGGGGAAAAGAGGAAGGGAGAGAGGAAAAGGAGAAGAAAGGGAAGGACAAGAGAAGGAGAAAAGAAAAAATATCTTTTGGGGAAAATGCAAAGCTCTAAAAGATTCTTCTACCAAAAGTTAAGAATAGCCAACTAGAAATACAGGAAAACTTGAAAGAAAATGAAAAAAAAAAAGATAATCTAAAAGAAATCTCCCAGAAAGATTCTTCTCTTCCAAGAAGGATGTTCTCAAAGCTTATTTAAAAGAGAGAAAAAAGAGCTATCACTGTAATAAGAAGAGCTGATAAAAATTAATGTAAGAGTGTCAAGGGAGAAAATCAGGCAGGGAAGACTAGGCTCCAAAAGCACAAATGTTCTTAGGGGAGAGAAAATCTGAAAAATTCTTCAAAGGACAAGAAAGTCAACAAGCCCAGAACACCCAGAAGTGACAAAGGAAAAAGTTGCGTGTGTGTGTGTGTGTGTGTGTGTGTGTGTGTGTGTGTGTGTGTGCCTGTGCCAGTGTCTGTGTCTATTTCTGTGTTTGTCAACTAGTCATTTGGCTCTCTCAAGCCAGCTGTCACATCTTAATAATCTTTGTGTCCTCCAGAGCTGTAACTCTGTTCTTAACTCATAGAAGTACTCTGTGGGTGTTGAGTTGAACATGAATAAAAGTGACCTGCACTGAAGTGCATACAGCAGAAACACCAGAGACAAAGCTTTATAATTACACACTGGTTCCTTTATTCGTCCCCCACACTCTTCCAGACCACCCTGAGCTACGAAGGCTTTGAGGACATAGCAACAAATTCATTTTCCTTTATCAAACTATAACCCATATGTTCCAGGTATAGCGTTAGAATTCCCTGATGTTTGGGAAACTGCTGTACCACACAGGCGTACCATTTTCCCCTGCTTTCCTTTCCATTAAGGTCTCTAAATGAAATGATATTGGAACAAACATACTGGAGAGAAAGAGGTTCTGAACCAAGCCTTATGGATAAATGACTTTCTCCTGCTTTCCCAAATTACAGCTAAAATAGTTTACTAAAGACAGGGGTGAGAGGTGAGGTATTAGGGGGTGGGGAGGGGAGGTGGATGATGCTCAGGATTAACTGTCAACGTGATAGGATGTAGATCATCTGGAACACCGGCTTCTGCAAGTGCCTGTGGAAAGGTATTGCATTAACTGAGGTCGAAAGAGTTCCCACCGAGAGCTGCCCCACTCCCTGGGATTCCTACTGTTTAACTGGAGAATGGGTGCTGAGCAGCTGCCCACAGTCATGGTTCTGTGCATCTACAGAAGCCCTCAGCCTTCGCTTCCCTGCCATAATGTACTTGTGAAATGTGAGTCCAGAGGAACAAACCCCGTTTTCTTTAAGTTGTTTTTGTCGGGGCATCTTATCCCAGCAACAAGACAAGAAATTAAGACAGTGGGTTAGTCCTGTGTTGCCAGTGCTCGGTCAGCTGAAGCACAGGAGTGCTTGATCTCAGGAATCTGAGACTGGCCTGGGCCACATAGTGATCCTCCTACCTGTAAACTAACTAACTAACTAACTAACTAACTAACTAACTAACTAACTACTTAAAAGGTTGAGTCAAGAGGGTTGCTTAAGCAGGTTCATATCTGTAATCCTTGCTTGAATGAAACAGTAAGGTCATAAATTCAAGGCCAGCCTGGCCTATACTGGGCTTCATGTTGAGATATCTCTCTCTCTCTCTCTCTCTCTCTCTCTCTGTGTGTGTGTGTGTGTATGTGTGTGTGTGTGTATGTGTGTGTGTGTGTGTGTGTGTGTGTGTGTGTCTGTCTGTTTGTCTCTCTCTCTCTCTCAAGATAATAAGCCTAAATAATAACATAAGACTTCAGAGTCTGTGTTGGAGTTAAACAGTTTTGCAGAGTTTATGGACTACTCCAGTATAAGCTTACAGGTGGAAATATAAGGGATGGAAAAGAGGCAGTTGGGAAATATAAACAGATATTATCTCTATCCTTACTTTTTGGCTTCCTTTTCCTGCTTAGTATCAAATTGTGATTGAGGGGAATCATTTTTTTGTTTTTAATTTTTTAAAACTTTTTATTGGTTCTTTATGAGTTTCATATCATGCACCCCAGTCCTGCTCAATCACCCTATTTCCTCATATCCACCTCTCACTCTTGCAACACCCCCAATAAAACACGCACGCACACACACACACACACACACACACACACACACACACAGAGCACTGAAAACCAACTCATTGTGAAGATGAAGCATGTCACAGTGTCACAGTGTGTCCCACAGTCTGTCCCTCTGCCCACACATCTTCACTTGCAAATGTTTATTGCAATGATTCATTGGTCTGGTTCCAGGTCTTAGCTTCTATGACACTATCAAAACTGAATCTTCACGGGGACTCCTGGCTATCCTGTTGTTGCCCTGTGTCTTAGAGACCCTGAAGCTTTGGACCCGCAGGACCAGCCCTTTCACGTGCTTCAACAGTTCACTGATGATGTCGATCTCAGGGTGGGACAACTCAGAGCCCTGGATGGACTTAGGTGGTAACTTAGCTGCTCAGCACACTCTCCCTTATCTTCACCACTCCAGCCCTGCTCTGGCGAGGCCACTCAAAGCTGCCATAGACAGGAGGCAGGGTCAGCTCTCCAGCCCTCAGGGCAGGATCACCCACTCCCAAGCCTCCAGAGCCAGCTCCACTGTGCTGCCCAGTCAAGGTGTGGGGCCCACTATCCCAAGTGCTGCAGCCTGTGAGGGGATGAGCCAGCTCTCCCATTTCTCACACCCTTGGCCTGGCTCACCTGTGCCTCTGCCATCATGGCCAGCCCCACTGTGGCCAGGTGAGGAGGTGTAGGGCAGCTCTCCAGAGCTACAGCCAGTGAATGGGCAGGGTTAGTTCTAAAAGCTCTGCTGCCTTTTGTAACTACAGCAGTTTGGGGATAGGGGAAGGGAATAGCATCACCCAAGGGGAAGGGAATAATCTTTAACAACAATTATCTAATATTACATTTCCAAGCATTTGAATTCCTTGACCTTTGGATATCAGATCTCATGCCCTATTGGTTTGGGTTCGGTCAAATTTTTCTGTCCGGATACTACCCTTTCCCCTTGAAAACTATCATTATCATCATTATCAACAACAACAAAATACAATTCTTTAGACAAAACTTTACTTGCTGGTGGGAGATACTTGATGATGATTGGATTATAACACAATGAGCTGCGCATCCTTTCAAAGACATGCACATGTATGTATGGTAGAGGTGGGAAAATTACCACAAAGCATGATTCTTCGATTTCTCTTTTCATTCCTCATTAGATAAATAAGCTGTATATATTCCAAAAATAATAATTACGAAAACCTAAAAGCAGTTGATGTTTCTGGGAGCCCCTCCGTATTCCATATTCATATAGCCCAGGGGAAAAACATATGTACATAGCTTTAATACTGAATTTCCGAACTCTTGTAGAAAACATGTTAGTCAACCTTTTGTCTAGTAGTAGTAGTTAATTAAAACAAAATACCTGAAGTAGCGCAATTTTATTAAGAAGTGTTTTAGCTCACAGTTCAGGAAGTCAGAAGTCCTAAAAGCTCTGAGCGGGGTCTGTCTGATGAGTGTTAGGGCTGTTTCTGTTTTTTCTCATCTGAGAGTATGTTTGTGTGTATGTTCTCTACTCATAAAATCAGAGTTCGATTATAAGGGTTCTACCCTAATAGCCAAATATAATCGACTTACTTTCTGAATGTTCCACCTGTAAACACTACAATCAGATCAAGCTCTTACTGTCTTAAAAACATTACCATAAACTCCCGAAGGTGAAGTCGGCATGTGTTGAAGGCTGGGAAGGATAAACCACATTTAAACCACAGCCGTACTCACAGCGGGCAGAGAGTTACATGGGAAGAATACCAGGAAAGAAACTCAACTCCTGCCTTCTGAAGTAGGGCCTGTGTGTCGCTGTAATCCTAGGAATGCTTGCAAACACCACCTCGTTGAACCCTTACAGCTCCATAAAGTAGAACTTATTTTGCTCCTTTCTGTAGGTTTGAAATGAAAACTCGGAGATGTAAGTGAGCCCTCTAGTCACCTTCCACTGCGGGTCCAAGACAACCAGCATGGAGAGAACAAAAGGTTGTTGGGCTCATCACCTTGAAAGCGTCAGTCTCTGATTAGTTGCCCCTGCTGGTTTGGGCCTGTGACAGCCAGCACACTATTGCAGGAACACGAGGCAGAACAAACGTGCTTACTCAGGGCCCAAACTTACAGGAGGGAAAGAGGAAGTGATTGGTGTCTCACAGTCCTGTTGTCCTCTTCCTTCTCCTGTGTTCCTCCCCCCCCCCCACTCTTCCTCTTCTGTGTGTTGTTTGCTTGTTCTTGTTTATTTGGGTTTTGTATTTGTATTGGAACTGTGTGCTGGAGATTGCTGGAGTCAGGACCTCACACAAGCTAAGCAGGCATTCTGCCCGTGAACTTAACTCCTCCCACATCCCCTTTGAGAGCATGCGCTCAGTGGCCTGCTTTTTATACGTCCCACTTCTTAAACTGTCCATCAGACCTTAAGTGGGAGTAAGCTGGAGACAAGCTTTTACACACAAGCCTTTGGAAAAGTTTATAGGTCCAAACCATAGTGAAGACTGTTCACCTAAATGTGGTTAGAACTTTTGTGACAATTACATTGAATCACTGTCATGTAAATCCGCCAGTAGTTACTATGAAATTGTTATGTACAAGGATTACAAGACATAACAGAAGAAATAAAGCAGTACATACTACATGCCTCTCAGATGGCTCCCCTTCTAGTAATACACACACATGGTGGTGGGGTGAGATCGATTCTAATCATTATTACTCATAATGACAGAAAAATATTTTGAGTTGCAGGATTCTCATATCTTAAAAAGCAAACAACTGACAAAGAACGAGGAGAGGGTGAATATGAAAACACGTTCTCCCAGGCGTGTCAGGGCAGGTTTAAAATCCCCAAGTCCTTTAAAAATTGAATTTGCTCAGTTATATTGAGTCATTTATTCAGAGACAGCCTTAGGGTAGGGACATTAATTAAAACCAATTGTAGTAGATCCAAATACAGCACTTAAAAGGCCAGGGGAAGAAGGGGTGGGGAGCAACCCCCCATGCTTACCGCCAAGAATTGTTCTACAGAGATCAAAAAGGAAAGGCGTTCACAGGGAGAAGGTTTTTCTGAAGGTAAACAGAGTATGAACCAAGGAGCCTGGCCACTCTAAGACTATATTTGGCAACATATTATAGTGGCTAAGTATATGAATTCTAACAGCAGAATCACCTGGTTTGGACGCTGGGTCCCCTGAAGAAAGTTACTTGACAACTTTAAGGGGAAATGATGATAATATTGGCCTTCTATGGTGCTTGTAAAGGTCAAACACACACACACACACACACACACACACACACACACACAGATGTACAGACGCACACGAAACGAATCTATGCTCCTTTGATAATGTCTTAAAGATGACTTTTAAAAAGAGCCGGTAACTTCATTTTAAGCAGAGCATTTATCAAAAGTAAACAGAGTCTGATGTTATCATTTCATGATTTTAAGGAAACGGTGGTGTACTTGGTAACTAATTCATTGGTAACTCCTAATGTCATATTAAACAACAGGAATGTGATTAGATGATCTTTAAAATGTTTCCTGTAACTACAGTTCATCACTGGTATGTCCTGGTGTACTTCTGAGGAGAACACTGACAGTGAGAAGGTAGGTTTTTAGGTACCATAATCAGGAGAGAGGCCTATCTCTCTCCTGGTAAGGAAACAATATTTGAGATAGGTGAAGATTCAAAAATTCTGAGGAAAGTACTATATATGGCAGGATGCATCAATAAGACTTTTAAATGTCACTATGAAAAGTGACAAGCCCTTGCCATCAAAAGTCACCAATGAAGGCTGGTGCTGTAGGTTAGTATTAGATCTATTATTTAGGATATCTGAGGCCATGGGTCCAATCCTCAGCACTGGAAGGAAAAACATCCCCTCTGGACAAACAGGAAAAGCATACTTTCAATGGTCTGAACTGAGAGTAAACTCAATTTCACTTATAAAGGACTTGGGATTTTTGAGGAAGAAGATTAATACAATTCTTATAGATATGCAGCTATCACGTAATTAAAAAAAAGAATGTAGTTGTTTTGCTTAGAATTTCCTCAAAGTAATTTACCATTTTAGAAACATATCATGTCATTTTTATGACCTCTCACACTTATGTATCTGTTGGTTTGCTGTTCTAGGCATGGGATCTACATGAAAGCTGCATGTAGACACAAGCTTCTAACATCTCTATTTTGGCATCTGTTATAGTCAAGTTTGAGCACTGCATTCTAGTATTTAATAATAAATTACTTTCCTTTTAATTGCCCTATAGCTTATAACTAAGACAAATATATTATTTTTAAGGAAATAATTTGTGTACAGAAAACATATTATTTATGCATACCAGGTCAGAACTGCTCAGGATAATAGGGAAAGATTACAAAATGTTTGCTATTAAATGAGAATGTTGGATTTGAAGGGATTTTGAGCATTATACTTAATGGCATTACATTACATCAACACTGTAACAATAAATGGAAAACATAAATTTCACAGTATTAGCTATGGTTCATTCTCAAACATGCATACACAGAAATGTAAAGACAAACACCAAAAACTGCACTCCTTTGATAACATCCTACAGATTATTAAAAAAAAAAAAAAAAAAAAAAAAAAGTGTGCCAGTAATTCCACTAAAGAGGCCTCTTTGTACTCCAATAGTATTTTATTTCATGTTCTCTACTTCAAGACGAGAATGATGGCAGGGCATTGTTTGGATTTCCAGGAATCAGATGAAAAATAAAATCCATCATCTAATTCTGACCAACCCATTTATCCTGCCCCCACCACTTTCTTCTTCTTTAAAAAAATGGTTTTCATATATAATGTAGATAATAAATTTTTGTAATTTTTATCTTCTATTATTACCTTCTCTCATCTCTCTCTTCCCACTGAAACTCTTCTTCCCAAGCCCTACTCCTGGTTTCATGCCTTGGTGTGTGTGTGTGTGTGTGTGTGTGTGTGTGTGTGTATACCATTGAAGAAAATGACACATTCATCGTCCCCACCCTCCTACTCCCATTATCCTCCCACCCCTCTCCTAGGTACCATTAGCCTTCAGTAGTCCTTCAATGTGAAAAGCCAGAGATTTATATTGTAGATTAGTTACTTTTGAATCACTGTTACCTTGACCATATAAACAAGGGAGAAAAGCTTTATTTTGGTTTGTGGTTTTCAGAAGAATCCAATCTACTTATAATAGGGAAAGACAGAGCAGCTTAGGTCATGGTGGTGGAGGCATGGCTTCACATCAGGGTGGACCAGGAGCTAGAGGTCCTAAATCTGAGCAGGTATAAACTTCAAAAGACTCACCCCTACTGGCCTAATTCTATCCGCTGGGATTCACCTTCTAATGGCTCAATAGTCTTCAAATTATGCCGTGCCACAAGCTGGGGACCCATTGCTCAAAACATGAGCTCATAGGTATTCCTAATTCAAACTAGGACAATAACATGTGACTCAAAAGGGTTATCCAGATAGGAGGGGAAGTGGAGAGGAACTGGGAGGAGGAGGAAGGAGAAGACGAGAAAGAGGAGAAATAGGAGGAGGAGAAACCATAATCAGGATATATTATTGTATGAAAAAAATTATTTTCAATAATAGAAAAAAATCTACAAATAAACTTATAACCATCCTAAGTTAGCAAATAAAACACAAAACAACAACAAAAACAAAGAAAAGACCCAATGCTGAGTGTAAGTTTACATTGTATTTCCTAACAATGTGCCAATAAACAACAGTATGAAAGTTCATATGGGTGTTAACAGTTATCTATGGTCAGTATACATGCCAGTTACTTTTCTAGTTGCTGTTGTTAAATATCTAACCAGAAAAGGCAACTTGAGGAAGGAAGGAGGGAATATTCTGGCTCACAGTTTAAGAATGTTTGGAGGGGAAGGCACTGAAGAAGTTCATGGTTAAGCAAACCACTGAAGCAGAGAAAAGGAATCTCCTTCCCATTTTATTCAGTCCAGGATTCCAGAGTATTACGAAGGTGAATCAAAATCCAGTTTAGATGACAATGGAAAATAGCCAGGACAATATATTTGGGACAACACCAAGATAAACAAAACGAAGAATGTTGTTTTAATTAAAACGTAATTAATTAAACAATTTGTGTAGTTTTGTGTGTATGTGTAGGTGTTAGGATCAAACCTGGGGCCTCATGCATTTTGGGCAAATACTATGTCAATAAGCTAAAGTCAGAGACCCAAGACTTCTTAATTTTATTTAATTGGAGTATTCTTGGGTTTCTGAGAGTAAAAAATGTAGTTCATAGCATTTCAGGATTATTTTTGCACATAATCTCCTCTCTCCCTACACACTGAGGATCTCTGGAAAAATGACGGTTAGCACAGGTGTGGGAGCTGACTAATTAAGATAATATGGGACATTTCAGAAGCTTTTAATCTGCAAATGATGGTTCCCAGGGTGGTTTATTTTTCAGGCATTGTAGCATGAAAAGCGGAAAGTGTTCTGTGCAGTGCTTCTCCTGATTCATATCATGTGAAGGTATTCAGACTTGTAACTTCATCTTGATAAAAAGAGGGAACTGAGAAGGTCAACCAGAGAACACAAATTATAATGTGTGAGGAACGTGAGTTGTTTTAGAACTAAAGTAAAATACAGGCTCCCTTTTCATAGCAAAAATCAACTACATTGGATAAACGTGAGGAAAAAAAATGTGTGCTTGGTTCATTCAGTTCAAATATTGAGATTTGGGACAGCAAATGTAGATGTAGAAAGAATGTTTGATTATATATGAAAGAGTAGCAGCAATGCTTTGGAAAATTTGTGATAGGGGCTGGAGAGATGGCTCAGCAGTTAAGAGCACAGACTGCTCTTCCAGAGGTCCTGGGTTCAATTCCCAGCAACCACATGGTAGCTCACAACCATCTGTAACGGGGTCTGATGCCCTCTTCTGGTGTGTCTGAAGAGAGCAATAGTGCACTCATATAAAATAAATAAATAAATAAATCTTAAAAATAAAAAAAAAAAAAAAGAAAAGAAACTTAGTGATATTAGAAATATTGTCCTTTCCTGGATCTCTTGGGGGAATGGGCCAGCAATAGAGACAGGCTACACAAAGAAGTGGAATACAGTTCTGAAAGAACACAATGACAAGATTATCTGTACACAGGAAGAGCATAGTCCTTTGATTAAAATCATTGTAAAGGTCAGCCATTGGAAAGTTTCCCGACTCATTTGACCTCGGTGTCTTAGCACTTGGTTCCATCCTCCCTCTTCTCCTTTCCCTGTTCCTCCCCCATTTCCTTTTTTGCTGCTGGTAGGGATTGAACACAAGGCCTTGACTATGTTAAGCATATGGTCTACCAATAAGTTGTCACCACCCAGATCAAGGCTTCTTTCATAACACATAAAGTTCCTGAGGGCAAACCAAGATTGAGTTCTATACTTTACCCTTACATGTCACTGAGGTTGATTTCCAGGAGTAGGAGTAGAACATCATCATTCGATCTAGGATTAAATTTATTCAGTGTGCTAAACCAGATTATGTATTATTTAATTGAATAAACATGAAGTGCAGAACACACCTAGGATGCATTATAACAAAAAAGTGTTTAATTTTAATCCAGTAAGTCCTTAGCTAGAACATGTAGTTTCCAGAGAACAGAGGAGACAATAGATCAAAACCAATACCAATATATTTGTCTAAATAACCAGCCAAATTATTCCTTCAATTGAAATGACTGGATCCTTCAATAAGTCAGGATTATAAAACAGGGACTGTCAGCTAAAGTCAGACTGAAGAGCCATATTAACAAGATGCACTATAGAATCCTAGATTGGAGAATGGATAGGAAACAAAGCTTTGGAGACCATTTTTATATCTGAAGGAAGCACCTCTCATCAAGTAGATAAGGCCTACCATTGTTTCTTCTTCCTGAAGCTGTTTCTTGACAAACTTTGCATATGTTGTTCCAGCGTCTAATCGGCGACTTGATAGATTAGCTAACCCAGCTGTCCTCATTCTCCTAGGAAGGATCCCCTACTGAGACCTCAGCGAGTGGTGTAGCTAGTTCATTGTTCTCACAGTATGGGGAATGCTGTTGCTCTGCAAGTGGATATTTATGTTTCAGATGAAGAGGACCAATTTCCACAAGATCCAATAAGTGGCAGAGTCAAAAATCTGTATTCGACTATGTCATTTTCTACAGTCATTGCTTCCCCTATACCTAGTTTACATGTGAGAGTACCTTTCCTCAATGTGCTGTGGGCTTTCAAATAGGGATGAGAATCTGCAGGGTTGTGAGAGCATCAAGGAAGGCTGTGGAACAGAGGCTTGAAAGGATAATGGAAGACAATAACAATGTTAACAACAACAAAAGACTGGGAAAGTCGGGGCATGTGCACAAGCAACAAGTTTGGATTAAACCTAGGGAGAATGACAGAGAAACGTGCTAAGTTTGCAAATGTAGGAAGTCCAGGTTATAAGCATCCTTGAAAGGCAGTGGGGAGCCCTATACTATTTACATGCTAGGAAACAGATTTACAAGCATAAAATGTACATTCTCCTAAAAGTCCAATGGTATCTGGGACAAAAAAAGGTCCTTACTCTTAAGAAGAAATGGTTTTTCTTTTTTAAATTTACAGACTAAGGGAACCCATTTATTTGACATCTCAGAATTTAAATATAGATGTTATTGAGGATACCCAAAACAAATTCTTCTGACCTTTTGGAGAGATAAAGAAACAAAGAGGAAAAGGGAGTAATTAATTATGAGAGTCTAAAAATAGACTATGAATGTTTTGCTGAAAAGGCCTTATGTAAATTTAGATGAGTATAGTAGTATGCTTGCTTTGCTAGCATTAAAAGTTTCGGTTATAAAATTAAATACATCACCTTCACTCTATTTTCTCTGGACCCTGGGCCGTTCAGTTCTGGAGTGTAATGGATCCTGTCTCTACTGCTGGAAATTTACTTATGTATTTACCAGAGGGTTTCTCAGCTCACTTTTCAGCTGTTTAATGACATTTCATTAAATTTATGGCTAATGAAATCTAAGCAAGTATTTTAGGCAGAACTTCCAGGAAAGTACTTACAGAGGAAATATACTTTGGCATCTTCAAGGAAATAAATTCGATAGTTAGAATTCCAACCTCCATAGTGTTTTTTCCTGTCTTTGATCAAAAGAAGCCCCCATCCTTGTAGATGAGTTAGAAGTTATTCCTCTGAGTACAAGCAACTTTTTAGACTATGGGCCTTCTTATTCCATCCTGAGCAGGTGCATTGGTAGTAAACTGCACAACTATATGTAGTGGGCCCTGAGAGAAGTACTAGCCTATGAAATAGAAGAGGAAGTCACACTTAAAAGATAACATGGTTCTGTTATCTACAACTGTACCTGAACTGGCCACTAGCAGACTTCTTTAATGTGGTAGAGAAAAAGAAAGTTATTTCCGTGTTCTTTTACTAGCAGATAACTCCTAGTACATGAAGACAGCATGGGCTAGTTGTGGTACTATAACTGTAATTGGCAGTGGGAAGATAGAGGCAGGAGAATCATGAGTTTGAGGCTAGCCTGGGCTGATCTACATATTGAGTCTCTAAGCTACAAAGTGAGGCCTTGTCTTGAAAAATAAGAAACAAACTAAAAATACGGATGGTATGACTTGAGGAAGGCTACCATTGATCAAATATTTCTTGAGAATTATGTATCAAACATTCATAGATAAGGAATCCCACATTCTATTATTTGCTAAGGATAGAGCTCACATTAAAGTATGTAAAGCATATATGTATATTTAAAGGATACTGTCCCATGGTTGTTCATTCACATATTACATAAAGACGGTTAGCTATAAGGCAAACGGGGACTGTGCTTTGACAGATCATATACACAGAGAGACTCTTACTTAATTTATCTTCATAAATGGGCTGTCTGCTTTGTTTATAGACTATGATTCAGTCCACTATTGTGATGATAATGATACTGCTTTATTGTGCTTCTGTTTGGAGAGTCCCCAATGTATTTTGTAGCAGTTTGTCTTCTTTGAAAGAACATGTGGTTATATATTAAAAAAAAAAAAATGTCCAGAAGTTTTGGTTTCAGAAACTTGACATTCTTGAAGAAGTTAGGTCTGAATTCTTCCTCCCTGCCCATGCTCCCAGTAATAAAGCTCAGACTCAAAATATATTTACAAATACCTTGGCCATATAGCTAGCTAGGCTCTACTCTGATCATAGCTTAGATAACTCATTTTTTTAAACCTCCATTCTGCCATGTGGCTAGTTACCTGTGCTTGGGTATCATGTGTCTGTCTCCTTACATCTTTCTGGGTGTCTCTTCCCTTGCCTGGCTTGACCCCAGAATTCTGTCTCCTGGATGTCCCACCTTCTATTTCCTGCCTAAGCCATAGGCCATAGGCTTTTTAATTGACAGGTGAAGCACCATACGACACACAAGATATTCTTTTCATAATTCTATATAAAAACAATATAATGGTCAATTTAACCATACATTCTTTATCAGAGTTGGACATGACTGAACCCTGTTTCTGCGAATCCCCAGCTTGCCAGGTCTGTTGAGAAATGAGCTGGACTGGAGGGAGGGAAGTTTAGCTGGGCATGTGGGAGTACAGGATCTTGGTTTGTGCTGGCAATGAACACTCCTGGGAACAACTTTGAAGAACTGGTTTTGTTTATTGGTGGGGATGGTATTTATGCTCCCTGGGGAGGCAGCCAGGGTCTCTGGGGGCAAGGTTTGTGTGATCATATACTATTGGCCAGGGCAGAGGTATTGGAAGATGCTTCATGAACATACTCAGGGTATGTGTGTGATCGTGTGTGTGTGTGTGTGTGTGTGTGTGTGTGTGTGTATACCAGCTTATGAGGTCAAACAGGGAGTGGAACCTGATAGCTCTTAGGGTAATAAATTCTTTCTAAGGTTGATGGTGCAGGACCCAGCTTTATGGCACCAGGTTGGGAGGGAGAGATAGCCAACTCCTGTTGTCCTCATGTTTGAGATATCTGGGGTTGAAGCTTCTTTGACCCTTCCTCCTTAACCCTGGGCCACAAGCCAAAGGGGCCATGTCCTAGGTGCCATCGAGAGGAACACTGGGCTGTCGATTGCCCTGGGTCACACAGGACAGAGGGACATCGTGCCCAAATAACCAGCCGATCTCTTAGGCTTGGCTATGGATGACTGAAGAGGCCTGGGCTCCCTTGACCCAACCACTGCCATCACGAACAGGGAGCCACGGGTAGCTATCATGGTATGTGGGCGGCCCATCTCCTTCCTCATAGACACTAGGGCCACTTACTCGGTCCGGACAGAGTTTTGGGGACCCACTTCTCCCTCATGTTTTCCTATTGTCGGGGTAGGAGGACAACCTTCCTCACCAGACCCCACCACTTAGTTGCATTTTTAGGGGTATACCTCTCAGTCATTCCTTTTGGTAGTACCAACATGTCCTGTCCCCTTATTGGGAAAGAGATTTTCTAGCTAAAGCCTCTTTTTCCTTTGCTCCCCCCATTTGTCTGAACCCAAGCTCGCCAGCAACCTCTCTGCTCCTTTTCCTAGCCAGTCAACCTACTAACACAAACATGTTTCCTTTACCAGCTTCTCAGGTAGACCCCCGAGTCTGGGATGTCCAGAACCCCTCTGTTGCTAAACATCATTCTTCTGTTGTGATCCAATTACTAGACCCTACCAGGGCCTTTTTAAGGTGATTCTCAAGACGCCTAATAGCTCTTTTCTATGTGCAAGATTCATGGTATCCTAGGTGGGAGACAGAAGTTGTTGGTAAGCTCTACCGTAAAAACCAACCAGGGTCCCCAGTAAATATTATCAAAATTCAGAGAAAATACACCTCAGTTGATGTCACCCGACACGGCCACTTTAAAGACTGCTGGCTATGTGTACCCCCTAGAATGAACTCACAGTTGTCACTTACAGCCTCCCCAGTGATGTTGCCTAATAACCTTACCTCACCCTTTATCAGCTGCTCTGACTCTGATGTTGCCATGACTCCATACCTTTCCTCTATCTCTCTTCATGGCATGGCAAACTGTTTTTAAGACATCTGGGACACATTCTAACCAAACTATTAATTTGTTCCTGTTAGAGGACTACCAGCCACTGTTCATAGAGGAGCCTGATGTGAACATTTGCAGGCGGACCCTGATGGTGAAAGCCAGCTGCATACCCCTACGATGCCCCAAGACAGCAGGAAGTAGCCAATGAGACTCTCTCACCCCTATTTCCCTTTCACCATCGGCCTCCCGTCCACTTTTCCTCTTTTTTATGATAAGAGAAGGGGAAGAATGGCAGCACTAGGACCACTCCTGCAAAAATGTTCTTTCTTCCAAATGTACTTAATCTCTACCTATAATGTATACAATGTGTTCCAGGCATTCATTACATCTAAAATTCCTGAGAAGCAACATACAGATACTTCAGCCTTCTCTCACAGACACAGATGCTTCTGTTGGACCTGTTCCTTCTGACCTATCCTCAGCTGGTTTCACAGACCCTGGACAACAAGGAAACAACCAATTCTAAGACTAGACAAACATCCCTACCCCCACTTTTCTAGACTCTCTAGAAACATCACCCCAAAACAAGTGTGAAACAGTCAGAGATTACAATGACCCTATTCCTTAATTTTTTTTTAATTAAACCAAAACATGGAAATGTTTGGATTAAATAAACCCCATCCTTCAGTTACCTAGCAACATCCAGGTATACCCCACCCCTCAGTTACCTGGCAATAGCCAGGTATGCTCTGCCCCAGTGATCTGACACTATAAAACCAGCTGCTTGCCCCCTCCTCTCTCTCTCTTGTTCTCTTGTTTTCCCACCCTTTCCCCTCCTCTTCCCCTTCCCTTGCTCCCTCTCTCTCCATGTGCTCATGGTGGGCCTCTACTCCTCTCTTCTCTCTCTGCCTCTTAACTCCCCCCATGACCTAAATAAACTCTATTCTATACTATACCATCATGTAGCTGGTCCCTCGGGGGAAGGGATTCCCAACATGGCCCACCCAGAGGCATCCAGGCCTCACCACACCTCCATGGGCCATATGCCCCCCACTCTCTTCATCCTTTTCCTAACATTGGTGCTGAAACCCGGGACGTCATCTTTTAACAACATTGGTGCCCCGTGTGAGATTAGATTTCCTCACGACCAGATATCTTTTTCCTTTCAATACCTAATTTAGGTCTTATGTGCCTGCCTGTGTGCTATAGGTAGCTTCTGAAGCATGGTTTTGAAAATCCTATCAGACTCTACAGGGTACAGTAATTGATTTTATTGACTGGATAGCATGCCAGCCACTTCCCAGACAGATGAATAGAGGCATGAGATATTTTTGGTACTAATTTTGGTAGTCCAACTAGGAGATTTGTGGAATATAAAGAAGTCCTAGAAAGAGTGGTAATGATATTGATGGGACTGAGGTTCAGAATCTAAATACAAATCAATCGAGGGCTTGAAATGGATAGTTCATAAAGAAAATGGATAAGGGCTATGAAGAACTTTGCTCACCGTTTTATGGTTGGTGGCATATCATATGACACAGTAATAACAAGTGAAACATATTCATCCACTCAAAGTTGTGGTTTGAATGTGAAATGTTTCTTAGGCTCATGGGTTTGAACACTTGGTGCCTTGCTGGTGGTGCCATTTGTGAAGGTCATGGAACCTTTAGGAGTGGAGCTTCCCTAGAGGAAGTGGATCACTGTGGGAAGTGCAGGCCTACTTCCTTCACTCTGTGCTTCCTGGCTGTGGATACAGTGTGACTGACTCTTCCTGTTCTTGATGCCACAACAGACTGTATCCCCTTGAACTCTAAGCCAGAATACACTCTTCCTCCCTTAATTGCTGCTTGTCAGACATTTTGTCATAGCAACAAGAAAAGTTCCTAATCCATCAGGACAGTTGTTTAATCCACAGCCAATCTGGAGACAGGAACAAGGGAAAGGGCAATGGCAACAGTGGATAGGCCAAGAGAAGAAGCATGTATATACCCCATGGCAGTCGACATCTTCAAGAAAAACAAGAAGCAGCTCAGTATGGTGCATGCTTGAAGTCTGAACCCTTGGGAGGAGGAGGTAGAACAATTGCCACAAGTTGCAGGTTAGCCTGAGCTGCACAGCAGGCCACCGTGCACCATAATGTCAGATCTTGGCTCACAAACAAGCAAGCAATCCCAGGGGTTTGAAGAATAGCTCAGCCAGCATGCACCAAATCCTTGCTTGGTTTGAATATGTGGTTAGTACCATATAAAATCAGGCCTGGGGGCCCAGTCCTATAATTAAAGCACCAGGAAGCAGGATGATCACATGTTCAAGGTCATTTTTAGTGCGTAGTAAGTTCAAGGCCAGCCTGGACTGTACTAGATTCTATTTCAAAACAACAACTCCAGACCCCATATTTAAAATGTCAGGTTCTTGGTGTTGAGATTCTATAAACCCCACCCCTCAGTTACCTAGCAACAGCCAGGTATACCCCACCCCTCAGTTACCTGGCAGTAGCCAGGTATGCTCCGTGTGTGTGTGTGTGTGTGTGTGTGTGTGTGTGTGTGTGTGTATATATATATATTCCACTCTGACACTATAAAAGGGGCTGCTTGCCCCTTCCTCTCTCTCTCTCTTGCTCTTGCACTATTGCTCTTTCTCTCTCTCTCCCCTTACCCCTCCTCTTCCCCTTCCCTTCCCCCCTCTCCCTCCACGTGCTCATGGCCGACCTCTCTACTCTACTCCTCTGTTCTTCTCTTCTCTCCACCCCCACAACCCTCTTAACTTCTCCATAACCTAAATAAACTCTATTCCATACTATACTGTCTTGTGGCTGGTCCCTCAGGGGGAAGGGATTCCCAACATGGGTTCCCCAGAGGCATCCCCCTTACCTCCAGGTCTTGCCGAACCTCTATGGTCCCTAGTTCCCCACTCTCTTCATCTTTTTCCTAACATTGGTGCTGAAACGTGGGACGTCAACATTTAATGACACTTGGGGCTGGAGAGATGGCTCAGTGGTTAAGAACACTGACTGCTCTACCAGAGTCCTGAGTTCAATTCCCGGCAACCGCATGGTGGCTCACAACCATCTGTAATGGGATCTGATGCCCTCTTTTGGTGTGTCTGAAGACAGCTACAGTGTACTCATGTACATTAAATAAATAAATCCTTTGTTGAGACAGGATCTTTCTCTATCATCACAGCAGGCCTAGAATGTTACCCTGCCTCTGCCTCTTGAGTTATGGGATTATAAGCAGGAAACATTTAAAAAATGTTTAGGGGAGGCCAGTGGTGGTATATGTAATCTTAGCACTCGGGGGTGGGGAGAGGGTAATGTAAAGACAGCCTAGATGGCATAATGAGACTATAGACTGAGTCCCTCAATCAAAGCAACTCCCCAACCAAACATACAGAAACCTGCCTAGAGCTAGAACTGTATGTAGCTCAGTTGTAGAAAGAAGTGAGTACTCAGTAGTACAGCTTGTTAAAGACACTGGAGGCCTTGTAAATTGAATCCCTGGGTATAGTCCCCAATATGCCAAGGGGAAAAAGAGTCAAATTAGTCCTTCTCTTTTGTTTGTAGCAGTGGACACACTTGATAGCAGACTGTTTGAATGCAACCTGGATTCAATTGAGCTTTTAATGATTACTGACTTGCATGTGTGTGTTTTGCCTGCATGTATGTCTGTGCAGCACACATGTGCCTGGTCCCCAAGAAAGTCAGAAGAGGATATTAGATGCCCTAGGACTGGAGTTGCGGATGGTTGTGAGCCCCCATGTAGGTGCTGGGTATTAAACAGAGCCTCCGTAAGAGCAACCAGCAGCACTCTTAACCTCTGAGCTATCTCTACAGCTCCCCCAACCCCACTGAGCTTTTAAAGAAGAAAACATCCACATTCTTAATTCTAAATGCTCTAATTCCCACTGCCCCGTCTTCAGTGACCGTGAAGCATTTACCACTTAAGACAAAGACACCATCAGTGAACCTCTGTAAATCTGGGCCTCTAGACCAGCAGATCTCATCATCGATTAGCACTCTTTCTATCCGCACTTGCTCTCTCTCTTCCTGTTGTCAGGCAGTGAATGGTGGGGAGTATCAGATGGCCGAGATAAAGACGCGGGTGATTTCAATCTGTCCTTCTGGGCATTGTTCATCTAATTTGTATCACCTTTCATTTTTGGCTCCTCTGAGAACTTCCTGTTTTTGTGTTGGCTTCCTCTGCCAGGACTGTGCAGTACACAGGCATAACAAGGGCTGGACACGTTTGACTGTCTTTCCAGTGCCGAGAGAACACAACACACCTGGCCTGTGTGTGTGCTGATTGTGTAGGGGGCTAGAAATTTATCTACAGCTATTTGAAGACATGTGAGACGTAAGTATCACATTTATCTGACTTAAATTTTAAAGTACTTATTTTCCCCCTTTCAGCATTTGCTAGTATTACCTTCTATTTTGGGACTGTGTGTCAAGACATTTGGTAAGTAAGGTGCCTTGAAGGCAGGTTCACTAGCCTGGCCTCCTGAGGTGACCTGTTTGGCTTTGTTGTTTACAAAGCCAGAGATTATTAATTATGAGTATCTTGTCAGCCTAGATTAAAACAGTTGGGATTGAATAGACTTCTCCCATGATTAAGGCCATCTTAACACCTTTTACAAAAAGTGTTGTTGTTGTTGTTGGTGGTGTGTGTGGAGTGGGGTGGGGGAAGGAAATAGAAACTGAACCAGGATGGAAAAACAGGTAGCTGGCATTTTTTTTTTTTTTTTTTTTTTTTGACCCAGAGGGGCTTTTTCACTCATTCACACTTCCTGGTAACCAGAGGAAAGTGTGGTTCAGTATAATTTGCATTTTAGCTGCACTCCTTTTCCCCACTCTCTAGAGATGAAGGCTTTAAACCTTCAGCAACAAGGCCTGAGATAAAGGCAACCAGCACGGTACCTTAAAGAGTGCAGAAAACAACCCACATTAGAGGATAAAACGTATTGAACGGTGTAATTGACTCTGGACCAGCATTGGTTAATACCCAACACAGGGAGAGAGACTCAAGTGCTATAATCCAAGGCAGTATTCTGCCTTGCAGAGCATATGCAATCTGCTTCTAGCACTGTTGGTGGAAAAAGCTTCAGGTGGCAAAAATAAACCCTCCGGACTTAAAATAGCAAGCTCCATTCACACGGTAACCAATAATATTTCTAGTTTACACTTAAATGTTTTCATTCCGTAACCGCCGCAAACTGCCAAATACAATTTTATCGCGAGAAAGGAGAATTAAAAATAGGACGGGGTTATCGCAGAGCGTCATAGGTTCTTAAATCCACTTCTCGCCACGCAACTTACACAAACACTGCCAGTGAGAGAGAAAAGAAACCCACTGAAGAGGTCAGAAAACATTTCCTTGGGTCATTTCACCTCACCCGAGGGCTCCTTAACCACCCAGAATGCCCTGAGCTCTGCTGTGGGCCTGCGTCAGGGAACAGTGCAAGCACCAGCGTGTCCCTTCCCCATCCCCATAAGCACGTAGGTTTTGCTAATCGTTCAAGTCTTCTCCGCTCCATCTAATAAAACTGAGTTTTTTTTCAAACCGCCAGCGAGAGCGAGCAAGGAGGCCAGCCAGGCGCTTGGCTGCCCCGCGCGCACGCGCATCTCCGGAAGCGCGGCGCCGGAGCCCCGCCCCTTCCCTCACCCCACCCCTCCGCGCCGGGGAGTGACTGACTCCCGCCAGCCCCTCCACGTCAATCAACTCTCCTCCTCCTAGCACTCTCTGCACCTTGTTATTAATCTCTAAAGCGATAGCGCCAGGACTCCTCTCTCCCCGGCCCTCGGGGTTGTGAGCGTGTGTGAATCAGAGCGAAGACACCGAAAGCTCGCGTCTCTCTCTCCCTCTCTTTCTCTCTCTGCTCGGTCCCGGCTTCAGCAGCAACCCGGCTCGGCAGCAACCCTCGCAGCGGCGGCAGCCTCAGCGCCAGAAGGCCAAGGCCAAGGGCGGGCTCCGCGAGGCTCTCGCAGCAGCGGCAGCCGCGTCTCCGGCGACCGCGGGCCTCTCTTGCGCGCCCCGGTCGCCCAGGTCCGGCGCGGCGCAGTCCGCGTTACCCCATACCCGCACCCCGATCCGTCTGCTCTGCGCTCCCTTCGGCCGCCCTCCGCCGCCTCGGTGGTTCCTCAGGCGGCCCGGCCCGGCCCGCCCGCCCCGCGTCCCCTCCGGCCGGTGCCTCTCCCTCCGGCGGGCTGCCTGCATGTCTTTACTGCCCTCAGCCCCACCGCCACCGCCGCCGCCGCCTCCCCCGCCGCCGCAGCCCCAGCAGCAGCCGCCCCGCCGCCGCCGCCGTCGCCGCCGCCCGGACCCTGGCGCGCTGAATGCAGGTGAGGAGGGGGCGCGGGCCTCGGTTCCCGGCCCTGTGCGCTCGTCTTCCGGGGCCCGGCTTCCCGCCGCCGCGGCCCCTCGGGGCGAGCGTGGGTGTCTGTGTTTGCGTCTGAGGTCTGGAGGGGAGCATCTGTGGGGGCCTGGTGCGCGCGCGCGTGTTTGTGTGAGTGTGTGTGTGTGTTTCCCCTGCCGCGGGGAAATGGCTGCTGGTGCTCGTTCTGGGCCCGCGGAGGAGAATGAGGTAGAGTGTTTCCGTGCTTCGGAGTCGGACCTGGAGTGGAGCGAGGGGGAGCGCGTCCCCCCGGGGAAGTGAGGTGGGCGAGGGACGAACGTGTGTGGGTGTGTGAGTTAGGACTTTGGCGGGCGGGAGACGGCCCCGCGGCGAGTGGGTGTGCGTGTGTCGCCAGTGTGTGTCTGTGTGTGTGTGTCGAACGGCGGGAGCCGGCCCGCGTCGCCTCAGGGGGCGCGGGTTCCCGGCCTTGTGCGTGTGGGGAGGGGGCCCGCGTCGGGGACCCCAGAGCGGCGTGGTCCTTCCACTTCGAGGCCGGGGCTCGGGAGCCTCGCAGGTGAGAACTGCTCGGCGGGGACCCACGCCGTGGACGCGGGAGGCGGTGCGGCCCTCAGGGCGGCGGGCGGCGGGGCTCGGACCGCGGTTCCCGAGGCCGGGGCCGCGGCAGGAAGCGCTCCGGCCTGCAGCGCGGCCTAACCGTCTTCGCGCCCGCCCGCTCGCCCGCCGGCTCGCCCGCTCGCTCGCCTGCCCGCCCGCCCGCCTGCCCGCCCGCCCGCCGGCCTCCCCAGACGCTCCCGGGACTCCTCGCTCGCGCGGGCCTTGGGCTCTGCCCCGGGCCTGGCCAGGTGAGGGTCGGGGGCGGGACACGCGGATCGTGGTCGCCTGTGCCGCCTCCGCGTCTCCCAAGGGGAGGCGAAGGCATATTTTGGCGTTCTAACTGCAGGCCTTCCCAGGCTGGCGTGGGGAATCCGAGGGAAAGTGAATCAAAACAGTAAATCTCGGAATACGTGGTGTTCGGATCTCCTCTTTACGTCCTTCCTTTACGGCTGTGCGAGGAGAGACTTGAGTAAATACGTTCTTTGTTGTTGTTGTTGCTGCAGATACTTTATCGTTGGTAAGATCCTCCCACCCCCCTGGAAAGGCAGAGGAAGAAAGGGAAACTGGCCTTGTTGGCCTGTGGTGTTGGTGGGATTGGGTCAATTTTGTGAATTTGAAATTGCTTACATCCTGCCTCCTAGAGGGAAAGGCGTGGACACACTGAATTGAGGAGGTCAGTGGGGAAGAGGAAGTTACCGGAGCTGTCATCTTAACCCAACCGGCTTATTTAGCCTAGACTGTTTAGGCGGATTGTGTTCAGGAGTTTAGCTGAGCTGTTTGTACACAGTGAAAGCACACCACAGCAGTTTTAGATGCTACCTTACTGATTCTCCTTATCTCGGTTCTCCATGAAGATAGTCATTACAACCAAACGTGTTTTCCTCAAGTCTCCCAAACCTAGATCATCAGCTTCTATGGTAAATTCATTGTGTGCTCCTGAAAAGCTATTTTAGAATTAAAACAAAAAGCGGGAATAAAGGTAAATCTGCCACTGAGTGTATTAGAGCATTTCAGAACTATATGTTTGGTATTATAGTTGCCGACTTACCTCACTTTTTACATTTGGATTTAGTTAGCCCACACAGCTAGACCTTGACTGTGGGTGGAGTCACACACAATACAGTATCATTTGAAGCTTTTAGGCCGTGGTCACTCTAATGGCCAGCGATTGTTTTTTTCTGAACCTGGTCTCATAGAGGAACTGTATGTTCTTCAGTGGGAATGTGGGGGCGGGGAGAGGAGAGGTAAAAAGCTGTTTTCTATTAACACTCCTCCAGGAAACAGTTTGTGTGCAGTTTAATAGGAAAAGGGTTTTAACTTTTACAGACCCGTTAGAACCATGGCTGTGCCGTTTATATTCATTCTGTAGTCGCTTGATGTCTAGAATTTGTATATCAGTTTTCTTGTATCAAGAAGATGATACTTTTTCAGTGAAGTTGTGAGAAGAAGATGAGAAAAACATGTTTGGCATATAGTAGATGAGATTTTTCCCTACTGCCTGCTACTGGTCTGATTATAAGTATCGAAAAGCATTTTAAAGTGCAAATACTCATTAATTACTTGTAGCAGTATTGCTTAATTGTGAGTTACAGATCAAGACTGGGGATGTAGCTTTGTGTACAACTCTTATGGGCCCTGGGTTTGGTTCCCAATACTGAGGGGGAACAAGTCTATCTGGGGCCTTTGATATACATAAAGTCTATGTAAACATGAGATTTACTTTTTTTAGAAATAAAATTGTCAGTGTAGCTTGCATGTTTATAGAAAATAGCCAAATTAGATATATTTATTATTTTTGAATAGTTTTAGTTTCATTACTTTTTAATGCATGTTATAACATAGCCCCTGGGGAAGGAATCTTAAGTTCTGTACATTTGAATACAATCAAAGATCAAAATGGATGAAAGAAAGATTTTATATACAGTTGCAAACAATAAGTGTTACAGAAATGTTACATAATTCTTTTAGTTCAGGTTGACTGAGTCTTGTAAATAAACCTTTGAGAGTATCTTTATGAGCTTTTCTGCCTTCTTATAATAATTAGCTGTTTTTATTTTGTGTAGAGTAGTAAATGTGCAATTTATTGAATTTTTTTTAATTAATGTTTTTAAAAAACCGTAATGGTGAGGGGTGTAAAGTAAAACCAATGGAAAGGTTAAAAGAATTACAATTTTTAAAATTAGGTGTTTGTTTTTGACAGTCTTGCCCTGTAGGGCAGGTTTACCACAGACTTATTTCTCTTGCCTAGCCTCCCCACTGCAATTATAGGCAGTTGGTGTTTCACTTGGTTCTAATTTAAGAGGTTTGTTTGTTTGTTTGTTTGTTTGCTTGCTTGCTTGCTTTACATTTTAGGGCTAGGGATAAAGACAGCAGTGAGAATGTGGGAATAATTTCATTAAGTTCAAGTCCCTTTAAAAATACCAATTTTGGGGGTTGGAGAGGTAGCTGAAAGATTAAGAGAACATAGTAGTCTTTCAGAGGACCAGAGTTGGGTTCCCAGCACTCATGTTATGCAGCTCACAACTGACAAGTTCTAGGGGATCTTGACACCTCTTCTGGCTTCAGAGTGTACATACATTAAGTGCACATTAATCACATATAGTGATTGTACACATATAATAAAAGATAAATATGAATCTTCAAACACCCACTTTCCCCTGGTAGGTCTTTCTTATCTTTATTTTAACAATGATCTTAGTATTTTCTAAATTTTGTAAATTTTACAGTAAGATTTTTCTAAAATTTCATTCAGTGAAAGTTATATAAATAGCCAGTGAAAAATTTTACATGAAATAAATGGGCATACACACATTTATATACTCTCTCTTGTAGGGGCAGCTTAATTAGAAGGCAAATACACTTTCTTTTATCTAAGACATTAACATACAAAGTTTTAGGTATCACTATGGCATTTTCAAACATTTTGTTTTAATTTCCCCCATCTCTCCTACCCTTTTACCCCTTTGTTTTTATCTTACCCCACTTTCTGCTTTCTTGTCACATGTTCTTTGTCATCCTGTCCCTTTCCCCTCCTTATGATCTCTTTATTTGTTCTTGGTGTCCATTCTGATATTTTACACTTTACCCAGATTTATTCCCACTTATATACATACATCTCTACAAGCTAGGATTTGCATATAAAGAGAGAACATTGGTTTATCTTTCTGCATTTGGGTCATTTGGGTTAATACAATGCTTTCCAGGCTTGTTTTTTTCCCTGAAGATTTCACTTTTCTTTATAGCAGAGTAGAATTTCACTGTGTGTGTGTGTATATACACTACATTTTCATTATAAGCATCTAGATTGATTCCATGTTTTTGCTATCAGGAATATAACATCAATAAACATGTTTATCACTGTTGTAGGATATAGAGTCTATTAAGTTATATATCCAGGAGTGATACAGTTGGGTTATATGATACTCCTGTTTTATTTTTTTGAGGTAATTTCTGTTACAGCTGTACTAGTTTACAGTCCCACCAGCAATAAGTAGGGATTCCCGTTTCCCTGCATCCTTGTTAGCCTGCAGGCACATGCCTATAATTCCTAGTCCTTGTGGGGCAAAGGCAGAACCCTATAGTACATATTGAAACCCTGTCACAGAAACCAAACAACGCTCTCTTTAAACAAAAAAGCCAGCCCCCTACTTCAAGCAAGCAAAAAAAGTGAAGTATTTGGATAGTTTATTTATTTATTTTTAAAAGATTTATTTATTTATTTATTTTAAGTACATTGAAGCTGTCTTCAGACACACCAGAAGAGGACATCAGATCCATTACAGATGGTTGTGAACCACCATGTGGTTGCTGGGATTTGAACTCAGGACCTTTCGAAGAGCAGTCCAGCCCCCTGGATAGTTTATTTTATTTTATTTTTTTATCAGCTTGGTGGTTTCCTCTTTATTGATGTGCCTTCTACCTCCCCTACCCAATGTCAATCCCTGTCATCTACCCCCCAAAAAAGAAGGTAGTGAAAGGAAGGGATTATTGGGGTTCTGAGCCTGATGGGCAGTTAGAAAGGGAATAGAAACCAAAACAATCATCCAATGTGACAGATTGACAATCAAGAAGTCTAAAGCAGGGTGGGAATGGAGGGTAAACAAGGGGAAAGAGAGATGTACAGAGGCTGTATCTGCCATTCATTACCCCTCCTGCTGAGAGGGCCTGGAGAGACAGCCTCACACAGTAAGTGCAGGTCCTGAAGAAAGGAGATGGTGTTTGAGCCCGAAGGAGGAGCTGGATGTCAAGGAGCATCACCTACCTCTCTTTGTAGAATGGAACCCCCACCTCAGGTACAGCAGCTTCATAGACTGTAGACACTTTATCACTGTAGGCAATGCATAGAAAGAAGTCTTCTTCATGGTGTTCCTGGTACAGCTGACCCATTGTGGCACTGGTGAGTGGAATGACATTGTTGACAAAGAAAAATAAGTCATCTTCAGCACGGAGATGAATTTGCTTCCTGATCAAGAAGTAGAATTGACCAACTGTAAGATCGGAAGGCACCAGGTATTTCTTTTTGTCCAGGTCCCGTGTCTGAGCTTTGGGAGCTTTTTCCACCATCACCGGGACCCAGTCTGGGTATTTCTTTCTGATTTTCTCCCCCTCAGAGTGGTGTTTCTCAAACCGATGCTCCTTTTTGTACACAGACTTCATGCTCCTGAGAACTTGGCTGGACCGAACTAGGCTGAGGGGAACCGGGGTGGGGAGGGGCTTCGATTAACAGACTCAGTGGATCGATCAGATAGTTTATTTTTAACACTCATTCTTTTTGTTTAAAAAAATTATAACAAAGTCAAGATGGAGTATTGTTTAGAGTTTAAGGTTTAATGTTACCTAAGGGAGCTTTAAGTAACCTTTCCAGAATATTATAAATACTTTTAATTAAGAGAGATTGAAGTATTAAGAATTTCTATATTGCTAATTATATGGTAATAAATTCACTGCAAAATTTAGTGCCTTAATGCACAAAGATTTGTGTGTCCTTCTGGTTAGCATGGCTATTTTCTATGTGGCAGTCTACTTTAGAGCTCCTTAAATTTTGTGACTCCTTCATTCCTAGGATCTTGGTATTCTGCTAATTGCTCACAGACCATTTTCTTTCTTTTTCTTTAAATTTCTGCAGTAGCTTATTTCCTCCCACACACTTTATATTTGTTTAAGATTTATTCATTATATACAAGTACACTATAGCTGTCCTAAGACACACCAGAAGAGGGCATCAGATCTCATTACAGATGGTTGTGAGCCAGCATGTGGTTGCTGGGATTTGAACTCAGGACCTCTGGAAGAGCAGTCAGTGCTCTTAACTCCTGAGCAATATCTCCAGTCCAACCATTTTCTTAAGAACTGAAAGGAACATTTTCCCAAATTTCATGGCAATAAGTTTTTAGAGCATCATTTAAATATAGTGAGTATGAGAAGTAGCCCTGGATAGACAGTTTGTTTATCTTCACTTTAGATGATATTACATACTTGTAAAATTATATCTGAAAGTTGAATTATGGTACTTAAGAATTGCTTTTCATCTTCAACATAAAAGTTTGAGGGAAAAGTTGGAGGGAAGGAGAGGAGAAATAAAATGGAGAACACAACTCTAATATGTGAAAGGCTTGAATGGCAAATGAATTTTAGCAACTATTTAAAAGTTTGCAATTTTATGAGAACTTAAAATTTTGTGTATTTGGTAGGCATGTCCTTCACTGCACAAAAACCGGTCATTGTGGTTTACTGGGTTCTGACTGTTTGGTTTATTTCCTGTATTTTGAAATCAATTGGGATCTGTAAGAATTCTGAATTTTAGTTTATGGGGCTTAATATCACAGAGAATATTATTATTTTTATTTTGTTATCCCCTTTCTCAGTTTCATCTCCATAACTCCCCTAGCCCATCCCCCCTTCAACTGCTTCTATGAGGGTGCTCCCCCACCCACTCACCCTCTTCCAACTTCGGCCCTGACATTCCCCTACACTGGGGCATCAAGCCTTGGCAGGACTAAGGGCTTTAGCTCCCACTGATGCCAAACAAGGCCAGCCTCTGCTACATATGCATCTGGAGTCATGGGTTTGTCCATGTGTGCTCTTTTGATAGGGGTTTAGTCCCTGGGAGCTCTGGTTTGTTGGTATTGTTGTTCTTATGGGGTTGCAAACCCCTTTAGCTCATCAATCCTTTCTCTAACTCCTCCATTGGGGACCCTGTTCTCAGTTCAGTGGTTAGCTGTGAGCATCTGCCTCTGTATTTGTCATGATCTGGCAGAGCCTCTCAGGAGACAGCTATATCAGGCTCCTGTCAGCATGCACTTCTCAGCATCAGCAGTATTGTCTGGGTTTGGTGGCTGTATATGGGCTGGATCTCCAGGTGGGGCAGTCTCTGGATGGCCTTTGCTTTAATCTCTGCTTCAAACTTTGTCTCCGAATTTCCTCTTGTGAATATTTTTGTACCCCCTTCTAAGAAGGACTGCAAGTTGGAGGCAGAGAGAAAAAGCTAAGTTAGAATGGGTTTTGAAACCTGAAAGCCAACCCTCAGTGACACAACTTCTGCAACAAGGTCACACCTCCTAGTTCTTCCCAAACAAGTCAGCTAGGAACCAAACATTCAAGTGTTATTAGTTTCTGGGCGGCATTCTCATTCAAACCAGCACACTGAAAATACTGTGAGATAGATAGTATGATTCACATTTTCTAATAGGTTAAGAATTTAGCCTTAGATCTGCCATTTTGTAGTCAGAAATTCATTTAATTTCTGTTTCAGTTTCTCATCTGTAATAGGGAGATAGTAATAGCACATATCTCAGAGTTGAATAATGATTTAATGACCTAATTCTCATAAAGTGTTTAGAATAGTATCAGATTTGTAATAAAAGCTTTAACTTCAGTATATGCTTGCTATTACATCTTCTTACTATTAGTGTACTTATAATGTCTTTGACATTCCCTGATTATAGTGAAGCATGTTTGATTCCAGAGTACTTTTTTTATTAAGAGGGAATTTAAGTTTGGCTACAACAAACAAGTGAACATGCTCGCTGACAAGAACATTTAGTGCTGCTACAGACAGAGTACAAATAGGTTTTAACTTAGAGATGAGTAGGCAGAGGTAGACGTCTTTGTTTCCCTTTATGATGAGAGGAAAGAAGGCAAGAAAATAGGTTACAGCAACATCTTTGTCTTTCAGTTTTCATCATTGTCCCACTTGTTTCTTTGTTTATCCTATTACTGGACAGATTTATATAAATTTCATTGTTTCTTTTATTTCATATGTAAAATGCTTCAATCAAGGTAGTTACTATTTCCTTTTATATATTATGTGTTAGGCTAAATCAATAAATTTTCAATGAAGAGATGTAAATATTTTTATTTTGTGGATCATGAAAAATTTTTGTTTTATTATCTTTCTTGCTCTTATTATTTAATTCTTTCCTTTGAGGCAGGATTTGACGTTATAGCCCAGGCTAGCCTATAACTCAAAACATTCATGCCTCCTGCCTCAGTCTATCTACTATTGGAAGTATAAATGTGAGCAACAACATCTAGCTTAAAAGTTTTTATTTTTAATTATTACTTAAAGATATAAATATTAGCAATTACTATCAAGTCAGTTTATGATAGCCCTATGCTAGATTTAAATGGAATAACATTTCTTTTTATAGTATTGGTGAAATTGATACTACTAATCCCTATATTTTATGTGAAAATACTGAAGTTTGACAGATTTCATGAAGGTCTTATATTAAGTGGCAGATTGACAATTATGTTGTTGGAATTCTTATACCTGTGCATCCCAAGATGCCTTTCTGTTGTATAGTCTTCCAGAAAAAGATGTACATATCATGGCATTATAAGGAGGGTCTATCAAGATCTTGTCTTTACTTACCTTTTCAGTTTTATTACTTATTACTTTTTCCTCTCATATATTCCTAGACTAGCCGAAACAGTCTTGTCAGTCCTTTAAATGTGCCTATAGTACTTTATGCATTATGACCCCACTGGCTTTTTTAATAATTTACCTTAGGTGTTACTTTGGGAAACTTTATCTGACACAGGCTTTGCTTTATGATTTTTCTTGTATGCCTTTAACATCCTTTGTGTTCCTCTTTGATAAAATTTGCCACAGGGTCTTATAACTACCTGGCTTATGTCTTGGCTTTTCTAATAGAGTATGTCATTTTGAAGAGTGCAGATGATGTATACTTCATCTTTATGACCCAAGTGTTTGAATCATAATAGGGAACATAAAATGCTTGGTATATAGTAAGAACTTAGGAAATGTTTTTTAAATTAATAAGTGCCATTGTAACCAGTGGAAATTACATCAACAAATAACTGCTTGTGAATCTTAAGTTTTTAGAAAATCAGTTTAACTTCTTGTTAGATTCCATGGCTTGAATAGGAACATGAAGTTGATTGGGCATATTAAAGCATGACTATAAGTGGGATATATGCCTGCCTAATAAGGAACATTAGTTTTGTCCGTATGTCATTGGCACAGATTTCAACAAAGCAAACATTTTTAAATACAAAAATTGAAGTCTGTTACTAATACTTAATTAAAAGTTGTAATGTGGCTTTATTTTAGAGGACATTCATTAATTAACCACACATGTACTTTTACTAGTAGATACTATATAGCCTTGAAATTTCATGTTTACCTATACTATTAAGGATATTGGGAGCCATTGGATGATTTTGAGAAGGTTAGTAAAAAAGTTTAAAAGTTTACTCATTCTTTTTGCTGTGCTAGGAATTGAACCTGGGTCTTGACAGGACAGGTGAGTGTCCTGATTTCTGAAATTTATTTTAAAAATATTATAACCTGGACACTTGATGAGATCTTTATATGGTTTGTATAGCCTGAGAACAAGCCCAGCCTGAGAGGTGTATCTTTCATTTCTCAGCAAGAGAAGCTTAATTTTGCAGCATGTAGAGGCCACAGTTGATCAAAATTCTACAGAGATCCAGTTGATCAAAATGCAGAAAATGAGTGACTATGAAGTACCTAATCCCAATTGATTTATCTGCAATACAACCCCTACATTTAAGGCTCAGGGGAAATTGTAGATGAGGGGTCAGAAAGATGATAAGAGTCCAGAGAACCAGATTGCCTGCTGCAAGGACATGACAGAGAAGCTGAACAATGACATCTCAACAATATGATTACCTAACCTGCATAATGACACCATTCAACAAGCCATTGTGGGTGGGTTAATCTTACAAGATCCCACTCCTATATGAGGAGCTTTAGGTAATCTGTGACTGCTGAGAGAGGGAGAGTGAGTTTTATTAAGTGTCAGGTCTGGTACCCAATCCTGAGTGATCAGCCCTTAATCACATGTTCATTTGAGTAACACTAAATAATGGATCTAATAGGGTGTGTGTGTGTGTGTGTGTGTGTGTGTGTGTGTGTGTGTGTGTGTGTGTGTTTGAGTGTTTGAGTGCAGGTGCCTACAGAGGCCAAATACATACATACAGATAGACAGATGTAAATGGTAAGTTTAGAATTTGGGAGTTGGGCATATGGAGTTGGATATGTAGGGTGGACCAATACATGTGTGTTGTTAGCAAAGAATCCTTCATCATGTGTTCTTTCACTTGCCTGCTTTAGCAACATCCTTTCTCCTGTGTCTGCTTCAGTGAAACGTTCCTTCATGTGTTTGCCCCAGCAAAACACCACCCAACTGGCTTTCCAAAGAACACTTAAGTTTCCACTTCATTTGTTAGTGCTGGCACATGCTTTTAACCTCATCATTTGAGAAACATACCATCCAGATTTCTGAGTTTGAGCCCAGCCTGGCTGATAAACCTAGTTCCATTCAGGCTGGCCAGAGCTACATGGTGAGATTCTGCTTCAGAAGGCAGAAATAAATGAATAAATGAATAAATAAATTAGTTCTTCCCTCTAAAACCAAAATTAGTTCTTCCCTCTAAAAATCCCTAATGAAACAAAACTATTAAAGAATACATGTGGTGAGGTATATATAAAATAATACATTTAGTGAATTTAAGATGTAGTAAGTGTAATAACAAGTATAATTATGAAGTAGTGAAAATATTCTGAGATTTTTTAAAACAACGAATTATGATAGGAACATTAAATTCTGTTTTTTTGACAAAAATCATAGTTATTGTCACTACTATGTAGGTTGTCTATGTTTGAAAAAAGTACTGTATTTCGGTGAAAACTGGTACAGTTCTTTCCTACACAAATTCAGATTCCATGACATTCATGAGCCCCAGGTTAACAACCTATGCTTATTGTCTCCTAGATTCTCTCAACTTGATGCATTTTGTCTTAGTTATGTGCTTTTCTTTACAAATATTAGTAATTTTACTCTATCTTTTTGACAGTAATATGTGCTGTTTTAAAAAGAAAAAAATTGAAATCATACTAGAGGATAATTTCCTGGTTACTTTCTTTCATAGTAAGACTATTAGTATAGTATATAGAGCTATTATCTGGGCAATATACTTTTATATTACCATCACAATATTTCATATAAATAAAAGAATCATTGCATATGCTGTTTCTAATTGGACTACATCACATTAATTTTTTACCTAGAGGTAAAAATTTCTCTTCACAGAGAACTACTGCCTTTATTTGCCTCATGAGTGCTGGGATTCCTACTTGGGATTTTTAGTGGATTGACTGTTGTAGGCATTTAATGAAAGTAGAATCATATATGATCTTTTGTGCCCAACTTCATTTTCATTTAGCAGAATGTTTAAGAATAAGCCATTTGATTACATGGAATAGTACTTCATTCTTTTTTTTTTTTTTTGAGACAGTGTCTTCTGTATCATAAGCTAATTCTCAACATGCTGTGGCAGTTATGTAGGCTGTATAGCATGACCTTAAACTCTGTCTCCTCCTGCTTCCACTTTGTAAGTGTTGCCAATACAGATGTGTGTCAACATAACCAGTTTATGCAGTGCTAGGGATTAAATTCAGAGTTTTGTAGGTACTAGGTAGTCTTTCTATGACTGAGTTACGTTCCTAGTTCTCATTCTTTGTTATAATTAATATGTGGTTAACATGTTTTTTTGCATGTGTATATTTTTGCATTATTCTAAATATTTTTACTGTAATGTTAGTATATAGAATTTGTTGGGACGTGTTTTATTTTTCTTGAGTATATACTTCAGAATGAACTTGCTCTGAGTTAGGAAGTAATTGACATATGTTTCTATAAGTCATTTTTAATGGCCTCACTTTAATCTTTATTGATACATCCAATCTCCTGCTAGCAGATAATTTATGATAATTATCAAAACAAAGTAAAAAATAGATGTCTTTGAATACCTTTGTATGTGTGTGTGTTGTTTGCTTGTGTCTGGGAATGCTCACTTGGTGTGCATATAGATCAGAATGTCTTCCTAGTGATACTTCTAGAGCCCACATGGCTTCTGGATCCCTGAACTCAGACCCTCATGTTTTCCTAGCAAACACTTTATACAAGTCACACCTGCAGCTTCTATAGTGAATACTTTAAAACTTATTTATTTATGTGTATATATGTTTTAATGTAGGAGTGCCCTGTCTACATGTATACCTACATGCCATAAGAGGCCATCTCTTTATAGATGGTAGTGAGTTACTATTTAGTTGCTGGGAATTGAACTTGGGACCTCTGGAAGAGCAGTGTTATTAACTACTGAGCCACCTTATCAGTCTTTGAATGTTTTTTTTAAAGGATAAATTTCTACAAATAAGCTTTCAGAATCAAATAAGTATGTAATTTTGATAAATTGTTAGATTGCTCTTTAGAAATGCATAACATTTTACTACCATGGATGTTGGTGGCTGAAAACACAAAACTCAGTGGTAGAATGTTTGGTTTAGCAAGCTTGAAGTCCTGAGTTCTGTTGACAGTACTCCTGAAAAAAAATGTTACAGCCAGTTTTAAAAAAGATTTTTCTTTTTCTAAGCTGTTATTCATGATATTAATCATTATCATTCTGAGAATAGTCATATATTTTTAAAGTATTTAGTTTTTTGCTTGTGAGGATTTATTTGTCCTTTTTGTTTATTCTTTTATATTGTTTTGTGACTTGCCTGATCATGAACTTCACCCTAAATATTTCTATTGGAATTTAAACTTTTTTTTTTAAAAACTGATTTGTGAGGTCGTATAGTAATAACAAAAACCTATTGTACTGCTGCTTACAAATATTTTAGAGAATTTTTGTTACAGTTTCTGGGATGTCTTTTGACCTTACTCTTTTCTTTATTAATATTAAAATTTTAAATCTTTGCTTCATTTATTATTTTTTAAAGGCATCATTTTACTGTATATAGGATTGACTGTCCTGAAACCCTGTATGTAGACCAGGCTAGAATTCAGAGATCTGTCTGCCTCTGTTACCTGAGTACTGGAATTAAAGGTGTTTGTTTAAAAAGCCTCCTTCCTTTTTAATTTCTACTGGTCTTTACCTTGCTGTGATGTTCTTTCTACATTAAGACTGTAAAACTTGTTTTTCTACATTTTTTTTTCTAGGAATGTATCAAATTAAGCTTGGGATGGCTTAGTAAGAGCTTAGATTTTTATAGTTGGACTTAACCTATATTTCATAATTTTGGGTTTACTTTGTCTTTTCCAGGTTAAGGATCAAATGATATGCTAGGCAAGTATTATATTCCTGAGCCATGTCTCAATACTTAACCTATGTTTAAGTTCCAATAACTGCTTTTTAGGCTTTTGGCCAAAATCAAGTGTAGCATCTGTTCTTACCAGTTTGCTATCTGATGTGTTTTCTCTTCAAGAGCAATATATATTGTTTTTGGAGTAAGGGGATGGATAGGAACATAAGTCTATTGAAATGATTTAGGAGAGTTCATATTGTCTAGGCATATACTTGCATTTAGTGCACGTTTTCCTTTTCCAATTCATAAACTCCATCTTTCTTTATCTTACTTAAAATTTGATCCAGAAGATAAGAGGAACTTTCAAGATAATGTGATCCTCAGTTTTCAAAACTAGAAAAGTCGTTTGGGATTAGTGCTGATTAAAAAGGAGAGCAAATCTTCAATTAGTAATTAAGAAGTCATTTTAAAAGACATTTGTTCAATAGCCACATTTTAATAAGCTAAGGGATAAACTAAGCTGTGTAATATACATAAAGAATGTGTGCATGTATACATATTTAGAAAATTTTTATTCATAAATCCCTTTAACCATCAACCTAATTAAGAATTACTCAGTCCAGATTTAGTTCTCAGTGGCTCCTTTTTGGTATTTACATACATTATTCATTATGTTACATTGATTTTTTTTGAAATGTTTTATATTTTTTGTGGAAAGTAATAAAATATTTTGTAAAGAAATGAGAAATAGGAAGATGTGTATATTTGTCTTAATTTCAATAATAGTAAGAGTTTAAAATTTTATTTATAGTTTTGAGATTATAATTTAGTTGGCAACATTTCTCTCTTTCCGTTTATCCCTCCAAATGCCCGTATATCTTTCCCAGTTCTCCTTTAAATTCATAGCCTCAATTTTCATTGTTACTACATGCATATATGTATTTGTATATATACATATTCCTAAACTTAACCTGTTGAGTTTACATAGTGTTTGTATGTATGTTTTTGGAACTGACTGACTGGCACTGGTAAATGGGTATCCTCTTCTCTGGGGAGAGACATCCCTCCTGCACTCAACTTTATTCAGTTGCCTGTAGTTCTTTGTGTAGGATTGAGGACTTGTGTGCTTTTTCTGGTCCAGTTTGAAATGTTTGTTGGTATCTTTTTGTTCAGTTCATTTTTGGGCAGTCCAGTTCATTTTTGGGCAGTCATGTTGGGGAGACTTATCAAGTATAGTTTCTGACGTTACTAGGAGACACAGTCTTACAGCAAAGTGCCTTATCCTCTGCCTCTTAGAATCTTTTTGCCTGGTCTTCTGCAGTGTTTCCTGATCCTTATGTGTGGGAGTGTTTTGTAGATGTATCTTTTAGTACGAACTGCACAACTCTTTATATTGATGGGTTGTGGTTTTCTGCAGTGGTCTTTGTTGCAAGGAGAAGCTTCCTTGATGAGGAGGCAAAGACCATACTTACCTGGGGGTATAAAGGACAATGGTTTATAGATTGTTTTTAGGGATTGTGGTGGTTTAGTAAATTGATGAAGATTCTCTTCCAGTAACCGTAGTTTCACTAGAACTGAGTAGTTAGCTAGGTTTTCAGTACCAGATTGTTGATGTGGTCATAGGCATCATAACTAGGTAGAAGCTTATGAAAGCTAGTTGACAAGGAGTGGGAGTTCAGGTCATTTCCAGCTCAGGGTCTCTGAGCCCTGTTTCTGAAGTGTCTTCAGCAGTAGGACTTAACCTTCTCCCTCTGGGGGTGTTATGAAGGACAACAGCAGTAGGCTGTAAGTTTTGAGAGTCTTAGAGACAGCCCTGGCAAACAACTGAGAAGAGGGCTTCTCATGGCTAGTATTGAGTTTCTTTTTGTTTTTGGTTATTTTTAGGACAAGGGAAACAATTCTGTCATGGGTTTTATCTAAATGTGTCTACAATGTTACATTCTTATGCCTTTTGTCAAAAATAGCCTCAAAATAACATTTAAGAAAAAATGTAGCATTTTCTCAGTTATAGTGGATAATGGATTGTATGTAATTAAGTTTCAAAAATTGTGAACAAATACTATTGTTTGACTCTATAGCTGGTGTTATTCCTAGAATGGTATATGTGTGTTCTTTACTATTTTGTATTTTCTAGCTAATGGAACAAAATGTTTTTTAAGTATAGACATTTGCTTCCCTGTGTCCTTCCATGAGATTTTTTATGGAGGCATTTCTACTCCAGGACTGCAGTTTGGAAGAACATCATATTTTGTGTGTTTTGTTGTTTCTGTAGAGTGTCTATCTGCCAAGAAAACAGAAACTGAAGTCAGGTTCCTGGGCTTTTGTAGGAAATGAACAAATAAATACATTAATTTTCTTCTGATAGTATGCAAATTTCTCTTTCAGTGGCTTACTTTTATTTTTACTTTGGGCCATAGCATGGGAACATTCTTGACTTAAGAGTCTTTGTGAGTTCTCCTGTTGTTTATTTTAGGTACTATTTTAAAGTTGACACCTCGTCCTTTCAAACCTTGTTGGCTTGACACAACTTTTGATTGGTGTTTTATGAGCAGAATAGATATTTTGGTGAGAAATTACTCATGCTCCCCCCCCCCCCCCTTTATCATCTTCACAAGGTTGATTTCTTTAATGCTGTTTTGGATGATTGGGGATCAGCATTGGATTTTTTTTTTTTAAATCCTTTCATAGTAAGATATGGGTATCCTGAAGCATTTTCCCTTTATGCTTGTTGGATTTTATCCTGTATAGTTTTGTTATTGAGATTTTTCTGTTTTACTTCACCGTTTTTAGTGGAAACTTACAGATTTAGCTAATGCTTTCCCATGTTATATACTTTGGTTCTCAGAAAAATAATATTTATCACCTCTTTAAATATTAGTTTTCATCTAATGCTGGAACATTGTGTAATTTGGTTAATATCAAAAGTATGGGACAGTTATTACAGGTTATTCTTAGATCTTCATGTTACTAGAATTTTGTGGTCAATGTAACTTAAAATAATTTCTCAGAAAACTGAAGTGATGGAAAAGGTTATGCATCATGAAGAGGGTTTATTTGTTAAACTTGTAGTTTTTATGCTGTTTTCTAGGAATTGAACAAACAGTATCTTTTTGGATACAATGTAACCTTCTTAGTTTATATATGTGATCTCTGTTTTAAGGCAGGGTTTTATTGTGTGGCCCTGGCTGACTTAGAGTTCTATATGTAGCACAAGCCAGCTTTGAACTCACAGAGATCTATCTGCCTCTGCTTCCTGAGTGGTGGTATTAAAGGCATGTTCTATCACACACCTATCATAGGTAATTGTTTATCTAAACAAAATTTTGTGAAGTATTACTTAAGTCATTGATTTTATATATGATCTGAGACCAGGCTTGAAATTGGAAGGAAAAAGATTTTGTATGAATTTGTTGCTTCAAGTTTTTTGGTACACCCCTTTATCCATTTAAACATCTTAGACCCAATGTAATTTTTATGATATCTATTCACCCACCCATTCATTCCTCCCCACTGAAGCTTCCCCTCCCACCTCTCTTTCCAGTTTCTCCCTCTCACCCTCCAACCCCTTCTTCAGAAAAGGGCAGGCTTCCATGAATATCAACCAGTCAGGGCATATAAGTTGCAATAAGGCTAGGTACCTCCTCTCCGATTAAGGTTAGAGGTGGCAACCCAGTAGGAGAAAAGGCAGGTAACAGAGTCAGGGACAGCCCCTGCTCTCACTGTTAGGAGTCCCATGAGAAGACCAAGCTATACAACTACAGCATATGTGCAGAGGGCTTAGGTTAGTCCCATGCAGGCTCCCTGGTTGACAGTTCAATCTCTGTGAGCCTCTTGAGCCCAAGTTAGTTCATTCTGTGGGTTTTCTGGTGGTATACTTGATCCTTCAGTATCTTATAACCCTTCTTCCCCTCTTCTTCTGCAGGATCTCAAGTTCTGCCTAATGCGTGGCTATGGGTCTCAGCATATTTCCACCAGTTACTGTATAAAGTTTCTCTGATGACATTTGGGCTAGGCACCAATCCATGAGTATAGCAGAGTATCATTAGGAATCATTTCATTGCCTGTTATTTGGGGGGGGGGAGGTGCAGGAGTTACTTGTGTTTGTTTCTATTGTATGTCTCTGGGCTATCCAGCCTTGGTTCCTGGCCCTCTAGGTATTGTCCTGGATGACCTCCTACTCATGGCAAGAGTCTCAAGCTAGACCAGTTGTTGTTTGGGGATTCCCACAATTTCTGTGTCCCCTTTACCCTGCACATTTTGTAAACAGGACAAATTGTAGGTCAGAGATTTTTTGTGTTTGGTTGGGCTGGTTTCCCAATCCCTCTATTGAAAGTCTTTCCTAGTTACATTCCTAGTTGCAGAAGATGGCTAGTTCAAGCTCTGTATCCCCCATTGCTAGAAGTCTTAGATAGGATCACCTTCATCAATTTTTGGGAGATTTCATTGCCCCAGGTTTCTAGCTCTTTCTAGAGATGCCCCATTTTAGTTGTCTCTCCCAGTACACTCTCCCTCTTTGATCCCTCCTATTCCCATCCTCATCCCCATCCAAGCTCCCCCCCCCATTCACCTGTGATATGTTCTATTTTCCCTGCACAGTGAGATTCAAGTATATACCCTTCAAATGTAGTTCTTTTAGTGGACGTGTGTATATGATATATGAGCCTACTCAAGTAGTTTGTCTCATTTCGTTTATAGAAGCAGAGATGTTTTTGTTTCTAGGATTATCTGAAGAAAAAACATTAGTGCTGTAGGATTGTTTGCCAATTTTACGGATTGTACTGCTGATGGATTTAGTGGGATTTTCTGTGTGCATAACTTGTTATTAACTCTTTTAGGAGAGAGCCTGCAGTGTGTGTGTGTGTGTGTGTGTGTGTGTGTGTGTGTGTGTGTGTGTGTGTAATCCAACCGTTCATCTGTCTGTCTAGACAGGGTATCACTGTGTAGCTCTGGCTGCCCCAGAACTCACCATGTAGATCAGGCTGGCCTTGAACTCTTCTATACCAGAATGCTGGGATTCAAAGAGACCATCACATTACACATTGAGCTACTTATAAGTGTTGGCCCTTTCTTCTTTCCTATTGTGTTTTATCTAGGTTTATTTGCTTTTGTTGTCTGCTACATCCTATCCACTAGATTCCCTGTCACTCAGATTTATCCCAGTGTGCTGTCCTACCACATGTAAGCTTCAAAATTTAGTCATTCTAACATATGTTCAGTCAGCTTATTTACATTTCCTTGATGCTTAATGTTTAACATATGCTTTTTTACTTTATTCTTAATATATACTTATATGTTTTACATGTATCTATTTTAGTGAAGAATTTTTTAAAGTTCGTAGGAGATCAAACTCATATTCAAGGCATATATTCTACCCTGAGATATACCTGTAGTACCTTTTAAAAAATTAGATTGTTGTATTTTGTGAATTTTTTGGAGTGCTATTTTTTCTGATAGGCATTTTGAAAATATTCCTAACCTCATGATTTAATTTTTCAAATAGTCAATGCTCAAATTATTTATGAAATGTATTTGCTTATTAGTAGTTTCCTTGTATAGATAATTTTATTTCTTTAAAATCTTTAAATTAGAACTTAAAAATTTGTTTAAGAATTTTTTTTTCCTTTTTAAAAATTTACATTGGTGTTCTGGCCCCATGTATGTCTGTGTGAGGGTGTCAAATCCCATGGAATTGAAATTACAGACAATTATGAACTGCCATGTGGGTGCTGATTTGAACCTTGGTCTTTTGAAAGAACAGCCAGTTCTCTTAACCACTGAGCTATCTCTCTAGCCTCTCTTTTAGAACTTTTATATGGTTTGGTTTTTACATTTAAGTTCATGGTCTTTTAAGTTTACTTTGATGAAAGGTGTGGGTTAATGTTTAGTTTTGCATGTATCTCATTTAGCATTTGTTGAAAATTCTATTTATTGAAATTCTCATCTTTGTTGAAAATCTGTTGGTGATATATGTGTGAATTTGTTTGAAATTTCTAGGTTCTGTTGTATTATTAGTACCAAACTATCTAGGAAACTAGCTTCTAAGTTTGGGGGAAAAATGTGCTCCTGTAAATTTATCTTTTTTTCTTAAAGAAAAAGTCTTTGAGAAGAAATAGTTTTGGACACCATATATCCTTTTTTAAATATATTTTAGAAATCAGCTTAAAAATATGATGAGGTATTAGTGGCAATTTATAAATGTTGCTGTTTTCTTTTTACCTGGCAAGCTCCCAAATAATTTAGACTGGACTATTCTATTTAATAGGCAAACTTTAAGGGCACAGCAACTGTTACAGTTAATCTTTTAAACTAGTTTGGCTACCTCCCAGTCAAAAATCCCAGTGATACTGTATTTTAGTATTGATCTGGCTCTCTGGACTCAAGGTGCTTTCTCATGGTGTCTCCTAGACCCTCCCTGGGGCAAATCCCCACTCTCTCAATTTCATTTCCCCTTCCCCTGGCTGAAAGGAAGTCCATCCCTAGTCTCTTCCCTGCTCAGTCATTGGCTAATCAGCTTTTATTGACAAATTGGATACTAATTAGGGAGCAATGTTTATAAACACTGAGGCAGGAGTTTCTCAGAATTAGGATTGCAGTCAGATATGCAGGCAGAGAAATCAGCATTTGAATAGTACATAGATAGTCTTTACACAAAAGCTTTGGGGTACTGTCTAGATAAATTAAATAGATAAATTAAACCAAGAATGCTTACTTGAGACCCATGGAAAGAAGCGAGAGGTGCTATGTCTAATGAAGTAATAGAAAACATGCATGAAGAGAAGGCAGAAAGCCAATATAGTAGTTGTTTTTCTTCTTGTTGTGACCAAACACTTGCCACAAACAACTTAAGGGAAACTATTTATTTGACATTTTTCAAAGGCTATTCAGGCCACAGATTTTGAACCCATGAATTTATGCAGAATATAATGGCGGAGAAAAAGTGTGCCAGGGGAGTCTGTTAAAGCTGACAGGAAGCAGTTGAAGGAAAGCATCATAGACTCCATGGACATGGCCTCTGTGACCTTCCACCAAGTACATCCCAGCCTCACAGTTTCACATGCTTTTTTAGATCTGTTTAGATTTTGAATCCATCAGCAGAACAAAACATTTCTTAGGTCAGGTCCCATATGAATCTAACCCCTTTGAAAAACATCTTCACAGATGCATTATGGGCATGCTTTATTAATAGGAATGCTTCAGTTCAGTGAAGGTGACAATCAAAGGGAAATGTCAGAAAAAGTCATAATTTTGGAGGAATTGATTTATGAAGATTTTATTAACATTCACTTTCTGGAGAATAATTAGAAAACTTGAGAGACAGAGAAGCATAATGGTTGTTAGGAGAGTAAGATGTAATTAGGATGGTAGAAAAACAATAAGGTTTGGCTTATCACATTGATTTTATCTGATAGGAGTGTTAAATTTTTACTGATGGGTAGACTTTAGATAGCTTTAGGTCTTGTGTCCATTCTTGTTACCATTTGTGTTTTGTCACTGCTATTTTCTATTATCCTAAATACAAGAGAAAGATTTTAAACAGACCAAAGGAGTTGTGCCCGATTTTTTTTATAATTTATTTTTTAAATGTTAGTCCATTTATTTATGTACGTATTATACATGGGAGTGGTGTGCCATAGTATATATGTGAATGTGAAGGTTAGAGGACTACTTGCAGGAGTCACTTCTCTCCTATCATGTGGTTCTCAGGGATTGAACTTGGGTTCTTGGGCTCATTAGCATATTGATGCTTTTACTCTTTGAGCCATCTTTCTTTCTTTCCTTCCTTCCTTCCTTCCTTCCTTCCTTCCTTCCTTCCTTCCTTCCTTCCCCCCCTCTTCCTCCCTACTTTCCTTCCTCCTCCTCTTCCTCTTCTTTTTCTTCCATTAGTACTGTGACATGATCTCATCTTTTTTCAGATTCAAAACTTTCCTCCAGATCTCTCTGTATTGACATAAATATCTGGAATACCTTTGGAAAGCCATGTAGCATCTCTTCTTAGTCTTTATTGGCCTGTATCCCTCTGCTTTTTGTTTAGGTATACTTGGTATAGGAGGTAGAGCCTTAAGAATAAATGGAAAAAAAAAAAAAAAGACATTGAGTTTAGTTACTCCTAAAGACCAAAGAATTCTCGTTATGAATGTTAACTAATTATTTCTTTTGTTGATAAGAATTATAGAAATAAGTACCATTGCCACCATAGAAAATCATTTGCTATCACTTTAAGTTAAATATACTTATAGATGTTAACCTGATTATCTTAGTCTCATTCTCAGTATAGGATATTTGTCATTCCTGTTCTGGGAGCTCTTTATCCTTTTTACCTCCTTGACTATTCTATAGGTTATTTATTGTTTATCACTTTTACTCATAAAGATGTTTTCCTTTCAGTCATTTTCATTTCAATATAATAATAATTATATAAAACAATCCAACTATTCAATTAAGGGGAAATATTAATAAAAAGAAATGTCATTTAATAAATGTGACCAATGCTATACACTGTGCAAGTTAGATTTTTACCAATTTGACATAAGCTAGATAATGTCATCTGAAAAGAAGAAACCTCAGTTGAGAAAACGCTTCCATGCTGGCTGGTTTTTATGAACTTAACACAAACCTAGACATTATTTGGGAAGAGAAAATCTTAATTAAGAAAGTGCTTCCTTAAGATTGGTTCTTTAAGAACCATCACTCCTAGTTCTGGGGTCTATAAAAAACAAACTGAGCAAGCCAGGAGAAACAAGTCAGTAAGCAGTGTTACTTCAGTTTCTGCCAGATGCTTTCCTTGAGTTCCTGCCCCAACTTCTTTCAATGGACTGTGGTGTGGAAGTGTAAATGAAATAAACCCTTTTGCTCCTAAGCTGCTTTTTCATTCATGGCATTTCTTATCAGTAACATCCCTGAGTTAGCCTTCATGAGACTGCCTGTATGTAAGTCTGTAGTGGGTATTTTTTTGATTAATGATTGATGTAGATGGACCCAGCTCATGGGAGCATGCCACCCTCAGGATGGTAGGAGAGAGCCAAAGAGGGCAAGCCAGTAAACAACATTCCTCCCTAGTCTGGTTTTAGTTCCTGCCTCCAGACTTCTCTTTGAACTCCAGCCCTGGCTTCCTTTAATAATGTGACGTGGGAATATATAGTCAAACGTTTTCTCCCAAGTTGCTTTTGGTCTTTAATCAATATTTCGTCTTGTAAGCATATTATTAAACAAAATTATAAATAACTAAAAATTATTAAAATAATAAAACAATTTAAATCCCTAAATGTGATGCTGATTATGTTTCTTAGTAACTGCATACTAGCCAGTCTAGGGTTTAAATACTGAGTGAATAGCAGCTTCCATCCTTAAAAAGAGATGGTTTATTTTAGAAAACATTAGCAGCCAATTTTTCATATTTTCTTTTCAAGATGAGAAGGAATTATTTTTAGTGTTGTTTTATACAAGCTCTTACTATCTCAGACTGGCCTCAATCTCACAGTACAGTTCTAGAAGCCTTATGTTCATAATCTGCCTGATTAAGCCTGTCTATAATGCAGGGATTATAGACCTTGCCCTCATATTTAGCTGCATGAGTTTTTCTTTGTTTGTATTTATTTGTTGTTGTTCTGTATGTTTTGTTCTTACAGTGGTACACATCAAACCCACATTCTCTTGCATGCCAGGCAAGAGCTTTTACCTTTTACCTCTTGAGGTAAGATGTTAAGTTGGTTTTCCCAAGTTTCCAATTTTTACAATATCTTATATCAATTTCCAAAGGATAATAACATTAGTACAACCTGGAGGCCCTGGTTACATAACAAAATAAATGAAAAGCCCCTTAACAACAATTTATCTTGAGTCTTTAAACCTTATAAGACATTAGAAAAAAACACTGCATACGGTTCTCTAAATATTAACTACACAAGCTGCTTTGAATTTCACCTATTTTGTCCTTTACTACACCACCTGGGCAGGCTTTGGACACTCCTGTAAAAGTTCCGAAATTAGTTATTTGTCCTGATAAGAAAGTTTATTACTGTTTCTTAGTTCTCTTGTGAACTATGCTAAAGTAGATGTTTAATCACACTTCTCTCCTGTTACGTTTTATTACAATAATATAACATTAATGAAACATGCTTTCTATTCATTCTCACTGTAGAAAAGGGTCCTGTGCTTTGATCTGATCTATTTGCTTTACTTAATATTTTGAATAATCTCAGGATGGAAAAAATGCCTACAGAACTCACTTATGTTATATAGAAAATAAAGTTTTTTATTAGCTGAGAAGTATTTAAAATAAGACAAATGTAGACAATCAAGGTTTTCTCTTGGTGAAAAATGTTATTTATTTGTGTCTTATGAATATATTACATTTATTGAAAAATAGGGTTTATTACTACTACTACTAGAGTTTTGGGTTTCATCTGAGTTGCCAGATAATACAAAAGAAATCAAGGACCCCTTTTTGAGTTCATAAATAAGCGAATTTAAGGATGAACTTAAATGGAAGCTCAAGGGCAATTTTATGAGTTTAAAGGAAAAAACATCCCAGGGCAGGCAAGCTGTAAATCCTCTGCAATTGCCTGCAGAAAGGAAAGAAAAAGCCATGTCCTTTAAGCTGCCATAGATGTCAAATACATGCCAATCGGCCACATTGCAGAGAGGGGAGCTTTAGGGAAAAGAGTAAGGAAATTCAAAGTATCAGAAAGCATATTTACACTCTGGGCAGCAAACAAGAGAAAGAAAATGGTAGTTATACCTTTCTACCTCAGGCCTCAGGAAATTAGACTGGTCAAACCTCTGGTAGCTTATAGTACTGCAAGTGGTAGGGAACAGCAACTGAAAAGTATAGTTATTTTAATTTATACTTTAATTTATTCCATCTACTTCTCTATCTCTTTAGAATAGCTTAAGTTGAACCTGCCTTTGTAGTGTGGTCCCATGGCCAGGTGTCAATTGGCTCAACTGGAATATTAGATCCTTACCTAGGCCAGAGATTCTTGACCAGATGGATTCCCCCCCCCCAACATTGTAACTTCAAATAGCACAATGTGATGAGATTAAAATTCAAGAGTTAACTTTGGGCCTGGGGAACTTTACTGTTAATAAATAAACAAATGAGGACAACTTGGCCCTCCTTTAAGTAAAGGGAAACTGATGTGAGAAATTTTGATGTGATCTTATAAACTAGCTTTGATTTCTTGCTACATGATGAAATACTCATTTTATTTTTGATATGTAACAAGTTTAATACTTCCTGAAAGTAACTTATATTTGGAATACTATTTCTTAACATAGAAAAGATACAAATTTGGATACTTAGTTTAAGGACACATGTGAGAAAGAACAAGAAACATGAGCAGAGAATCAACCACAGGGCTGAGGATGCAGCCTAGTAGTAGAAATTTTACAGGGCATGTGTCAGGTCCCTGGATTGGATCTGTTACTAACAAAATAAAACATTAAATCAACTGTAACTATATACATAATTTATGATAAGGATAACATGCAGACACTTAATTTGACACATGTGACTTTGTCATTTGCTGTTTGATCTGAATGATCTGAAGTGTATTTTATCTTCTGTTTGCTATCAAAGCAGTAGTTTTAGACCCCTGGAATAAAGTTATTTTTAGGGCTTTTTTCGTATTTAGCATATTTGAAGTAGTTTTATGATTGGTTTAGTCACCATTGATTGTGCTGTGATTGTGAAAACAATCACATGATTTTTGTTTCAATTGGCATGGCTGTAATTTATCTAGTTACATACTTTTGAGAGTAAAAGGGAGTGACAATAATACTTCAGAACAACAGGTTTAAATTAAGACTGACTATGGCAAATCAAGTTATGCATTTACCTGATTAGGATGTTTTGATGTCAAGTAACAGATGACAAAACTCGGCTTGCTGTGGACAGGTACTGCATGTATGATTTATTGAGAAATAAGCCTTTACTTTTGTATCCCGAGACTGTCTTATGAGGTCGGCTTTCCTTATAGTTGGAAAGCTATGTGGAACAATCTGACTATGTTCTACTTTGTTTAGAATCAGCAGGAACAAGGATCCTGTTTCATCCACAAACATAGAATGAATCTTGAGCATTGTCTAAACTAATGCCAGTGTCAAAAGGTAAAAAATCATGTGTTAGTCGTAGGTATGAAATATTTGAGTGTTACTCAAATGGAGGTTGGAATTACACAAATCTCTTAGACTAGGAGTTCTATTAAAGAAACCAGTTGTAAGATCAGCTTTTCTAGGAAAGTAATGCTGTTGAGTACAGAAGGAAATGGGGAGTCTAGTATGGTTGCATTTTCCCTTAAGCATCTGTTAATGAGTTTCTCCAAAAGCCAAGAAAATTGCAATGTTTTTCTTCAAATGAGAATATAAAATGACTTAACTAGATTAGTAGGGTGGTTCAAGAGTACACAAAGATAGCGGGAGAGTAAGGCATTTCTTAGAAGAGTTATTAATGCCACTGATAGAGGGACAGCAGCATGGTGGAGGCTTTGAGTGGGTTCAGGACACAGCAACGGAGACTCAATGGAGACTTGGGATCTCTGAAGAGAATCAGAATCCATTTATCAGAGGAAGGAGATTAGTACACCTCAGAAAGGGGTTCAGCTGCAGCTAGGTTCTCAGATTCCTTGGCAGGAGACAGGAAAGGGAGAATGGGATAGGCTATGGCACTCCTTTGATGTAAAGTCATTTCTTAGGTAAGAGGTCCTGGAAATGGCAAGTCTGTGTGTGTGTGTGTGTGTGTGTGTGTGTGTGTGTGTGTGTGTGTTTGTTGGGAGGGGGTAGTGTTAGAAGACAACTTCCCAGAGTTGGAGATCTTTCTCTGTGGTTCCTGGCCTTGAACTCAAATCATTAGAATTATGCAACAGGCACTGTAACTGAAACATCTTGCTGACCCTGACTGTAATAATTAATGATCCTTTCCCCCCACAGACTAATAGGGATGCCAAAGGAAAAATATGATCCTCCAGATCCTCGCAGAATTTATACCATCATGTCAGCAGAGGAGGTAGCCAATGGGAAAAAATCTCACTGGGCAGAATTAGAAATCTCGGGTGAGTGGAATCTGAAGCATGTTATCTGGAATATAATAGCTACAATTGTAAAGAGTATTGCTGTATTCATAGGCTCTTTGTTGTTGTGTTTTAATTGAAAGAACTAATTGGAAATATGTATGTAAGAATCCTGAGGCACTTTTTAGATCTTTTAAAATATTTTTCTTTCCTTTTGAGATTTTCTTGAGCAAGGGTAGCCATTTACATCTAAAAGATATTAAGAGTTTGGTTTCTAAAATTAGGTTCTGTAAGACAGTAAGTCTTGTGTTGACTTTTCCAGAGTAATTTCTACAAATGAAAGTCTTTTCTATCCTTTTATCTCAGTGCTGGCAAAGAAGGAAACCTAGATGACTTTGTCTTTGTAACACACCTGTTAAGCTATGAATAGAGTATGTATTTGTATACATATACAGTATATGTATATATATAATATATATATAAAAGAATAAGTATGATTTGAAAATTTTGGTACCCCTGTCTGCAAATGGAAAAAAAAAATCATCAAAGTAAAACTGAAGACATTGTATAAAATACCTAACTGATATTCTTTAAAGTTAACAAGATTGTAAGAAAACAAAAACAAAAAGTGTCTAAGTGCCTTCACTCTGCAGTCTGAGGAATTTTAAGACATGCTAATTAAAAAGCATATTTTAAACTATAGAACAAAAAGTTATAAAAAACCAGATAAATTCTGAATAAAGCCTGAAGTTTTGTTACTGTTACTATATCAATGTTGGTGGCTTCTTACTTTTAATAAATACACCATGTAATATAAGACTCTAATGTTAAGGAATTTAAGCAAAGTTCATATAAGAACCCCACATTATCTTGGCAACTAATATTATTAGAGAATGAAGTTTATTAAAAATAGAAGATAAATATTTTTCCTTTATGAATTGCCACAGAATAGATATGTAGAATGTGATCAGTACTCTTTCTCCATTGGCATTTCAGTATCAGCAGCAGACTTAACTTGTACATACAACTGAAAGGAAACTGGATAGATGGCTGAATGCTCATCATTCTGATGGGAGCAGTTCTAATCTTGTTTAAGATCTCTCAGCCTTGACTTACTGACAGTTTGGGCCCTTTATACATTCCTTGTGGAGAGCTTTTGTGTATAGTATAGGATGTTTAGTAGCATACTTGGCATCTACCAAGGAGATATCCTGTATACTTCTTTAGTTGTATCAACCTAAAATGACAAAGTCCTTTGAGGAAAAGAATTCCTCCCAAATGATATTGGTGTGTTAAGTCCTAAATTAATAGAAGTTTCTCTTTTACCCATAGCCTCATCATCGAATACTTTGTTCTCCTACTAAGATGTAAAATCCTAGTTGACATTTGTTTTTTATTGTATACAGTAAGAAAGAGTCTGGTAGAAAGAAGCCTAGATAGAAATACACATTGAGTTTAGTTATATAAACAAAACAACATTGTTCTTTTGAAACTTTGTGTTCTTTGGTTTTTATAGCCATCAAGAAAATGATATATACTTAAGTAATTACTTTTTGGGTCTGTAGAGATGGCTCAAATACTAAGAACACTGCTCTTCTAAAGCACACAAGTTTGGTTCCTAGCACCCATATCAGGTGGCTTACAAGCATCTCTGTTTTCAGCTCCTGAGAATCTTAACAGTTCAGGTTATGCGCAGTCATGGGCACATAACCACAGAAACTTAGAGATAAACACTTATCTAAAGGTAAAATAAATCTTAAAACTATCACTTTGCTTTTATGCAATTTTGTAAAATAATTGTATCAATTATGATTATAATAAATAATTATAATTAGGCCTGGGATGTCTCTCAGTTGGTAGAGTGCTTGTCTAGTTTTCATAAACCTTGGCTTGGGGTTAATTTATAGCATCAAATAAACTGGGTATAGAGGTACATGCCTGCAATCCTATCACTTGGAACCTTTCAGGGTTACATGAGATTCCATCACAAAACAAAAAAATACTAACATCTTAGAAGATAACATCCATTTTATAAAACTGGAGGCTAGCTGATTTGCCCAGATCTATAATGGTAATTAATGATAAAAATTAGAACTCTGAAACTGGTTTTCTGATTTAGTACATGCTTTGTACCTGTTGCTCACAGACCTTGATGTGAAAACTATTTTCTTGAGTATGTTGCATTTAATATAAAATCTTAAACTACAGTTGTTAATCTCTTAACTCTAACATCAAAAATTTAGGGAAGATTTTTTTCTTTAGGATAGTTTCCTGGTGGCTAATCCAAGGTTGGTTTTAAATAATAATAATTCATTTTTTATTTAAAATTTGTTGACCAATCCAGGCTCTGGATATGGACACATATTATTTTTATAATTTTCATGGAGTGTGAGGAATATTTTTAAAAAGTAGAAACTTCAAGCCTGTTTTTAACCACCAAAGCTCAATTCAGCCTCAAGTTTTATCATTTGGATCTTGTTCTAAGAGAGGTCCAGTAAGCATCAGTCAATTTCCCTCCTTCCCTCCTTCCCTTCTTCCCTCATTCCCTCCTTCCCTTCTTCCCTCCCTCCCTCATTTTCTTCCTTTCTCCTTTCCTCCCTCCTCTAGTGAAAAGAGTGACTGTTCAAAAAGGAGTGAAATTAAAGGAGGCTAGATATTTTGGCACTCTCATAGCTTTGAATACAAAGTTAAAAATGTCAACGATAAGATAATATCTGTGTGTATTTGCCACCTTTTTTAGCACTCACCAGTTCTTGGGATTCAAAATTTGTCTTTGGTCTAGAGTTTATGCTTTAGTATTTTGCCTTTTAGGTAGAGTGCGGAGCTTAAGTACATCACTCTGGTCACTGACACACTTGACAGCACTGCACCTAAATGACAATAACCTTGCTCGCATTCCACCTGATATTGCCAAGCTTCATAATTTGGTTTACCTGGATCTGTCATCCAATAAACTCAGAAGTTTACCAGCAGAACTAGGAAACATGGTGTCTCTCAGGTGAGGAAATATTGAAGACATGATTCATTATATAAAATTACAAATTTATCAAATAAGCAATTTATGGAATGCTATTTAATCATGGGATTTCTGTTTCTGTGAAGATCAAAAGATAAGCTGTTAATCACAGTGTGTGAGTTGACCTTCATTTAATATTTCTTTTCCTTTGAGGTGTAGCTTCCTGCTATGAGTTTCTTTTAACATACTTGAGATAAGGGAAGTTAAAAGTCTTACTGTAGAGTCAAATCTGACAAAACTAATCAGAAATACTAAAGAAAATATGATTTGCTTATAAATGAACAAACTTCTATTACAAAATGTATGCTTATATTTTTATATTACAACTCTTTATTGAAGCCTAATTGTAGTTTAAAATTTTTAAGATACTTGTTCTTAAGACAGGGTCTTACCTGTGGTGCCCTAGCTGGCCTCAGTTTGTAGCAGTCCTGTTCTAACCTTCCAAGTGTGGAGGCAGCAGGCATATGCCACAACACTGGTGACATTTCCTACAGGACAAAACATTTTAGGGTTTTATTAACTGTCTCCAAAGCAAGAAAAAAAATTAAAAAAAAAAAATCTTACCTATTGAATAATAGGGTTTTTAAAAGTTGCTTTTACAAGTTTAAAATTAATAATGATTGTTACTCATTTGTTCTTTTACCACCTCCTAACTGATTATATGATATGAAGTCTTACTTTTTGTCCTTTATTAATGAAGGTGTTATTTTTTCATAATCTGTTCAAAATTTCAGTTGCAAACTTAGATCTTACCTGTTATTTTCTGTTTTTGTCTTTGCTGATCTGTTCCCATCTTTCCTTTATTTTGTGTTTTAGGATATATATTTTATGTTAGTAATTGTTCTTCAAAGAACATTTAATCTTCATACTTTCCCTTTTTTTTTCTTTTTAGTAACATTTATGTGTTTGCTTATGTGTGTGGGTGCGTGCAAGTCAGCTATCTGCCTGTGGAAGTCAGAGGGCAGCTCTGTGGGAGCTTGGCTTATATGTTGCTAGGCTTGGTATCAGATGTCTTTACCTACTAAGCCCTCTTGCCAGCCTACTTTTTATGTTTTCCATTTAACTGTCCTGTTTTGAATTTCTCTTTGTGTTTTTAATTTTTTTTCTCATAGTATTTTAACATGACTTAGTTATAATAAATGACATATAGGTAGTTGGTTGCTAATTGTAGTTTAGTCCTCAAGTTTAAGAGTTTACTTTCTTCATGCCATGTGGTTATGGCACATGCTTTTAATGTAGGCACTAAAGAGGCAGAAGCAGGAGAATCTCTGTGAGTAGGCCAGTCTGATCTTCAGAGCAAGTTCTAGGATAACCAGGGCTACACAGAGAAACACTGTTTTGGAAAAAAATTAATTTCTTCTATAAATTAAGCATGTTTCAAGGTCTTACAGATTTTGGATACTAATAATACATGTCACTCTGATTTGCATTATGTGCAATTCATATATACCTTTGAATATATGTGCTATAGAGTGAGTCAGTCATAGAAATATTTAGTAATGATAGCACTTTAATAATTGTGTGCAGCATATTGGTATTAGTGTGAAGAAATGCTTTGAATATAAATACCACTATTCATGTGTTAGAAGAAAGACAAAGGATGGCAAATGCAGGTATTAATAAAGCATGTTATACTCAAATCTTTTAATTTTTCTTGAAAACAGGGAATTGCTTTTAAATGACAATTATTTACGGGTTTTGCCTTATGAACTTGGCCGGCTCTTCCAGCTGCAAACTCTAGGTTTAACAGGTGAGTGACTTAAAAAAATAAAATAAAGACAACTTAATATTCCATATTGAAGTATTATGATGCCTTTAAAGATCATTTTTGTTAAAAGTACAGGTCAGTTTTAGTATGACTGAGAATGTGAGGAGGATTTGGTAAAGGGACTGGAAATGTAATAACTGAGATAAATGCTAGGAATATACATGACCACCACTTCAGCTTCATTTTATTTTGTATATGATATGTTAAATCTTACATAAAGTTATCTAGACAGAGTTAGGATGGGGCAAGTCTGTTTTTGATTGAAGAGTTATGGAATGTTTATCAGTTTTATATCTTAGAAGTATGAATTTCTAACCTATTTTTAATTGTCTTTAATAAGAATAATTATTATTTATGTATACATTTATATAATTTATCTAGTAATTCTTTTTAATAAGAATAATTCTAATTGTAGAATAGCCATTTTCTACATTCTGATTTATTGAGACCCATTGATGATAAATTAGCAATTTAATATTGAACCTAGAATATTTAATCTTTGAGCCAAGCAACATTTCTGAAATAACAAATGTTAATATTTATATGACTTTGTATGTTACCCTCACATCCCCAAAGATGTCTGTAATATAACCAGTGGAATGGAGTATTCTGATTATTTGTAAATTTTACTGTCCTTTATTACAGTCTATAATACTAGGTATTAAAACTAAGTGGTTTTAGGACTTAGCATTTAACTCAGTGGGGAAGTGCTTGCCTAACATGTACAAGGATCTGGATTTGATCTTCAACAACATCAAAAACAACAGAAAACTAAAGTAATTAATCTTTGGTTGCTCTTCATTGTAGTTACTTTTTTTTTTTTCTGCTAACACAAACTCATTCAATTCTCGTTGACCAAATGATCAAGATTGTCAGACTAGATAAAAGAAAAACAACACTCAGTTATGTACTAACTACATAAATAATTTGAATTACGAAGTTTAAAAGCATCTCAGGTATCTAACTTGTAATTGTTAGCTATTTTTCACCAACTGTAACTTAGCCTTGTTCTTGCTTATTAAACTTCAATTCGTTCTGTGGTAAACTTAAATTAAATAATGAGTTTTTTTCTCTTTTGAGTTTTCAGTATTTATATATGTATAACAAGGGTTTTTTGAGGGTATAATTAATTTATGGTTTTTGCACTATACACATAGCCTGACAGTAACAGTATGGATTTCTTTATTTTTTTAAATGTAGCTAGGGTTTATATCTCAAACTCTCAAGTGCAAAGATTATAGGTATGTGTCACCATATCTAGCTGTATTTCTGAATTCTCATTTTTAGTAGGAATGTTCAACCTGTACTCGGTTTTATCTTTTTTGAGGATCTGCTTAGTTTTCATTCATTTCCATTTTCTGTTTATCTGATTACATATAGAAGAGCAAGGAAATTTAGAAAAGAATGCTAGAGCCTTTCCTGCCTTTAATTTTTTTTTCTTAAGTAGTTGATAGAATGAAATGTCCTTAACAAGTGACAGCTTTATACACACAGGAACATAAAATTTGAAATGATTTTTTTAGGTCATTTTTAAGATACACTGTAGTATTTTACGTATAATGAAAGAAAAATGTGAGGTATTTTAATGGCACTGTGAAGAGAGCTGGCATAAGCCTCTTAATTCCAGCACTAGAAGCAAAGGGAGGCACATCTCTGAGTTCAAGTAGAGTTTATGCTACTAAAGAGCTACTTTTTTGATTGCCTATTTTCATGCATAGTGGCTGAAGTAGTGCAATTGAGTAATTGTTAGTCTTTGCAAGGGCTTACTATGTTTCAAGTAAGTAGCAAATACTGTAGCAAGCTTCATAAAACTAGCTGTGTTTTCCTTGGGAAATAGTTACCTGGTAGTTACACTGTGGTTGCCTTGATCTATTTAGTTGTGCACATAAACATTTAAAGGAACTTTCTAGTAGAAACAATTAGATAAAGGTCTAACAAGGGCAGTGCACTAAAAAAGCATAGGACTTAGCTCCCAAAAACATCTTTTAAGGATTTTTTGTTGTTGTTGTAGTTAATTTTTGAGACTAAAGTTGAACTTGTTCAGTTCACTATTATTACTTAAAGGTATGGTGTTTTATGTACTTAATTTCTCAGTATTTTCAAGGCAGAAGCAGGCTGATTTATCTCAGTGAGTTCCAAGCCAGCCTGGTTCTGCGACATAGTAATTTGTAGGCCAGCCAGGGCTATATAGTGAGATTGTGTTTCAGCAAAACAGTAACAACAACTATAACAAACCAAACAACACAAAGGAAAAACAACAACAACAACAAAACATTGGGCAAATTTTGTATTTTTCATATAAATTGTAATATAATTGAGTGAATTTATTCCTTGAAAGTTTGGTAGAGTAGTTTGGTAAAACTATTATTACTTGTGTATAATCTTTTGGAAAATACTTTCTCAATATGTTTATAGTAATAAGATAATTATTGGGAATTTTAAAAGTTTTAATTATGTGTATTTTCATGTGACTATGTGTGTTTGTGCTTGTGAATGTAGTGCCCATGGAGGCCAGAGGAGGCACTGAAGCCTCTGCATCTAGAATCACTGGTTCTGGCCCATGTTAGGTACTAGGAACTGAACATGGGTCCTCTGCAGGAACAGTATATGCCCGTAACAGCTGAGCCATCTCTCCAGCATCATGATTGAGGATTTCTAATAGTAATTCAGTTTTGTTAGGCTGTTCTAGCATTACAAAATGGGACCAAACTGAACTTGAGTTTTAAATTCTCCTACCTTGTCCATTGCAGTTGGTTAATTACCAGGGTGCTAAGATATCCAGCTTTTTTAATTTTTCCTTTTACTTGTGTATTGAATAAAAAGAGAAAGAGTATTTGTTAAAAGTGACTATAATCTTGATGTATTTTGAATCTATTCTGTTTGTACCTGTATTACCTATCATTTTAAGCAGTTTTAAAGTTTTTCTTTTATCATGTTATATTATTCACATTTAGACTTTATTATTTTAAAATATAAACACTTAAGGTCATATCTTATTTCTTTCCTTTTGTTACATGTTGTATCTATAATTGGAATTTTTTTTCCTTTTTTTCTTTTTTCTTTTGAGATAGTATCTGTTGATGTTAGCAGGTTTGCTTCAAATACCTTGGCTCAAGTGATAATTTTGCCTAGATAATAATTCCTTATTGGATTAATAGTTTGCAAATCTTATTTTGTAGGTTTCCTCTTTATTGACCACTTTCATAAAGATGTAATTCTGGGTTTTTTTGTATTTGTGATTTTATACAAAAGTCTTTGTATATATTATTATTCCAAAGCAATTACCCTATATTTTCTCAAACGATCATCGTTTTATATAATTCTTTTGAATTGCTTTTCTGATTGGTAAAAGATAGTGATCTAGTCTCATTCTGAGTCAGTTTTGTTGCTTGTCCTCAGCTTATTATGCACAAGTTACATGTGTTCAGTTTTTTTCATGAAGATTTTGTTTGCTTTTGTTGCATATATAGCTTATAATAGTTCCTAGTGATCCATTATTGTCTCTGTGGTATTGGTTAGAATACCACTTTTTCATATCTTTTCATTTACTGAGATCTTCTATTTCTTTAGTACACATAAAACTTACTCTTTTTATATATTGAAAGTGTTTTGTGGATCTTTATTTTTTAAATTTTATTTTAAATCTCATCTTTACTCTTTCAACCTACTAAGTTTGAGCTCGTTTCTGGGTCATCAATAGGTTGCTTATGTAAAATGTTTTTACTTTTTTGGTATAAGTACTTAATACTACTTGGTAATGTTATATTTTCATTTTATTTCAAGAAATGTGTAAATTTCACATTAGTTCTTGAAGCTAGAAGGTTTTGGGGACATATTAATTTTTATATATTCATAATTTTAGTACTTTTAAAAAATTAATATAGTTAGATAAAATATATAATTTTGTCTCTTTTAAAACTTATTTACTTTATATGACTACACTGTAGCTGTCTTCAGACACACCATAAGAGGGCATCAGATCCCATTACAGATGGTTTTGAGCCACCATGAGGTTGCTGGGAATTGAACTCAGGACCTCTGGGAGAGTAGTCAGTGCTCCTAACCACTGAGCCATCTCTTCAACCCCAGTTTTGTATTTTTCAACTTTGTTGCCTAGTACGTTTTGTGGCCTAATATGTTATGGGCTATCCTTGGTGAATGTTCTTTGTGCGGATGAGCAGAATGTGTGTTGCAGTAAATATTAAAAAAATAACAAGCAGTTCATCTCTTTACTGGCCCTGAGGTCTCACTTCTCAGTCCTGACCCTGATACAGAGCCAAGCGCACCTCTGGCACTCGGTCTGAGCCAACACGGCCTAACTTGTCTGTGCAACTCCCTTCCCTGGCCGTTTTCTACCACCTGTTTTCTGCCTCGGTTCTGGGTGTTTCTCCACGTAAATACAACTCTACAGCCCGATAGCTTTTCATACAGGTTTATATATTCAACTCTCAATCCACAAACTCTCTACACAACAAGATTGCATCAAATAGACAAAGATACAAACTGCCCTTCATATGAGATACTAGACCTATAAAATCCTTAACGTTCCTAGCTATTTAACATGAATCAATATCACGTGGGTCTAGCTTGTCTTTGGGAAACTCCAAGTTGCCACGACCTTCACCCTCTGATGTGTATTAGGTGCATTTGGTCTATGGCATTCTTCAACTCTGTTTCTGTTTTCTCTCTGGTGGTTCTATTCATAGTGAACATGGTTTGATATATGTATATTTTATAATTGTTTCATATTCTCTATCTTCTTTATATAATGATCTCATTTTCTTATTTTTTTTTTTTTCAATTTTGATATAAATTCAGTCAGGCACTCCTGGATTCTATTTCCATGAAATATCAGTTCTTACCCCTGATACTTTCATTTAAAAATAGTATTTATTCTTCAACAATTTTATACATGTATATAATTGATTATATTTGCCCTCAGCTCTCCTCTCTGTCTCTTCCTGACACCCAGTGTATCCTCGTCCTATATTCATGTACTGCCCCTTTCTTTGGGGAGGGGGCATCCACTGGGTTCCAATTAGTGGCCTCTTTTTGGAATGCTGACTTGATCTGTGTAGCCCTTATGTAAGCAGCAACAGTTAGATTGAGTTCACAAGTGCAACCACGATGTCATATTTAGGTGACAGCATTTCATAGCACTCCTTCTTCTTGTCTTCCAGCTGTTACATTCTTTCTGCTTCCAGTTCTACCTTTCTGAGCCTTGGGGGTCAGAGGATTAATACCTATGTCCCATTTAAGGCTGAGCACTCAACAATCACTTTTTCTCAGCCCTTTGACCAGTTATGAGTTTCTGTATAATAAATTTTTGGCCGCAGCATGGAGAGTGTTTCTGTCCAATGGTATGAGCAGCACTAATGTATGGGTACAAACAGAAAGTTTTAAGGTAGGTTGACAGAACATAGGTGACATTTGACTAAGATTTACTGTGCCTGGCATGAAATTCCTCCTGTAGAGCAGACTTCTGATCCAATCAGAAAGCAGTTGGTTACCCCCATAATCTTCATGCTTCTATTGTACCAGTGGGCACATCTTTCCTGGCATGTAGGTATTATAGCATTCTGCGTACTCTGTTGAGTAATACAATTAATGACATTTTCTCCTCCAGTGGCACCATCCAGTGCTCTGAATACCAGGCACCAGGGAGAATATTTTCCGGCCAGTTCCAGCTTGATTTCTCTTTGTTCTGCAAACAAAGTATTCTATGAGTTTAGCAGTAGGTTCTTACCATCTAGTTATCTTTGGCAACTAAGAACAATGGCAGAAGATTGTGTTGCTTTGGGGCCTTTGGGTTCTTTGACCATTAACTTGTAGGGAGTCCTATGACTGCCACTGAGATTTTATTTTAATAATCCAGATCTTCTTTCTGTTCATCCAAGCAGAGTACCTATGTTCAAACTTACTTTTTTTTTTTTTAATTATATCTTTTAATTAGCTTACAAAGTAGTAGGTTTCCCAAAGGACTTCCCATCTAACCTTAGTTTGTTCAATCCACCTCTCAGCATTCCTTCCCTATCCCCATTTAAACCTTATCACGAGTATTCCATTCGTTAAGCTCTTAAGGTTTCTTCCCTTTTTATCTCTCATGTGCACTTTCTAGCTTCCTGACCACTAGAGAGACCCCAGTTTAGATATACAGCTCTAAAAATACACACCTAAGATCCATATATGAGAAGTAAGATGTGATGTGGTTTTCTTGCTGGGTCTGTGTTGTCCCACTTACTGTCCATTTCCCTGCAAATTCTATAATCTGCATCTGTTCTTACAGCTGAATAATGTCATTGTGTATATGTTTCACATTTTCATTATCCATTCATTGGTTCATAGACATTTACTATTACAGGTAACTGTTGTGAATAGAGCAACAATGAGTATGGATGTGGATGTATTTCTGTAGGTGTATATGGAGTCCTTTGGGTATGTATGCCCAGGAGTGGTGTATCTTTTTTTCAGGTTTTGAGAAACCATTCACTGGTTTCTGTAGTGGCTACACTAGTTTACATTCCCACCACTAATAAGAATTCCTCTTTTCCCACAGTCTTGTCAGCATTTTTTGCCATTTGTTTTATTAATCATAGCCATTCTGACTGGGGTGACATGGTATTTTGAAGTAGTTTAAATTTACATTTTCCTGTTGTCTGATGGTGTTGAACACTTACAAAAATGTTATTAGCCATTTGTATTTTTTTTCCTTTAAGATCTTTGCTTAGTTCTATGATCCATTTTTAAAATTGTTTTGTTTTCTTGATGCTTGCTACTTGAGTTCTTTATCTAAACACTAATCCTGTGTTGGATATATAGCTGGCAAAGACTTTTCTCATTCTTAGGCTCTTCACTTGATTGAGAGTTTCTTTTGCTGTACAGACGATTTTTTACATTTAATTTTATGAGCTCAGGTTTATTGATTATTCTTGAGAGATTGGAGTCCTATTCATGAAGTTCTTACCGATACCTATATCTTGACATGTACTCCCTACTTTTTTTTCTAGCAGTTTCAGAGACCATTAATAATCACAGTTAATCTTAAAAGGTATGTATTGATTCCTGTTACTTTGTTGATTTTGGTTTTTACCCTTCTTCCTGTCTTGTTTAACTATTATTCTAGTATTATTTATGTCCTGTGGCCTTACGGATAATTTTGTTTTTTTTCTTCAGTCCAAAGGATTCCTTCAAGTTTTTTTCTGGATAGCTTAATAGTCATACATTTTTAGCCCTTTTATTACATGAAGCTTCACTTTTTCTTCAATGCTGACTTACAGTTTTATTAGTATGTCGTCTGTCTGGGTTGGCAGTTGTCTTTTAGAACTTGAAGTACATCTATACAGGTTGCTTGGCTTTTAAATTTTCAGTTAAATAACCTGGTTTTATTCTGATGGGCCTGTATATGATTTGGATTTTTTTTTTTTTTTTAACTATTTTCAAACTTTATTTTCTTTGTTTAGTCTTTAAGTTATCACATGATCAAGGGAGGTTCTCTTTGTTTCTATCTTTGTTTCTCCCTCCCCTTTTCCTGTTTGGTATCTTGAATATCTTCTGTGTTTGAATTAGCAACTCTTTTGCCTAAGTGTGGGAAAATTTCCATCATGATTTATTTTAATAGTGTTTTCTCTGCCTTTCAGACTTTGCTATGTTCATTATCTGTAAGTTTGGTTTGTTTAGAGTGTCAGCATGTACCTTAGACTTCCCACTGGTGTGTTTTCTATTTGTCCTTGTTCATTCCATAACCCCAACCTCAGCCTCAAGCTCTCTTCCTACGCCTGGAGAAATTCTCTTAGAATTATTTAAGACATGTTTTCATGCCTTTAGAATGAATTGGGCTCTCTTTCTCTTATCCTGTCCCTACCATAATAAATTTAGTCCTTTCAGAATTTTATTTATGCCTTATTTCCATTGTAACTTTCTTACTGTTAAAGCTTTGTCTTGGTCTTATTTGTTCTAGTTTTACCTTTTTTCATGCCCAGATACTGTGTCTCTTTGATCTGTGCTACTGGTTGAGACCTTCTAAGAGCTTTTTACTTGACTTAGTATGCCTTTTAGTATACATCATTTTGGGGTTTTTGTTTGTTTTTTAAAAATCTGTGTCAAATTCTTTTGTATCTGGTTTGCTCTGCTTCATTCAGCTGTTTGTATGTTCAGTCAGTAATTTAGTTCTTTGATTTAACACATTTAGTTCTCTGGGATTTCATCTCAACTTATTATCACTAGTTGTCATGACTGTAGGCTCAGTGACTTTGAAGAGTTATGTTCCTTTTTATTATGTAGCTGGTATTACTTTGTTTGATTTTATTTACTTATTATAAGTTTTCATTCATTCAGTTGAAGTATTTTAAGTATTAGGGTCCTTGGAAGTAGTAGTGTGTGTAGGGAAGACCTCAGTTCCTCAGTCTAGGAGTTCAGGTACCTGGTATAAACTCTATTATTTTCTGGATAGGATAGTACCTGCTAATGCAACCACAGCTGCTTGATGCTATAGGTGTTATACTAGTCAGTTACTAGCAATAGCTTCATTTGAATTTAGTAACTGTGGGAGGATAAACAACTGAGGGTGAGAATTCTCACATTTTAGATAAAAAAATAAGAATTTGGAGAGTAAGAATAAGGATTAAATATTAATCTTAAAAGAAAACAAAATTGAGGTGGGTAAAGTAGCTGGGGGGTTGGTTTTACTGTTAGGGTTCACAGATTTTAAAGATTGTTAAAGCTATCAAAGTACAAAGACTAAGGAGGAGAGAGAGAAGAAAAGTTGTAGGAATAAGGAGTATTTAAGATGTGGCTGAAGAGTGTAATAAACAGTGGTTTATAGTGAACTGGGTAGAGAAACACAAAAAGCAGTCCCGAGATTTAACTGAGCAATCAAGCAAACCATCATGACTGTAAATACAAGAGTGCAGATTAAACAGTAGGAAGTAAGTTAAAAGGAATGCTTATGGAGTATGTAGAACTGAAGTCCTCAAGTGACTGTGGATCCAACAGTCTGCATGTGGTGCCCTGTGCAGGAGTGGAGAGCTGAAGCTCACTTTTAGTCTCTTTGTATGGTAAGGCCATTTTTTTATATGCAGTTCAGCTAATAAGCTAATTGAGGATGTGTCCATGATACTTTACTTTTCCCGCCTCTTGAAAATTATTTTTATATCGGATTTCTCATTTTTTTTTTTTTTTAGAATTTATTTAGTTGTTTAAATTTTGCATTTTGCCTCCTTGGAATTTGGTAAGGTCGATGAATATGTATACTAATAGTGGTTTTCATCATCATATTTCGAACATATTAGTGGTTTTGGCCACTAACTCTAACTTTTTTCTTCTGTTCTTCTGGGACTTGTGTCATGTTAATATCCTTTGTGATACCTATCTGAGATGCCTTTCATCATTACTTGATTTTTTTAAAAAAGACTTATAATCTCATATATATGCACCCTTTGCTCCTTTCTTTTGTTCCTAGCTGTTTAAGATTTGTTGTTGAGCCATTCTACAGAGTTTTACTGTTCATTGTTTTCTATCTCTCATTTTCTTTGGCTTCTTTCTATAGATTGTTTTTGTTTGTTTTTGATATATCTGTTTTTTATGTGGTTAAAAAGGTTGAAGCTATCCTTTGATCTTTGTTTTTGAGACATTTTCTTATTGTTTGGCTTATGATCATTCTATCTCAGCTTTCTAAATTCAGGAATTAATTATGCCTGGAATTTTAAAAAGTTTCAGATAATGTTTAGAAGCTCATTACATATGCAGCTAGGTCTCTTTGTGATGGAATTACATCCTAATAAGTCTGTTATAATTGGAAAGCGTATTTACTACACCAAAATCAGCCACAGAGTACACTGAAGATCCTGTGACCTTGTGTTGGTGTTATAAGTAACTGATGGGAAGTTCCCCCCCCACTTTGTAAATTCATTAACTCCTCCCTTACTGTTTTTCTCATAGTGTTTTTTTTAATATACATATAATCTTTGAAGGTTTTCATTTGTACTTTTAAGTAAAGGTAACAATTGAGAAATTAAATTTTACCTAGCTCTGTTTATGCGTTAGTATTGCTGTTCTTCTTCTTGCTTTAGTGATTTTCAGAAGTCATACTGTATTGTAGTCACTGAGATCTTTACTCAGGGTACTAGTCTAATGATTTGTTTGAGATTGTCTTTAAATGCCCGGAATGATAAATCTTTCCTCTTTGCTTTGTGATTCTGTTTGGAACATACTTTCACTTAACAGGAACTTTATAACTTATGTTATCTTTGTTTTCTCTCTGGGCATAGTTTCAAGGTCAGAGGGGAAACTTGAGCTGTGTTTTACTCTTTCTTTTGCACTTAGATGGTCAAGCCCTTATTGACACCAAATTCTTAAGGTTTTTATTTGTTCAGCTTGTTTGTTCTACCTCTTACTATCTTTCCTTACATCCACATAGTTAAAACTTGACAGTAGTGGTTTTCTGCACTCTATTACCTCTTACTCAAGCATGTGGGGAGTGTGGGAAAGAGATCCTTCAGCTGCAGACAGCAGCCAGACAAGCACCATGCAGACCACAACTAGCCTTTATGAGGTGAAACAGAAAGAATTCTACCTGGGCTGTTCTTGATAGTGTGGATTACAAGTAAAAACTTCAGAAATCTTTTTCCTTAATCAAATTTGTCTTTTTCCTTAAGTGAATCCTCTTTTGGTGTTGCAGTCATTTGGTAAAAAATTCAAGGTCTTACATAGAATGATGTGTTGCTTAAAGACAGGACCATAGTCTTAGAAATATGCTTTTAGGAGCTTTATCTTTGTGTGACTATTAGAGAATAGAATATATTTATATAAGCCTAGATTGTAAAGCTAGGAACCCTATCTCATGTCTTGATTTCATCCAGTCCATATGGTAAATATGAGATGGTGAAAAATTGCTATGATGTAACCTGGCATAGAATTTACAATACATTTTTAAATGTGGGAATATTATGTTTTAGAACACTGTAATGCATGAATAAGTAACAGTTTTATTGTCATTAAATATTATGTACCCTACATAATGGTATATTTTATAATCTTACACAGTGGGCAGCACTGCCTTGTTTAACACTTACATTACCACAAATAATAATACATTATGCTTCAGGGTTACAAAGGCCATAAGGTTGCATGGGATGAAAAGTTTTTAGTTCCATTGTAATCTTAGGGCAGGAACCACCATTACATATGTCATCTCTTACAGATAAAATACCATAATGGAGTATATAAATAGTTTTTACTCTTGTATTCAGATGGAATGAAATAATTGTGATTTTGAGCCAAGTGTTCAGATTGCCAGGAACATGTTTGATGGTACAGGAGATCAAATGAACTTCTATAGCTATAGAGCAAAAGGAAACCATAAATCAATGCATTTACCTAATTTATCAGTAGAGGAATATTAGATAAGTGGGAATGCTCTTCATAGATTTTTAGATGTTACTTTATTCCTAGCCTTAGGGCTAGTGGAAGCTGATAGCTTACTTAAAATAGTATATCCTAAAAGTTTTGCTTAATAGTTGCAATCATGTTAGGTCTAATACAGGGATTGGTAATAAATAACTATGAAAGGGCAATAAAGATAGTATAGGATAATTCTGTCAATTTTGTAACATTCTGTCTCTACAGTTATGTTTTAATCAGCCACTCTCCTGAATTTTCAACACAGATGTAACCATGTTACTGATCTAAGTTGATAGTAGAACCACTTTTATTAGTTTTGTTGTTGCTTTTATGGAGTTGCAGGTTTATTTGAAGGGCCTTTACTGTGCCACTTTTGAGTACTTAAAAAAAATTTTTTTTTTTTTTCTTGAATGAATGCTTCATATGGCTATTCTCTGAGAGGTTTCATCCAGCAGCAGAGACCCACAGCCAAAAAGTGGATGGAGCTTGGGGACTCTTTAGGCAAGAGTAGTGTTGGGGAGGATTCTACAAGAAGACCAACAAAGTCAACTAACCTAGGCCCTTGGGGTCTCAGAGACTGAACTACCAACCAAAAAGCATGCACTGGCTGGATCTAGACCTCCCTGCTATGTAGCAGATGTGTAGTTTGATCATGGGTATTGAACAATTGGAGCTGGGCTATCCCAAAAGCTATTGCTCATATGTGATATATGTTCTTCTAGCTGGGCTGCTTGCCTAACCTCAGTGGGAGAGGATACACCTAGCCCTGCAGAGACTTGATGTGCAGGGTGGGGGAGTACTCTCAGAGGAGAGGGAAAGAGGAAGGATTGTTGGAGGGCATTACCAGGAGGAGGGGGGCAGTGAGCAGGATGTAAAGTGAAGAAAATGAAAAACAAATCAAAAAATAAATTTATCCATTTCTCAAAGCAATTTGCCATTGATTTCTACTTTAACCAGGTTTTTCTGTTTTGTTTGTTTTTCTGGTTTTGACTAGTGCTATATGCATAATTTTTTCATGGGAGTAAATTTTCTGTTAAGTGAGAATAAGATTTGAAGTCTCCAATATATTTTGTATCACATCTTAGAAATACACTGTTTTTGTTTTTAGCTTTTGAAGGATGCCTCCATTCTTGTTTGTCTTCTGATGTGTTTGATCCTTTGATTTAAGGTCCCTGTCATTTTCATGGTCCAGTTTGTACTACAATGTATTTTGTTAAGTGATACCCTTTTGTAAACTTCTTTGTATATATTGTGTGTTCTCATTACATTTTTTTAAAGTTAGTATACAAAGTTAAGGGTTTGATTACAGACTTTTCATAGATATGTAGATCATTTTACTTTGTTCTTATTTAATCTTTCTCTTTCATGGTCTCTCCCCCATATGCCCTAGGTGCTCTCTCTTTGGGTCTTATTAAATCTATTTATTTACTTGACATCAAAATATCAGTCCCCTCCTAGTACTCACTCATGCAAATCATCCTCTCATTTTGCTTTTCCTTTCTCCTTTGAGAAGGGGGAGTGCCCCCTCTAGGTATCCATCACACCCTTCAAACCCTGTGCATCAAGTCACTGAAGGACTAGGTGCGTCCTTTCCCACTGAGGCCAGGCAAGGCAGTGCAACCAAGGAAGCAGGATTCACAGGCAGGCAATGGATTCAGGGACAGTCCCTGCTCCTGTTGTTGGAGGACCCCCATGAAGACCAAGCTGCTCTTCTGCTACATATGTGCAGGGTGCCTAGGTTCAGACCCTACTTGCTCTTTGGGTGGTGATTTAGTCTCTGGGAGCTTCCAAGGGTCAGGTTAGTTGACTCTGTTGGTCTTCCTATGGAGTCACTGCCATCTTTGGGTTCCTCAATTTTTCCTTCAACTCTTTCGTGAGACTCCCCAAGTTCCAGCTAATGTTTGGCTGTGGGTGTCTGAATCTCTTTCTATTGGCTGCTGGGTGGAGCCTCTCAGTAGAGTTATTGTAGGCTCCTGTCTGTAAACATAACAGAGTATCAATAATAATGTCAGGGATTGGTTCTTACCCATGGGATGAGTCTCAGTTTGGGGCAGTCATTAGTTGGTCATTTCCTCAGTTTCTGTTCTTTGTTTCTGCACATCTTAGAGGCAGGACACATTTTGGGTCAAAAGTTTTGTGGGTGGGTTGTTGTCCTTATCCCTCCTCCCAGAGTCTTGCTTGGCTTCAGGAAGTGGCTACTTCAGGATGATATTCCTCACTGCTAGGAGGCTCAGCTAGAGTCAACCCATACTCACCCTGGGGCCTCCCCACCTCCCAGGTTTCTTGCATGCCTTAGAGATTCCCCTCATGCCCACCCCACCCCTGCCAAGTTCCCTTTTCTCTCCCCTGCTCTCCCTATATATGACTCTCACATAACACCCTGTTCCTTCCTACAGCCTCCTTCCTACCTATTTTCTTCTCTCTATCCACCTGTGATATAAATGATACATATTTTATTTTCTCTTCTGAGAAAGATTCAACCATCTTCCCTTGGGCCCTCCTCCTCATTTAACTTTCTTTGGGTCTGTAGAGTGCTGTGTGGGTATCCTGTATTTTATGGTTAATATCCACTTAAAAGTGAGTACATACCATGCATATTCTTTTGGGTTTGGGTCACCACATTCAGGAAAGTATTTTCTAGGTTCATCTATTTGCCTACAAAATTCATAATGTCCTGGTTTTTAACAGCTGAGTAGTATTACATTGTGTGATTGAACCACATTTTTTTTTTTTAATCCATTCTTCGGTCGAAGGATGTTGTGGTAAATAAAAGCTGTGGTAACCTCTTATCCTGTGATAGTGCCAGCATTGAAGAGCCATGTGATCTCTCTCAGCGGCTCTATGCTTCTTTCAAGTACTCGCTTCCTTTGACCCAGGCGGTTTGCTCCAACCAACTGTCCTGGCTGCTTCTGACCCGGGTAGTCCCGATAGTCCCAGTGTGCTGTTTTCACTTTCCCTTGGCAGGTTGTTAACATGCCTGGCACACACACACACACATACCAGTTTCAAGGCAGGCTTTGTGCATCCCACCACTGCGCTTTTCTTTTCATCCAATTAATGAACACACCAAAATACTCATAACAATCTATAATTATGTGTAGAGAATATTTACATCCACCACCATGTTGGCTTCTATCTCCTTCCCCTGTACTTCTTCCTCCAGCTCTCTTAATTGTCTTCGCTTCCTCTCCTTCCTAAACTTTTCCCCACCTATTCTTCCTTCTTATCCAGTGATAGGCTGGACCCACTTAGCTGCATAATGACATCATCCTACAGAGGAACATTTAGGTTGTATCCAGTTTCTGCCTGTTATGAATAAAGCTGCCACCAACATAGTTGAGCAAGTGCTCTGGGATGGTGGTACATCTTTTGGGTATATGCCCTTCCTGGGCTCTTTTGCTGATCTTTTATCTCCTGCTCTGATCAAGTGATCCTCCTTTTAGGCAAATTTTTTAAACTGGTTTTCAATACTTTATAATTTTTCTATTTATAGATTGACCAACCCCCATCTATTGGTATAGGGCCAAGTTTGCTTATTACATTCTTTGTTATATCAGAAGCTAGAACTGCTTAAAATAGCCTACCCTTGTCTCTTCAGGTTGTGTGTGTATGTGTGTGTGTGTGTTTGCCTAAAGACTTATTAAGCAATGTCTGAGGCCAAAGACTTTCAGCAGTAATCTGTTATTGTGAAGGTACACTGTTGATGTAGTTATAACTACGAAGGGAAAAGTGGTATATCTGATGATACCAAGGTTTAAGGGACCCCAATTTGAATATTTTTCCAACTGTTTTACTGAAAACTAGAGAGGTCTGTGTGTAGAATATTTTTTTTCTCTGTATCTTGATAAAATTAAGATTTGGAGAAAATGTTTTTTCTTAATGGTAGGACTTGTGGAAGGCATACTCATCAGTAGTTTGGATTACCTGTTTTTGGTTATAAGGATAAGAGTAGCAACTTCAAGTTCTTTTACATTTTGGAGTAGAAATCAAATTTCTAATCACTTTTTTTCTAGAGCTCTAATGTATGAACTCTTGTTTTAAATTTTGTGTTTTTTCCTATTCAATATTCAGCGCTTTGAGATCTATTTATGCTTTTTGTGCAATTTTCCTGAATTGTTTTCCCCCCGTTTACTGAGTTTTCAGTATGTCTAATCTACTACCTACCTCATTTGTTTTCTTAACAACTGGGAAACTCGAATGTCTAGACCTTTGAGTTTTGCTTTTCTGGATCTGAATGCTAGATAATTGGCATGTTTACATCAATCTATTTTTTTCATTCATTAAATGTACCTATAACAATCTTTATAGGTACCTTCTTTATTTGACATACCTTTTTTCTTAATACTTAAGATATTTTTGAGCATTGTCATAACAAAGTTTTCACATTTTGCTGTTATCTTGACAACAAATTTTTTTCTCACTTAAAAAAATTTGCATTTTCCTTGTGTATAATGTTAACACAAATATTTCAAGGAGACTTCTCTCTGTAAAACAATTTGTTTTTATTTTACATTTATCTATTTGTGTGGGAGGTGGGCACATGTTTTAGTCACAGGACAGAAATATAGTTGTTGGTTCTCAGGAATCTGTGATTCCTGGCAATAAAACTCAGGTCATCAGGTTTGGCGGCAAGCAACTTTATTCTCAGTCATCTGGCCTGAGACCTTTTTTTATATGAAATCACTCGTTCCTTCTTAAATAGAAGTGTTATATTTTGGTTAGCAGTCTATTTTTTAAAGTAATGTACACTACTACATATATGTTTATGAATATGCATGTATGTATTTTTTAGGACAAGCAGATTTTAGGATTATACACTGAAATCTGCAAATAACTCTTTTAAAGTTACTATTTATGACTGTCTTAAAGTATTTTCTTTATATTTATATAATTTTTTATGATGAGTGTCACAGATAAACCAGTAAAATTCAGTTTAGGAAATTAGTATGTTGTTCTATAATGTATACTCTGAAATTGCAATTGTCATGTTTTATTTTTGTTTTCTGTTTAAGGCAATCCTTTATCACAGGATATTATGAGCTTATACCAGGACCCAGATGGAACCCGAAAGCTACTGAACTTCATGCTTGACAATCTTGCAGGTAACTCTAAATGACAAAGCATTGAACTCTACAGATGCTATCAGTAGCTGATGTACCACACATTACTTTTATAGCTGCCTATAGGTTTGGAATTTCTAGCTTACATAGTAATTAATGAAATAGGCAGAAATTAAGAAATTTATAAAATTCCTTTTTCCCCCATGTTTGAGTACTTTCTGTTTATGAAGCAATGTAACAAGAGTTTTAGTTATTCTATTGTATAGGAATTTTTATATTTTCTACAACTCTGACTACTACAACTACTCCTGCTAGTAGTACTACTACTTACTATTACTATTGCTATTTCTGAGACAGAGTCTTACTGTGTAGCCCTGAAGTGGTCTATATATTATAATATAGACCTGTCTGGCTTCAAACTCACAAGGTATTTACTTGTCTTTGCCTCTGAGTGTTGGAGGTAAAGATACAAGATCATTCATATATGCCACATATGTAGAGTTGTAGAGGAGGCCAGGAAAAGGTGTCAGATTCTCTGGAGCTGGGGTTGTAGGTGGTTGTAAACTGTCTTAAGTGCTAGGAACCAAACTCAGATCTTTTGAAAGAATAGCAAGTGCAAGTGCTCTTACCTATCATCTCTTTATTCTCAGGATCTTTACATTTTGTAATATAAACTTTGAGATAAAAATGGCTAGTAATTCCACAGTAATGAACTCAAGATTGTCTTAATCATAAAGATAAATGGTTACCTGAATTTGGTAGTTTTATGTAAAAGTTTACTCATAAAACAATTCTGGCATTTTTTGTTTTTTTGTTTTTTTTTTTTGTTGTTGTTGTTGTTTTTTACTTTTATCATTCAGTAAATTAAATGAGATAAACAATATTTTATTATAAAATTGGCTTTCTGTCAGATCTAATTTTCCAACTATAAGTTAACAAATATTCTTCTGCCTTATGTAAAACAAATTTGTATATGAACTATAACCGTTGTAGTGTTCTGTAACTCTTGTATTCTTAAAGGCTGCTAGCAAACTTTCCACAAATGTACAGTGAGTTGAACTATAGACAAACCTTGATTTATAATGGGATTGTGTTCTACTTAAATGCCCTAGACTAAATGAAGAGAGTATTTAAAACACTTAACCTGCATCATACCTTAGCATAGCTTATCTAAATATGGACAGATTATCCTGAGTGATGGAACCCAATGAAAAAAGAACATGTATGTACTCACTGGTCAGTGGATATTAACCCAAAAGTTTGGAATACCCAAGATTCAATTCACAGACCACATGAAGCTCAAGAAGAAAAAAGAACAAAGTGTGGATGCTTCAATCCTTCTTAGAAGGGGGAGCAAAATATTCACAGGAGGAAATATGGAGACAAAGTGTAGAGCAGAGACTGAAGGAAAGGCCATCCAGAGACTGTCCCCACCTGGGGATCCAGCCCATATTACAGCCACCAAACCCAGACAATATTGCAGATGCCAAGAAGTGTGCAGGCTGACAGGAGCCTGATACAGCTGTCTCCTGAGAGGCTCTGCCAGAGACTCACAAATACAGAAGTGGATGCTCACAGCTAACCATTGGACTGAGAATGGGGTCCATACTAGAGGACTAAACCACTATCCAAAGAGTACACATGAAGGGACCCATGGCTCCAGCTGCATATGGAGCAGAGGATGGCCTTGTCGGGCACTAATGGGAGGAGGAGCCCTTAGTCCTGTGAAGGCTTGATGCCCCAGTGCAGGGGAATGCCAGGGCAGGGAGATGGGAGGGGGTGTGTGGGTGGGGGAACACCCTCATAGAAGCAGGAGAATGGGGGATGGGATAGGGAGTTTCTAGAAGGGAAACCAGGAAAGACAGTAACATTTGAAATCTAAAGAAAATATTGAGTATACAAAGAAAAGGCTATTCTGTATACAATAATTTTTAAAAAATTTTCAATATTGTAACTTTTTATTAGCTTAAACATTCGAAATGTGGGTATAAGTGTGTAGATTAATTCTAAATTACATTTTTTTTTTTTTGAGTAACGTTCTTCTAAAAGTATACATATTTTGGTTGTGTGTGTTGTTTTTGTGTATGTGGGGTCCATGAATCTGAATGTGTGGGTATAAATGCCTGTGTGTATGAACACATGTTGAGTTGTTTTAATTACTCTCCCCCATATTAATTACCTAGAGAGAGTCAATCATTGAACCAGAATTAGCTTTTTTCAGCTTTGCTGACTGGCCGGCAGTCTCTTGAGACATGCCTGTTTTTGCCCCTAACACTAGTGTATACAGATGTAACCTGTTTATGTGGTACTGGGGGTTTGAGTTTAGACCCTCATACTTGTAGAGTATACACTTTTTACCCACTGAGGCATCTTTCTTGTCTACACACCTAGTCTTTTAAAAAAATTAAAAACCCCACTTATTTATTTATTTGACTGAGATTTACTATAGCCTTGGATGGCCACAAACTCACATAGATTCACTGTTTCTTCTGTCTCCCATATGCTGGGTTGGAGTAAAGGTACATGATATTCCTATATGTGTATGTTTTTATTTTTACTCTGAACCATTTATTGATAATTCTACTCTTTTGTTGCTGATTTTTAATGCTGCATCAGAAACCAAGTGTGGAGCAACTGATGTTCCTCAGTAGAGACTGCCTAGCATCCAGAGAGCTCTGTGTTGGATCCCTAGTACCACATAATCTGGGTGTGGTAGCAACATACACTGTAATCTCAGCACTTGGGTATACAATGAAGGATCCGAGCCTAAATTCATCCTCAGTTACATTTGAAGCTTACCCTGAAATATATGTAAACAAAAGGAAACTTTCATAAGAGTTTTTCATACACTATATTTGGATCATATTCTTTCTTCTTGCTCTACTCTTCCCAAATCCTACCCACCCATTTCATTCGTGGCTTTATGTTTATCAAAAACAGAAACAAAAAAGCAAGCAACCAAGCAAACAAACAAAAGCATTCCTTTTTGTGTTGGCAGCAGCTACTTCTGGGCATGTCTGCTTAGGAATGAGGTTGATACACTCAGTCACACTCCATTAGAAAAAATGGGTATTCCTTTTCCAGCAGGCATCAATTGCAAACAGACATTGTGCAGAGTTCAAGACATTGGAGCACTCAGTCCTAAAAGGGTATCTTTATCAAATCTCTCCCCTTGAGGCTCTTGGATCTATGCAGAAAAAAGGAGTGGAACAGTTTTAAGAACCAGAGATGGTAGATAACTCCAGCAGGAAAAATGTGCCTGTAAGCATGGATGATGGTATGATGATAGTAGTGTAAAAAGTCTTGATCAAAGATAGTACTTCTCCCTTGATCTGATTATTTCACTATATGTGTGGTTTGTTTTTCATTTCTTAATCTATTTTAAATATAAGTGTCCTTTTCACAATGCTATGGTAGGTACTGGAGAAGTGACTTAGCTATTAAAAGTGCTGGTTGATTTTTCCAGAGGACCCAGGTTTAATTTCCGTACTTACATGGAAGCCTACAACCTGCCTCAAATATAGTCCCAGGGAATCTGACACCTTTCTTGATGATGATGATGATGATGATGATGATGATGATGATGATAATGATGATGATGATGATGATGATGATGATGATGATGATGATGATGATGGATGATGATGATGATGGTGGATGATGGATGATGGATGATGATGATGGATGATGATGATGGATGATGATGATGATGGATGATGATGATGATGATGATGGATGATGATGATGATGATGATGATGATGATGATGGATGATGGATGATGATGATGGATGATGATGATGGATGATGATGATGATGATGGATGATGATGATGGATGATGATGATGATGATGGATGATGGATGATGATGATGGATGATGATGATGGATGATGATGGATGATGATGAGGATGATGGATGATGATGATGATGATGATGATGATGGATGATGGATGATGATGATGGATGATGATGATGGGATGATGATGATGATGATGGATGATGATGATGATGGATGATGGATGATGATGATTGATGATGATGATGATGATGATGGATGATGATGATGATGGATGATGATGATGGATGATGATGATGATGATGATGGATGATGATGATGGATGATGATGATGGATGATGATGATGGATGATGGATGATGATGATGGATGATGATGATGATGATGATGGATGATGATGATGGATGATGATGATGATGATGGATGATGGATGATGATGATGGATGATGATGATGGATGATGATGGATGATGATGGATGATGATGAGGATGATGGATGATGATGATGATGATGATGGATGATGGATGATGGATGATGATGATAATGATGATGATGGATGATGATGATGGATGATGATGATGATGATGATGATGGATGATGATGATGATGATGATGGATGATGATGATGGATGATGATGATGATGATGATGGATGATGATGATGATGATGGATGATGATGATGATGATGATGGATGATGATGATGATGATGGATGATGGATGATGATGATGGATGATGATGATGGATGATGGATGATGATGATGGATGATGATGGATGATGATGATGATACTGGACTGCAACCAGATCTCTGGGTTCACAAATCAGCTCTGACTACACAGTGCACAAAACATCCTACAATAGATATTGTTTGAGAATAAATTGAATTGATACAATACTTTAGAAGAATTGACAAATTGACAACTACAACACTGTATTTTCTTAGTTCATTAATATGGGCTTTCTGGAATTTCAGTTTTGAATTTTAGGTTTTCTATATGTCAGTTTTATATGTATTTTTCAATCTTGACTTTTTGATATTTTTAATCTTAAGAGTAAAGCTTGGTATTTTAATGATTATTGCTGATTTGTAGAATTGATTTTTTAATATATTTTTGATAGTCACAATTGAGAGACTTAGTTCATTTATTTGTTGTCTTTTATAAAAACCCTTATGTGGTAGCCACAGCTGGAGCCTGGGACCGTTGAACAGAGACTCTGGTGAGGTTTTTCATACGTTGATCAGTGAATTCCTGATAAGGAAACTTGGTGAACACAGTTTCTTTCCAGACGTCAGGGATCAGGTAACTGTAGGTCTTGGAGATGGCATCAAAGATGGTCTTGGCAAAGTTAGTAGCCCAGGATGGCAGAGCAGCCTCTGGTTGAAGTGTAGCTTTTTGGGCACAGGAGCAGAGATGATGCCAGTGCCTCTGGGGCAGAGGTGAGACACCAGCACAGAGCCACAGGCACCTGTCACCTTGCATGGGGCAGTGTGGGGCTTGCCAGTCTTGTTCCCCCAGTAGTCTCTGCACAGGTACGATGGAAAGCTTGGCCAGGATGATGGCCCCTCGGATGGCTGTGACAACCTCCTTGGAGCACTTAACACCAAGACCAACGTGACCATTGTAGTTCCCAATAGCGACGAAAGCCTTGAACCAGGTCCGCTGGCCAGCCCTAGTTGGCTTCTCTGCACTGACATGGTTTTCAGAACCTCATCCTTTAGAGATGCACCCAGGAAAAAGTCGATAATCTCAGACTCCTTAATGGGCAGGGAGAACAGGTAGATCTCCTCCAAAGACTTGATCTTCATGTCCTTAACCAGGTGACCCAGCTAGCTTTACCTCCATGAGCCCCACGGCTTTGATCACCACCTCGTCCTCTTGGCTCTGTGACTGTATGGGTGTCATCTGCCATTTGGTGTTTTCTCGAAGAAGAAGCAGCCACATCTGTCTGTCTGTCTGTCTGTCTGTCTGTCTATCTATCTAATCTATCTAATCAATTCTAGCCTTTCAAGACAGGGTCTCTTTGTAACAGAGCCCTGGCTGTCCTGGACTTGCTTTGTAGATCAGACTGGCCTCGAACTCCCAGAGAAGTACCACCTCTAAGACTAAAGGCATGTACAACCATGCCTGGCAATAGTCACATTTCTTAACATGATGAAAATGGTCTGATATATACTATACCACATAGTATATATGGGCATTTAAAAAAATTTAATACATTTTTATTTTAATTTGTACAATCTTTATATGCCAACAATTACAATTTTATTATATTTTCCAACGGTTTATACACCTTTTTCTTTATAGCACTTGCAAGGACTACCCAGTTTAAAAAATAATGAATATAATACTCACTGTAACTTTTAGTAGATAAGTTTTATTGAGGATATTTTCTAGTTTGCTTTTCATTGAATAGATGTTAACTTTTGGCAATGCTGATACATACTTGAGAAAGAAATTTTTATCCATTCTCTTTTTTTAATTTTTCTTTAATTTTTGTATGTTATGCCATATTTGTATCCCTTGATTAAACTCAAGTAGGTTGCAGTATATTGGAATTCTTTGTCTAGATCACTAGTTTAATCAACACTTTTCTTAGTAGCATTTTTATCTGTGTTTAAGTCAGAATAAATGGCGGCTTTTTTCTTCATTGTTGTCGTCAAGTTCTGTTTCTGAGGAAACAGTGATTTCATGAAATCTGTTGAGAACTGTACGATTTCAGAGAGAATCTATCAAGGGCGCAAGTAGTTTTAAAGTAATGCTTTACTTTTTAAAGTTTTATTTTGTTTGTATGGGTGTTTGCCTTTATGTATGTATAGGTGCAGTTCCTGCACAAGTCAGAAGAGGCTATTGGATCTCTTGGAATTGGTGTTGCAGATGTTTGTGAGCTGCTGTGTAGATCCTGGGATCTAACGTGCTTTTTAGTAAGAATAATACATGCTTTTAACTGCTGAGCATCTCTCAATCTAGACATAAGTTACTTATCTGAGATGTATGTGCTGGCAGGGGTTATCATTCCATTGCTGCTTAATTGTTAGTTATAGTACTGTTCTGACTTTTATTACTTCTGAAGCACATTTTATATAAGTCTTGAATCTTTTAACAAAAGAGTTCAGAGTAGTTTTTCATAATACATTTAATGTTCAGAAGATGAAATGATGTTTCTTCTACTCGTCAATATTCTTGCACTTTAGTTTACTTTGTAGAAAGTCTTGCTTCTAGGTACTTCTCTGTTTTTTTTTCCTGTAGGGAAAACCTAACTTTTGGCTTTATTGATTCTCTTCTATTACATGTTTATTTTCAGTATTCTTTTTTTTTTCCCACTATTTATTTATTCTATGTGAGTACATTATAGCTGTCTTCAGACACACCAGAAGAGGGCATCAGATTCCCATGACTGATGGTTATGAGTCGCCATGTGGATGCTGGGAATTGAACTCAGGACCTCTGGAAGAGCAGTCGGTGCTCTAAACCACTGAGCCATCACTCCAGCCCTTATCATTATTTTCTTAACTTTGTTTTTTTCAGTTCTCCTTTTCTTTTTGGTGTTTTTTTTTTTTTTTTTTTTTTTTCTCCTAACAACATGAAACCTAGGTCTGCAATGCCTATTGATATCTCTTTAAAGATGGTTTTTAAATGTATCCTGTGGGCTTTTGTTCATCCCATTTTATTATACATTCCAGCACTTTTCATTATAGCTGTGTTAGTTTACCCTGTGAATCAGTTAGAATTTATTAATTTTCATGAAAACTCAAGCTAGATTTTTATAGGTGTTAAACATGCATTTCAAAAGAATATGCCTCTGCAGTTGCTTGATGGCAGTGTTCTATAGATACCAGTTTGTTTGTTAATAATATTGTACTAGTGTGATTAATACATATTAATAATTTAGTTTTACTAATTGTTAGATTGTTTAAAATTGCAAATTTGCTTGTTTCTTATTACCTACCTCAGTGGTTCAGTTATGTGTGTGTGCTTAGGGATACATTTTTGTGTATGTCATTCATTCTTAATCTTTTTTTTTTTTTTTGTATCTTTAACTTAGTGCTTTTTTTTTGCTTGGTTTATATTTATTTTGTTCCTTTTTGTAGTTAGAGGTAGTAACTTAAATTATTAACGGAAATCTAGCCTCTTTTAACATAAGTATGTGTATGTTACGTTTTCATTTTCATTCAGTTTGGTATGTTGAATTTCCTTTGTGACTTCTTTGATCAGTGACATATTTAGAACTGTGTTGCTTAGCATACAAATGTATTCTGTTGATTTCTTGATTGATTCTATATAGGAATAATTGGAAAACATAGTTCAGATTTTCTCCACTTGGTTTTTAAAAAAAAGTTTCATTTATGATTCAAGAATCGGCTGTCATAGTATGTATTCCACAGGCTTTTGAAAATTTTCTATTGTTGGCTAATAGTGTAAGAATGTAAATGAGATTATGTTGGGGGTGGTCTCAATTCCTTTTTTTTTCTTCTAATTTCCCATTTGATAATCCTATCATATGGTGATATGAAGGAGTTAAAAATTCTCAGCTGTAATTATGCATTTTTCTCTATTCTACTGTCAGCTTTTGATTCTAGTGTTTTTTTTTTTTTCAAGATTTCTTTTTTATGTTGTGAGAATTTTCTTTCATGTATATATGTGTATCATAGGCCTTCCTGGTGCCTGAAAAGGCTAGTGGAGTGCATCTGATATCCTGAAACTAGAAGGTTGTGAGCCACTGTTTGGGTTTTAGTGTACTAAATGATTTTAACTGCTGAGCTTTCTCTGCAGCTCCTGCTTCTGGTATTTTGAGCTGTTGATTGGCACATACATGTTTAAGGTTGCTATTGCTCTATTTTATTTTTTAATTCTGAAAACTACTTTATCACATATTAACATAGCCATTTTTGGTTGTTGAAAAGCTATTTTCTAATGTTCTATATTGTTGTATTTGAAGGTATGTAGAATAGTTGAGTCATATTTTATATTCACCTTACTAAGATTCTATTTTGCCTTTTAATTTTAACTAAAGTCTAGTAATCCTTATTGTTATCATACTAGTTTTTATATTTTTTTTCTTTGACCATCAAATACTATTTAAGAACTGATAGTGACCAGTTGCATATGTAGGTGAAGACCGCAGTGTCTGGCATCAATGTGAGAAGAGGCTTTTGTTCCAGAGAGGGCATGTTTTCCCAGTGTAGAGGAATGCCAAGGCACTGAGGTGGAGAGGGTGATTAGGAGGAAGTGCATCTTTGTGAAGACAAATGGAGGGGAAGGGGGGATGCAAAGGGATAACATCTCAAATGTAAATATTTTTATCTAATAAAAAATGAGAGGAAACAATAAAGCTGATAGTGAAGTAGTAATGTTAATGCTCCTGGTTTTAAACATCTTTTTTTTTTTTTTTTTTTTTGATATTTTAGTTTTCCTTCCCTTAATTTTTCTTTGTTTAGAGAGTCTTTTAATTTTTCATTACATTCTGACTTTTATTTCCTGTTGATCTTTCTATGAATCTCAGCCACAGTAGTTTGGCATATCTAGGATTACATGCATGCACCTATGGCCAGCTCCTTGATTTCTAAAGGATAGGTCTTTTGATGTAGCCATTAAAACATGTAGTGTTTCCGTGTAATTTAAATTGGTGTTTTCCTATAGTAATCTGTTAGGTCTTTGATGTTTCTGAAGTTATTAAACTCACAAAGATCTGCCTGCCTCTGCCTCCTGACCACTGGGATTAAAGGCATGTGTCACTACTACCCAGTGTATTTTCATACTTTCAAAGATTTTTTTCTCTTTTTAAAAAATCATATATTACTATTTTTAACTTATATTCATTCATTCTAAAGTCAATGATTTTTTTTTTTCTATTTTAATCATTTCAGTGGTCTCGGTTCTGTTTGAACAAGGTGGGTTTGAAAAAGTGCTCACTGCTTTATGGCATAGGATACTTCTGAGGGAATGGCCCTGCTACTGGTGTAGCACATCATAGATAATTGCTTCATCTTGGGGCAGAAGTATTCTGGAAAGCTGTTTTTTCCTGGAATCCAAGGTGATGACAGGTTTAGGATAAATGTCTAGAGCCCTTTGGGACTCTGGAATAGGACATTACAGAAAATTAATGAAGTACCAGTGAAGTACCTCAGCTTTTGTCTTTGTTTCCTCAACTCTGAAGAGAATAAGCTAATTACTCTTGAGTGGAATTGACATTATAAAATGGTGAAAGAAGTTGGGATTTGGTGGCACACACCTTTCTTCCCAGCATTTACAGGAGGCAGAGGCAGGCAGATAGGTGAGTTTAAGGCTAGCCTGGTTTACTTGTAAGTCTGAGCTCTAAGACGAGAAACTGTGTCTCAAAAAACAAGAAACAAAACAAACAAACAAACAAAACAAAACAAAAGGTAATAGAAGCCTTATTAGGAAAAAAGTTTTTTTTTTAATTACATTCATTTTTTTTTCTGCTTTAAGATACTTGATTTACCAGGATGTTAAATTTTCACATAGCATTAATTTTGTAGAAGGGAACAAAGATAAATCACAACAACCTACCTATGTAATTAAAACAAAAGATTTTGCTTAAGATTTTAAATTTAAGGCACTTTCTATAAAATCACACATGTGAAAATACCATTGAGTTTCTTAATGTTCTCTTCTAATAATGGTTTTATATTCTCTGCATAGCTCTTTTTTTTTTTTTTTTTAGAAATTTAATTAAATGAATTTACTGATTGTGTTCGTAAGTGCTCTGTGTGGAGGTCAGAGGACAGCTTTAAAAAGAACTTTCCTTTTACTTTGTTTTCTGTTATGGTCATTGCACTGTGTACTCCATGCTAGCTGGCTTGGAGCTTCCAGCTGATTCTCTGGCCTCTCATCTTAGAAGAGTGCTGGGATATGCAAAAGAATAAGACTTTTTACGTAGGTTCCAAGGACGTGGATTGAGTTCATTCAAGCTAGAGCAACAGAAAATTTTACCCACTGACTCCTTTTGAAGTCTATGTTCAGTTCTAGGATTGGTTTTCTAAACCCACTTGTTGGCTTGAATAATAAATAGGTTGATTTGGTATTAGAAACTAAGTGATACTGGTTTAGGATTTAATACACATATAGGATTATTTTGTTTTTAACTTCTTTCTTTCAGTTCATCCAGAGCAGCTTCCTCCGAGGCCATGGATTACATTAAAAGAACGAGACCAAATTCTGCCATCAGGTAACTTTTCTCATCTTTGACTTTTAAAATAAAGTCTTATTTGAGCTTGTGATTATAGGCTTTCATTTTATCTACAATGGGTATAGATGTGCCTAAAGTATTGAAAGGATAGACTTAAACAACATCAAGATAGGCCTATCATACAAATAAATACCTCTTGTCTTCCGAATTGGTTCACTGAGCTAGAAAATTATTTCTTGTAATGAAGCTTTTAAAACACCTTTTAGATGATTTTTAAATCATTTCTAATGAGCAATAATAAACTTGCTTCTGAAAGGTTTTGAGTTTTTTAGGTACTTTATCTTTCATGAGAGGAAGACTGGTGAGATACTTAATGTTTAAGATAGTGTGTGGCAGTGTCAGCAGAATTGATTGTAGAAATGGTTCAGAGTATTTTATAACTCTAAGGACATGGCTTGGTATATCTAAAAGAGTAATATGAAATTTAAGCCATTATGTCTTGAAATAGAAATGTAAAAGTCATAGAAGATACACATTTTTGAGAAATCCTGCATTCCAAGTAAAACAAAGGAAAATACTTCATTATAATTTGCTTCTGGCATTTTGCCACAATCATATGTTTTTGCATGCTTATGCATGTATGATACTCAGTAATAAAAAGTTGCCTAATTTCCTCCTCTTGTCTTTTTTTTTCCTCCCCCTTCTTAGCATCATTCACGGTTATGTGTTACAATGTGTTATGTGATAAATATGCTACCCGGCAGCTATATGGCTATTGTCCGTCCTGGGCATTAAACTGGGAATACAGGAAAAAGGGAATTATGGAAGAAATTGTTAACTGGGACGCAGATATCATTAGTCTTCAGGTAACACTATAGAAGTTATATTGTGTTTAACTTAAATATGAACTAAAAATAGTAGAAAATCCTACCTCAGGGAAAAAAGCCTGTGTTTAAAGCCAAACTTTTTTTTCACCTTTAAAGGGGGCAATAATTTTAATAAAAATGAAAGAGATTTTCATTACTGACCGAGGACACTTATATACATTTATTTTCATTTACTGTGTTCTGAAGTTAATCTTGCCTCAAATCTATGTTAACAATTCTTCCTGTGAGCAATTTATTAGAATTATTGAAAGAGACAATTGCAAAAAGAGTACTTGTCTTCAGGAATATAAATTTTACTTAGAGTTGAGTTCAGAAGAAAAAAAGTATTTTCTTAAAGATGTTTCTTTAAACATTAAAAAGATTGCACAATTCATAAAAATTATCTTACTTGGTGAACTATTTCTAAATTTGTTTCTCTTTTTAAAACAGATTTATACTGGTAATTTTTTTTTATCTGTTTGAGTTCACAAAAATAATCTTAAAATTCCTTTTCTGTTCCTTTAAATATATTTAAGGGCTCAGATCTCTGATGAGGTGGCCCACTCTCAGATGAAGGGCCCAGTTGTAGAAGTTACATATCCTTGAATTGGAGAGGAAGACTTTAGAGCCTTCTGTTTTAAACATTATATATTGAATTTAACTGAAGAACAAATATGTATTCTTTGGAAATTGAATTAGTCCAAATTTTTGAGTATGTTTTTTGTTAGTAATTTTATTAATTTCAAGGTATATTAAATGTTTTATTTGAAAATTTTAAAATAGCAATTATATATATTTAATTTGATGTAGCATGTTATTTTGATACACTTGTACAGTTTGGCATGGCCTGTTCATATATTCATCACCTTAAATAGTTGCCATTTCTTAAGGATGCTTTAAAATTATTGTATTTTACACATTTTTAGTATATCCTGGAAAGAAAACTGATGACTATTTTTTAGGGCTTTTTTGGGGGGGAGGGGTCTTGTTTTTTGATTTGGCTACATAGTAAGACCCATGTCAAAAAAGAATAAGAAACACAGAAAACATTTTTAAAAAATGAAATAGCTTGGTAGTTGTTTGATTTGTATTTTACCTTTTCTGAGATACAATAAGTACAATCAGAGTTTGGGGAGGAGGAGGCAAAGGAAGTTAGGCTGTGGTTCACTGTCTAGCTTTCACTTCAGTGTTATAGCAGCAACATGCTCATGAAATGCAGTTTGAAAGATAAATCTGAATTTAAGAAAACTTTTCTTTTATAAAAGTCATAGTATGATTTAGAATACTGTGGACAAGTTGAAAAATTAGCAAGTATGACCAAGGAAAACATGAACTCCTGTACACGAAAGTCAACCAGTATGTTAAGACCTGAAATATTTTTTGTATACTTTTTTGTTATTTTCATTTACTTAACTTTTAAGTTTTTTTAATGAAAAGAGATTCTAATATTGATGTATTTTTTTATTCACTTAATACATTTTTAATGTTATTCAAACTCTCAAAATCTTAAAATGACTAAATGAATACAATATTTAAATTGTGTAAGTTAGTCACTTGGTGTTTATAAAATCATGCTGTTGAGAGCACCTTTATTTGTAAATATAATTACTTCTGCATTTTTTGGAAAAGGTTTATTTAAAATATTTTGGGGATCAAAAAATAAAATCTCAAACTTATTAACTTAAGAGACAATTTTATGATTGTTACTTCTAAAATTTTAGATTTTTTTGTTACTGTTGAAAGAGTGTCTTTTGCACTCTTCTAGTATCATTTCCTTGTACCACAATTTAAAAGACTTTTTTTTTTTAAAACACAAAAGATTCACTTTTTATTATCACCTAACCTGTCATACATGATTTGTTTAATTACCAGTCTGGAGGAAGTAAGATATATTGGAGTGAACCCTAAACTAGAAAGCTGAGATGTGGTCTTTTCTCCTGTTATTAATCAGTACAGTAAACATGAGAAAGTAATGCTACCTATTTTGGACCTTCATGTTTGAAATACTGCACATGTCAAACACACTGCTTGTGATAAGATTGCTGGATAATATGTTACATACAGTACTTTGCTGTATTCACTCCTTATTATGGGATTTTTTTTTGTCTTGATTATTTTCACTCTGTCATGTACATAACAATTTTTTCTTCGCCCTAGGAAGTGGAAACAGAGCAATACTTTACTCTCTTTCTGCCAGCATTGAAGGATCGTGGATATGATGGATTTTTTTCCCCAAAGTCACGTGCCAAAATCATGTCTGAGCAGGAAAGAAAGCATGTGGATGGTTGTGCAGTATTCTTCAAAACGGAAAAGTGAGTCCAGTAGTAAAGCACAGCAGTGTATACTTAATTACTTTTAATTTTGGGCAGGTGGGGGTTTCTTTTTATTGGTTATTTTATTTATTTACATTTCAAATATCCCCCTTCCCAGTTTCCCCTCTGTAACCCCCCCTACCCCATCTTCATTCCCCTGCTTCTATGAGGGTGCAGCCACCACTACCCACCCACTCCTGCCTCACTACCCTAGCATTCCCCCACATTGGGGCATCAGGTCTCCACAGGACCAAGGGCACAAATAAGTTTTAGCCTCATTAGAATTTTAAGTATAGCAGGAAATGATAGGAACTTAGAACAGTCAAACATAATAGGGCCTATATAAGAAAGTTCTAGGTAGAGGATAAGGAGAAGCAAAGCATGGGGCTCAGGGAAGCAGGGAGTCAAAAGATTCACACAACTTAATGAAAAACAAAATGCACAGATCTGTGAGAAGCTGAATTTCATGCTTAATACTTGATACACTAGACAATTATCTACATACAGGATAGCTGTATACATGTTTATGCCTGTTTTCTAATATTTCCCTATTTAAACCTCATTTAAACAAAATCAGCTAGTTTTTTTTCTTATAGCACATCTTTCCATAATAGCATATACTGCTTTATGTGAACAGTATCAGTACATTTAAAAAATATATGGCCTACTTCTCACTTGTGTGCATCTAATTTCTTCTCTTTTCCATGAATTTGTAATAAACATTTTACCTTATGTAATAGTGTAGAGCTATATAATACTTAAGGGAATATACTCAGCCCCCTTCCCGTTTTTTTTTTTTTTTGCAAGTTGTGTTTTATTAGATTAAAAGGCCCTTTCAACTAATTATATGGTTTGTTCATCTTCTTATTTTTTTATTTTTTTTAAGTAATGAAATCTAGACATAGACAGGTTTGATGAAGAAGGCTGCACAAGGTCTCACTTCATAGTGCATGCCACTACCTTCTGTATATCTCTTAGGCTTTTTGTTACAGCTCTGATATAACTTTTATTCTTACAAGGTTACTTCATTTGAAAAATTGGGCTTAAATTTGACATTTATTATCAGTGTTCGTAGAAAATTTTTTTTGAAACAATGTTAAGTTAAAGAAATGTGTGATAACGTTAAAATGTTTAATTAAGATCAAACTATTGTCCCACTTGCTTCCCTCCCTCCTCCATTCCTGCTTTTTTTTTTTTTTTAAACCCACCTCTCTCCTGATCTGTCTTTCTGTGTCTGAGCTCACTGTTAAGTGCTGGGGTTGCAGGTGTGTGCCACAGCATCTGGTCCACTTCCTCCTAATACTTTCTGGATAATGTAGATGACTTTTTGTTTGATCACTCTCTTTAGAATTTTGAAAGGAAATTTAAATTCCTTGATAATTTACTACACGTGGTTAATATTTTGAAGAACAATTATAACTGCAATGTAGGAAACTTTAACCATTGTACAGTTGTAGATTCATTCTTGGATTATTAAAATACTACAAACTTAAAAAAAAGTACGTAGGAAATCGTTTGTTGCATTCTTTTTCTATCCCTCCTTAGCTGTTTGTTTCCTAAATAGTGTAGAATTATGGATTCCATAACAGTAAAGAATTTTGAGTGTGACACATCTAATTAAACCATTTGCTAGAAATCCAAGGACCCCACTTTTGAAGACTATTTCTCCTGTTCTTTAATCCCTTAGTTGACTGTAGTTCTTCATTTGGCCATGTGACCAGACACATTACACTTCACATATTCTGAGCACATCTGAGGCATTCAGAATTGGAATAAGAAGTTTCTGGGAAGAATATTATTTCATCTAGCATGGTATACTAGAGCAAAATGATGTAAAATAGTATCTGACTTTGGTCTCTAACACTCTTAAGACTATGATCAAAAGCAACTTGGAGGAAAGGTTTAATTCATCTTAAACTTAGACGTGATAGTTCCTCATTGAGGGAAGACAGAGCAAGAAACTGAAGGCAGGAACTGAAGCAGAGGCCATGCTCCTTACTAGTGTTTTCCATCTGTGCCTACCAAGTTTGCTTGATGTACTACTCAGTACCACCTGCCCAGGGGTGAACTGTGCCTTCTCACATCAACTCACCTACAGGCAGTCTGATAGAGGGTTAAAAAAATAAAAAGAGGTTTCTTTTCTCAGATAAATTTTGCTTGTGTCAAGCTAACATAACAATCAGTATAGGTGGCTTGCCTGTACATTTAGTTATTAAATGTTAGCATTAGATGAATTTTTATTATATCCTATAATTTATTATAATTTGCCATCATCACAGAAACCCATTTTTTATATAATGTATTTTATATATAAAATCTATTTTTCTGAACACTTACACCTAATTCTGTCATTCTGTAAAAACTAGTCAAGAATGTGATAATTTTTAGCTGGGAAAAAGATTGCATTCCTATATTTTTTTTACTGCTATCTTGCTATGTAGACTTTATTCTTTCTTTTTTAAGTTGCTCACTCATTTAAGATTGTACCTTTCAATGTCAGGAAATCTGAACAGTAGCTTAAATAAACAAATTTTTGTACACACAAGAAGCAGTCTAGATATAACTAGCTCAGCTGCTTCCTCATTCTTAGAAGATTGGCTTATACCCTTCTGCTTTGTTCACATCTGGTAATTAGTTCTTTGGGTACTAAATTTCCCCTACTTGGTAGCTTGAAGGGAAAAAGACATAAAAAGGATGATGAGGATATGTATTTCATAATTGTTAGATGGGCCTTCATAAATTGTTTATAGAAATCATTTATTTCTTAACTGGCCATAATTATATAATGTGACCATTTGTAGTTATAGATTATCAGTACTGTTTATACTTGTGCCCCCTCTACTTTGAATGGCTTAGCATGACAGTATAATTACACGTTATCTGAATATGTGTACCTTTTAGATTTACATTGGTGCAGAAGCATACAGTGGAATTCAACCAGGTAGCAATGGCAAATTCAGATGGATCCGAAGCAATGCTAAACAGAGTAATGACAAAAGATAACATTGGCGTTGCTGTGGTGTTAGAGGTCCACAAGGAGCTCTTTGGAACAGGTGAGTGCCATCTAAATAGATTTCCTAAGAGAAGAGAGTCTTATTATTATTACAAGGTTATTTTCTTGTCCTGAGAACTATTAAAGGAGAAGGAAAATAGCATTAATTACATAAAGTATTGTGTATTTCTTGTGAATTCTTGGTTTATTCTATAGTTTTTGTCAGCATTTTTACCTAACAGGTAATATGTGCCTTTTTAACACACCATTAATTGAAAAAATTCTTTGAAATAAGAAGGTATGGTTTGATTAGGCTGAGTTAGAAATTATACTTAGTCCTCTTTTGTATAGTTTTAGCTTCATGAGTGTGTACCCTTTGTTTTTTAAGGTTAAATAGTTAGCATGTTTTTTTTTTTTTAATTTCTTAAATCTCATTCTTGAGAACAGTATTTTTTATCTATGTGATATTTTTCAGGGTTTTTAGATTATTTATAACTTCCCAGAGAGTTAGAAATTTATTGTGTACTTGGCATTATCAAGGTCTTTCGTTGGCTTCTCTCCTGCCTGCCTTGAAACACTATTACTTCTTTTCTCACACAGAGCAAGGTGATAAGGCCACACTGGTACTCTTCTCTTCCTGTGTTGCTTTGTCTGGAGTACTAGTTTAAATTATTCAGACTATACATAGTGTCAGAGTTCTTTTTTCTTAAGTTACTCAGTTTATCATTAAACAGTCTGTCATTAGTATGAGATTTTATGTTTACTTCTTTTTAGCCTTTTCAAATATTTTGTCTTTTCCCATTATATTGTTCTTCTGGTTGGTTTTGTTCTGATTATCATAATGATCCCTTTTGGAGTTTTACCCCTTTTTAATTTGCAGAAGAGTAATTCTAAATTATATAATAACACTTCTACTTCCTAAAACATGTCCCCTTCCTTATAAAAGGGAAGTTTAGTGGGTAGGAGCAAATGGTATTTTTGGGACACATTTTTAATATTTAACATAGTGTAGATGCATTTATAGTCAGAAGTGACACTAAAACTTCTAGGAAATTGAGACAGAATAGAAAAAGTTGTAAAGCATTCCTTTAATTTCATATAGCACATTACTTTGGTAATTTATTTCTCAACATTGGGAGAACAATTACAATTTGGTAAGATAAGAAGGAAACATAATAGCAAATTTGTTTCATTTCATTTTCTCTAGGCTAATACACTGTTACTGATTTTTGCTATTGACCTTTACTCTTAAGCCTGTGAAATGCAAGATGAATAAGTATTTATTGTGTGGTGGCAAGAAATTTAAGTATTGGTTAATTCACCTGTAAACATCTTTCACTAGATATTATCTTATTTAAATAAGAGTCACTTAAAGGTGCTTGCTTCATGTTGGAGAGATGCCTCAGCAGTTAAGAGCGTGCATTGTTTTTCCAGAGGACTGGAATTTGGTTCTCAGCACCTATTTTGGAGGCTCACAATCGCTTTTAATTTAACTTCAGTTCCATCAAATACCCTCTTTCCTGGCCTCTGCAGTCACTACACTCATGCACAAACCCATATCCTGACACACATACATATATCACTTTAAAAAAAAAAAAAAGTTTGCTTGCTCAGACTAACAACACAACAGATGAAAAGTACTGTAACCCCAAACTGATTATATCATGTAATAATTTCCACCATAACCATGTATGGCAAGAATCGGCAACACTTTAATGGTCTAGAGACTCAATATTTTTGGCTCTGTGGGACACATAGAATCCCTTTGAAAATGTAAAGCTGAACTTAGCTCATCAAGGCTGTAATGAAATAATATATGGTAGACCAAGTTTATTCCATAGGCTACTATTTGTTAACACGATTGAGATGAATAATGTATCATGGTTTCAAGAATTACCCTTTAGCTTCTCAGATACGTTCGAGATGAAAATCAGTATAAATATTTAGAAAAAAAATAAGTAGCTATGGATCTTTTTCAGAAAAAAAATCAAAGTATTTTTTAAAAAAAGGAACATGAATATAACATTCTACATCTTTTTTATGCTGTTTAAATTTAGGTATGAAGCCTATTCATGCTGCAGACAAACAGCTGCTTATAGTGGCAAATGCCCACATGCACTGGGACCCAGAGTATTCTGATGTGAAACTTATTCAGACCATGATGTTTGTCTCAGAGGTTAAAAACATTCTGGAGAAAGCCTCAAGTAGGCCTGGCAGCCCAACTGCAGATCCCAATTCCATCCCGCTGGTGCTATGTGCAGACCTTAACTCATTGCCAGATTCAGGTATTTACCAGATCTTTTTTTCTTTCTTTCAGTTTCATGTTTAGGCTTGATTGGAAGGCCACCCAGCTCCTAACAGGGCTCTTCTAAATTAAGAAACATACCAGTTGGAATTCAAGAGATGAGACAGTGACTAATTGAAAAAAAATTAATAAGGAAACTGCTTCCAAAGGGGAGAGTTCAGGCTTAAGTAAAACAGAACAATGAATGCTTTGTACTTTAACCACTCTACCAACTCTTGCTCTTACCTGGAAAATTGGTAGGAGCTGTCATCAGACTTTGGAAGTACAGTTGTGGGTGAGGATCAATAATTGACGTAATGGCTTGGAATTCAATGGTACAATCAGTGCCTGACAAATTATAAGAAGGGAGCTGGGGGAAGAGAATGCCCTCTCTTCTCTGCTCTCACCTTTCTATCTTCTGCCAGGCCTGCCCATTAACCAAGTCCAGCTAGAAGCTATAGGGGTACGGAAATGTTTGCATCAGTGCAAGATCAACCTCCCGTGGCACAGAGTTCAGCAACACTGGACACCCTTTAGAGAATATTCATCACAGATAGCTGTCTCACTTAATAATATTGGTAGGTTTTCTATGATTTTTCTGTACTTAGTACTTACTAGGTATAGAAGAATGATCAGAATTCTAGCAAGGTGGTATATTACTTACTGGACTACTTTATTCCTGGATAACATCTTTGTAAAACTTAGTTCTCCATTTTAGATTCTGATTCAAATCTAAAACAAGAGTGTAAGTCTGTACTATTAGCAAAAACTTATCCCAGATTACATATTAAATATTATTATTACATATTATTAAGCTGTTTAATCCTTATCTTACTAGGGATCAAATCCAAGCTTATTGCATGTTAGCCAAGCATTCCTATCCATCATTAGACAAGTCAAAATAATAGCAAATATAAAATAACTTAAATACCCATATTTGAAAATTGTAAATAGTCACCAAATTTAGACAATATTTTGTTCGTGGTAAGTAAATGATAAGATTTTTGCAAATATTTGGGTTTTTGCCTATCCCACCCTCCCATATGTAAGCATGTGTACATTGTTGTATGTGCATGCGTGTATGCTCACCCACTCAACAGAAGTCAGCCTTGCGTGTTCCTCAGGTGCCATTCCTTGTTAGTGAGATTGGGTCTCTGTCAGCCTAGGGATCACAAGTACCAACCAATGAGCCCCATGGATTGTCTGCTGGCACACTTCCAGTGCTGCTATTATAAGAACTCTCCACCATAATTATCTTTTCTCACTGGTTCCAAGCCTCATATTCGTGTCTTGCTTGCACTTTACTGACCAAGTTGTCTCTCCATTTCACATCCTTCTTTCTTAGTTCTTTACAAAAGAACTAATTGCTTAATTACTCAAGTTTCTCTAAAAGTGTTATTTTTTTCTTGTATTATTTCACGATTTCCTGAAACCATTTATAATAGCTATTAATATCACTGTTACCATAGCATAGCTCACTGGCTTAAATCAGATTGTCAGAGTTGGACCATGATTCTGTTTCTCAGCAGCTATTCATTATGGCTAAGAGGATAAGTGTATTATTGGCCTCATTAACTTGTTGTATGCCTAGCATATCATAAACTGGATAAAATGTTTCTTTTGAGTTATTCACAACACTGATACTCATTTTACTTCATATTTATTTGTTATCCTTAATCATTAATAGATGAATTTAACATTATTGCTAAGTAATTATAAGAGAGGTGAGAGACTTTTGTTTGCTGATTTGGTGGAAACTTTTTGAAGCGGATACCATTTTCAACTTTTTATACACATTTAATATTTTTTTGGTCTCTGGCATATAATGTTACTTGGACATAAAATGTTTTTCATAGATATCAAACAGAGACTTATGTTAATGCAAAATAAGTGAGGGATTGGAGAGATGGCTCAGTGGTTAAGAGCACTGGGTGTTCTCCCAGAGGGCTGTGATTTGATTCCTAGCACCCACATGGTGGCTTACAACCATCATTAATTAGTAATCCTAATTCCAGGAAACCTGATACCCTCTTCCGGCATCTGGACACAGACTTGGGACTAAAAGACTCATATTCATAACATAGTAAATAATAATTAAAAAAATAATGACTTTCTAAGCTAACCTTGGACATTGCATTGTTGAGGATGAAAAACCTGTTTTTTATTGCAAATACTTTATAAGTGTTCTTTGTATAGGTTTTTATGTTGTTGGTTGACTATTTTGAGTACTACTGAAGACATAGTAGTTTAATTAGTAGTTTAGAGTAATATTACCAAAGCACTTAAGGTCAAGACCTTTCTGATGAATGAATGTTCTCTAGATTTTAGAAGTCATCTGAACCTAAGGAATTATATAGGTTGACAGTATTTCTAGTGATTCTGATACTTTCTTCTGAAGTAGGCAGAGGCCTTTTGATGAGGTTGTTATATGAAATTGCTAGTGTTTAAGAATTTAAACACCAGAACAAGAAGACTCTTTTTGTTGTTGTTCACTTTATTTTGTTTTTGAGACAGGATCTCATCACACAGCCCTGGAGCTTTCTGTGTAGACCAAGCTGTCCTGGACCTCAGAATAAGCAGCCTGCCTTTCTGTTTCTTGCTTACTAGGTTTAAAGACATGTACCACCAAGCCCAGCTAAGAGTTTCATAGGATTTAAACAAACTCTAAACCTGGTGTGTCTGTAGAATAAGATTGAGTAATATAGCTTTGCTCCGAACATGAAAGGAGAGTGTTCTTTCTTTATTCTGGTAGGTGTTGTGGAATATTTAAGCAATGGAGGAGTAGCGGACAACCATAAAGACTTCAAGGAACTAAGGTACAATGAGTGTCTTATGAACTTCAGCTGTAGTGGAAAGAATGGAAGCTCAGAAGGGAGAATCACACATGGCTTCCAACTTAAGAGCGCCTATGAAAATAACTTGATGCCTTATACCAATTACACCTTTGATTTCAAAGTAAGTAACAAGTCTCTGGACTAGCATTTGAACTATTTTAAATAAAAGCATGTAAATAAAAAAGTATAGGTCCTTATGATTAAGAGTTTTCAGGGCTGCTGGTTGTGGTGTCATGTACCAGTAGGATTTGCTGCAGAGTTTGCTCTGGTCCCTGCCAGTACCAGGTACACAAATGTTTCACAGACATACATGAGGCAAAATACCCATAGACATAAAATAAAAGAATTAGTACTGATTCAAAACCAAGCAAGCACACAAATAAACAAAAATTAGATGTAAAATGTCTGGCTTAAATATAGAACTAGACAGGAATTTTTTGGGTTTTATGATCATAATTGATGTCATTAAATTTTTTAAAAACTTTTGTTTGTTTACATTTCAGATAATAGTGAGAATAGCTCATATATTTCTAAAACCTTTTTGCTATGTATCAGACACTGCTGAAATTCAGTTAATCTTCATCTATTTATTACCACATGTGCTTAGCAAGAATTTAACACCTGATAGAGCTAAGCTTCTCTGGAATGAGCTTATACACTATTCTGTCAAAATTTCTTTGAGTGTCTTATTTATCTCATGATTTCCAAAGTTTCTTGTAGAAGTAGAGAGTTATAGGTTGTACTTAATGTCAGTCTTATTTGTGTAGTTCTATTAGTATATTCCCAGGTCAGCCATGGAACACTTCAATTTTTAAAAGAAAAGAAAGTCTTAAAAACTGGAGCCTGCTGTTTATGTTTTAAGATGCTTCTTGATAAATTGATGGCAATGGGTCGTTGTGGTTACTCCCATTTTTCGAGTTTTGTTTACTTACGGCTCTTTACCTCTATTGGATGTCAATTTCTGTCATTTTTAGAATGAGTTGTACATCTTGTTCTATCCTAAGAACACACACACACACACACACTCTTACATATATTTAGACTTTACTAAACCAAGAAAGTCTGTTCTAGAGGTACCTAGACATAATTTAGTGTTTAGCATTTTTATTTTATAATTTATGTACAAATGTAAAACTTTATGATGTAGTAAAATGCTTTGTTTCTCTATTGAGCCACATTTATTCATGTAATACTCATCAAAGATTAGAGCCTTGTTGAATCTACAGTCAGAATAATAGGTACAAGGAATACAGATTTCTTAGTTATTTAGCTTTTCCAAAGTAAGAATTGTTCTTTTCATGGAGTTTTTCCCTTTTGTTATCCCTAATCTCTTTCAGGGTGTGATTGACTACATTTTCTATTCCAAGACTCATATGAACGTGCTTGGTGTCCTGGGGCCTTTAGATCCTCAATGGCTGGTTGAGAACAACATCACTGGGTGTCCTCACCCTCACATCCCTTCAGACCACTTCTCACTGTTAACACAACTTGAACTCCACCCTCCACTCCTGCCTCTTGTCAATGGTGTTCACTTGCCTAATCGGAGGTAGTGGAGTACAGCCCCGCAGAGACGGGGATCTGTCGCTGTGGACCTGTACAGTTGTAAATCAAAGTATGTAGGAGTGAAGTATGGCCATCTTTAACGCTGCTTCTTCAGGTTCCTTTCACTATGTGTTTGCTAGAAGACTTTGTATATTTTGTGCATACTGATATCATTTGGCACTAGGGCTGGAACCAAAGTATTACTGTCTGTCTCTATCCAAAAGCTAATATACTTTAAAATTGGATTTATTTTCCTATTATATTAGGAACCAACATTCACAATTGATAAATCAGTAATTTGAGACCCCACACCAGTGTTGTTCTCTAAAAACAATACAAATACATTCTTTTGGATGTTTTCAAATAATCCAATCATTTTTGTAAAAGGTGATTTTTTTTTTTAAAAAAACCTCTAAATACAAGATTTTCAATTGAAAATATTATAGGAAGAACTTTTCTGTTTTCTTTCATAACAAGCTGATTTTTGGCTCTCACGTCATTTGCACATTAACAAAGCACTTAAATTTGCTTGATTTTTGTACATTAAATATGCCATAGCCACTAGTCATAACAAAACAATTTGAGAAATGAAAGATAATTACATAACATGCTTTAAAATCAAGCATAGTATGTGACACTTTGTTAGCCAAATGCTGGTTGTTTTGTTTGGGGAATCACTTTTCTTTCTTTTTGCTTTTTTTCTTCCTTGGGGCTTTTTTTTTTGTCTGCCTATTAGTCCTAATTTTTTTAGAAGTATTAACTCGAAGCCTGTCTCTCAAGTTCATTTATAAGGAAATAGCAGATAATACTGCCATACATCTTGAATGCAAAATTTGGTATTTTTTAGGATGCCCACAAAATTAGTGTCTGGTATTGTTCATTTTTGTGCCCACCCTTTTTTTTTCCCGTCTGGTTGTATTGGAAAAATGTGATCTATATCTTTACCACTACTGTTTAATGTGTAAAGAAAATTACTGAATGAAAAGCCCCTGGTCATAGTTTCAGAAAGGAAAAGCCAGATAATATTATACATGTTTTCCAAAGTAAGTAAAATGGCAATTTGTTTATTGTTTTGTTTTATGTGTTTGTTTGTTTTAAGGTAGCAGTAGAGGATTTTGAGGAGATGACAGATTTGGGGAAGTAATTAAAAACCTTGGATCATTTTTTTCTGACTCTAGCTGCCAAATGGCCATCATATGCTTTTAATCTTTGTTGCCATATTGTCTAGATTTGAATTAAGCTACTGTTTTATTCCCAAAGTTTGATGCCTCTAGATGTATTGGAAACCCCCCACTATTTGTTGTTGTTGACCAGGAGGTGCCACTTGAAAATCAGAGAGCATAAACATTATTTTGTGGGGAGGAAATTAGTTGACAAAATTAGAAAATGTTAATTATGGCACAGTAACATTGGAAAAGGTTGTGTCTGTGTTTTTAAGTTTTTCTTTATTCTGCTTTTTTGCTGCTATAAGAGTTTTCTGAAATTTATATTTTAAACTTTTCATGCACTTTACTGTTTCTAGTATCAAAATGTGATATTTTTAATAAACAAGAATTTTTCCATTATGTGATGAAATTTTAAAAGAAAATAACCTATATTTGTGTCTCATAATATATAAAGTACAAGTCAAATTTAAATTATTTAATTAGTTTTAAATATATACAAATTGTCTCCTTTCAAACCTGGCATCTTAGGCTGTTTTGTTAGTCTTAAATGATACATTTCCTGTGGTCATTTTATACTAATTTCGTCCATAGTTTAATGATCAGGCTATATAAAAGAATATTTCCCGAAGGGTAATTTTAGTGGGATGAGGGTGGTGGGATGATGTAATATCACACAGGATTGCTTCCAGAAGAGTTCTGTATAGCCTAAACTCCCCTTTAAAAGTGCCTAGTGACAGAGGCGTTGTCATCTATTGTAATTGGAATGTCATTGTAGTTCAGCAAAGTTTGATGTAAATAAAATATTCTTTTAAAAATGTTAAAGTACCTGAATAAACAAACAAAGAAACCCTTGATGGAAGATTTTGCTCAGTGTTCAGGTATCCCGTCTTACATACCTCAAGCACCCAGCATCCAGCCATGCAGATTGATGACATGAAGCATAGTACTGGAAAGTAGAGTAGCATGAAAAACTTAAGACATTGCCTTTTTCTGTAATCAGCTACTGTATGTGTAGTTTTAGATCTTTTATTTTGGGTGGGTTTTCTGTTCTGGAGGTATATGCACTAACAACATTCTTCTTTCATAAACGCATGTTAATTAGCAATGTGAGCAATATTTCCTACCATACTTCACTCCCAATATTTTTGAGATGTTTGTATAAAATGAAATTTAAAGTTCACTTATGATTGTATATGAACCACAGAGGAGCCCATTTATTAATACAAATCTTTTTTAATAGTTAAATGTAGAGGGGAAAATAAAAAAATTGGGAAACATTGTAAACAGCTTAAGTTTATTTTGTGTATGATCGAGGCACTCTGTTGCAAGAAGGTGTGTAATTGGGTCTCTCTGCTTCCAAATGCACTCTTTCAAACCATTCATTATCCTGTGTATTTTAATGTGGTTTACGTAAATGTTGGTAGTAGCTCTGTTGAAGTAGGTGATTGTGTTTTGTTTTGGGTGGCACACACCTAGGGCATGGTATCCCAAATTTCATGTGCACGGTTTCCCTTTAGCCTCCAGCCCAAACTTCACACACAGTTTCCCCTTGTTCCCTTTGTAAAAGGAGTGGTATCTTGTTTTGAGCTGCCAGTTCAGATGATCAGAAATGCTGCTGTCCTCAGCATTGTCTTGTTAAATGCATGCCATTTGGAACTTTGGCAGTGAGAAACCCAAAGGACAAGGTGAATGACATGGTATATATTCAATAAAAGTGAAATATATATGCTCATATACTTTCTAGTCCTCAGAATAAGTTAATAAGCTTTATGCCTTTGGGCTGCTGCATATTTTATCTGGTAAGAGAAAATTTGGGCATTTTTAGGTTGTGCTATGTATGTTTTTAAATGTTAAATATGATTTCTGGTAATTGTCTTCAGAACTGGAGTGTTAAGTTTATTAAAATGGTGTTGTTTGAAAAAGAGGAAACTGCACTCTTTGCCATTATAAAAGTAACACAAGCGCATGTCAAGTCACCCACTGTCAAGCATCAGTTTCCTCATAGCTTTACACAGTTTGATGGGGACTATTGCAGCATCCTCAGGACTGACATCTGGAAAAGGCTCAAATCACTTACTGCTCCTTGCTTGTTGACTTTGTTTTAAAATATTGTGCCTGGTGTCAACTTTTAAGCAACAGCACTGCCTAAAAAGCAAGCAGAGAACAGAATCCCAGCACCATTCTATAGGCAACTTTTTAGAATTCAGATACAGTAAATCTGTTCAAGATTTATGATGTTTTATGTAAAAAAAATTTTGTACAACATAGCTGAATATTTTCTTTGATTTATTTGTTGTAAGGCGTGTGAACATTCATTTGAATATCACATGTTAAAGTCAGGTATGGCACAATGGGTTCTGAGACCAGCTTTCCCACCCCCTCCCATTTGCCTTGTTCTAATTGCTTTCTTTTCAAATTACATTTCTGGTATTCATAGGCAGATATTTAATTTTACTAATAAGCATCCTGTGTGAATGTACTTTAAAAGCCACTATGTTTTAGTGTTGAAGTTTGTAGAGTTATGAAACTTACCCCCTGCCCCTTTTTTTTGTCTTAAAGTCATAAATCACTGAGAAGGAAGAGAGTTAAAATCTATCCAAGACTCCTATCACTTGATTCTGTGGCAGATTATGTTAAAATTGAGGGTGTGACAATTAAAGCTAGAGCATGGACAATATTGTGCTGTTTAAAAATTTTGTCTCCTGAGTATGTCTGTGAATAGGTAAAGTCTGTATTGTACTTCCAAGAATTGGTAAACCATGACAAATACCACCTGTATACTAAATAGCAAATAGCAAAGGGAAGGGATAGTACAAGTTGGGTATGTTCCTTGGAGGGGCCAGGAGCATAGAAGGGCATTTCTAACACAGGCTAAATTCCCTAGTGTTAAAATTTGATGTGTCAGCCTAATACGGATTTAAAATTTCATCTTTTATATTCTTGAGTTTTTAAAAAATATTTTAATAGTTTTGCAAAGTATACTAACTGGTTTGTAGCTTCAGTCACATTAAACCAATTGTATTTCAGTAATGGCCCTGTAGCAAGCAAGAGCACTTTGTCACATGTTCAAAGTAGCAAACATTTTGACTGAAATGTGAGCTCTCCTGTTTGTAAGGTTGTTTTCTTCATCTCTCCCCCATAAAACCCAAAGTAACACCTTTCTAATGTGTTAAACTTTCGTTTACTGACTTTCATTTGGTTTGTATCCTATTTGTATGACTTTTGTGTATTAGAAGTAGATAAATTAGGTAGAGACATTAGACTTATTTTTCTAAATCAGGAACTTTAACTGAAGTTTTGAATTTGTAGACAGAAGAGAACATTTATGCGTATGATTGCTCTGGAAGATTTTAATTTCTGTAAATGCACCATGATTCCCAAATTTAAAATTCAAACACAAGTAAATGCTAGTACATCTTTAACCTGCTTATTCACCAAAGTTTAAGAGTAGGGTGCCAAGAGCATCTTTTATAATTGTTACCTGAATGCTTAAAAAGATAAAAGAAAAAACGCTTATGTGTTCCAAGCAAGAGCCACAAAAAGAAAACGAGGAAGGGAAACAGAAAGGTAGGAGCCTGCTCAGGAAGATGATAAGGAAGAACATGTATGCTTGTTCTGCCCAAATGCATTCATATAAATGTCTCAGGTAAAAGGCCTGTAGGAAGAAGCAGATTCCAGGGAAAGTTTTATTAATATAGAGTAATTTTGGCATAAGTTTAGTTAGCTTGGTTTACTTGATTTATTCTTGGATCCAAAGGACAGAGTGAAAGTACCCTTTAGTAAGATAAGCCAACCTTCAAAGGATATGAATTATGGGCATGCCTATTAAATGTTGATTTTTTTTTTATGGTGCAGCCTATAAAATTAATAGCATTGAACTGAAATTAGAAGTGTGTCATTAGAAGCCATGAAGCCTGGCATGGTGCAACTTTGAGATTGACACCTGCTAACTGGTTGTTTTCTTCAGCAGGATCCCTGCATTTTTGTTTGATTTCCCTGATTCTCTGTCTCTTGGGAAAGCATAGGAGTCATGGTAGCAGCCCTCTGAAAAACGGTTCTTGCTCATTATTTTCAGAGTACTCACATGTTTTCTTAGCTAGCAATTTTTCTGTGTATCACATTTTTAAAATTTCTATGTAGTTAACTTGAACTCAGAGTATTTGCTCAATATTGGTGTGCCAAACAATGGCTCTGCTTCTTGTGGTTCAGACTTAGTGTCCTGCTTACTGTTTCAACTTTAATGCGGTGAGTGTTGCAGTGTGTGGGCAGCTCTCTATTCAGAAACTACTGTCCTTTCTCTGTGCTTGATTTGCTAAAAGTATATTCTCTTACCTTTGCAATTCCTGAGCGGTGCTTTGCTGACTTTTGAGAGAGGAGGGGTTTAGATGGCTGTTACTACACACTGGATCCAGAATTGTTCAGTGTTGTAAGAGGCAGATTTCTTAAACACCAGCAGCACTGAGAAGTGCACTACAGGCAATCGTACAGTTAGTTGTCCAAATGTAAACACTACTTACATTCAAAAGAAGCTGAGTTGGGTTTGGTTCAATAGGAGTATTTTGAATATCTCGAGGAGGGCAGATGATTAACCTTGTTGTATCTGAAGTGAAGTAGCACCCCTCCCTTTCTTTTTCAGTTTTTAAAGAGAAGGCCAGGATGTTGGATTGCATTGACCAGCAATTAAGTCGTATCTAGTTTTCAGTTGTATAAGTGCCAAGTCGATGGACTTTTTACCATTTGACTAGGGAAGAGATTATTTTTGTTTCCTGGCATTAAGTTGATTAATTTATTGTTTTGCATACACTTGAGTCATTCTGTGGCTTATATAGTGTTTTTGTAACTATACAGTGATCTAAAAGCAAAGCACATGATCCTAAAACTAAGCAAGATGTTTTAGTAATTTTCCCCCATGAATACTTGGTAGTTTCTATTAATACTATTCTAAGTAGATTTTATTTTTTATTTTCCCTCAAGAAAAAGCCAAGCACTAAATCAACTTGTGTTCTGATAATCATTTGCAATCTAAGCTTTTCTCTTTGTTATTTTCTTAGAGGATTTAATGAAGTGCCATGTAATTGTAGCTTACTAATTAATTGATGTTTGATAGACTGGTTCTGTGATATTCTAAACCTTTAACTCTTTCTTGTCATCTCTAGAGAAGATGGTTCTACTCTCATTCTCTCTGATAAAATCACCAGCTGCTTTATTTTTCTATTTATGAAACAGTTGATAAGGTCTGGATCTTGACCAAACTGCTCAGCTGAGATGTTTTCATAGTGGACACTGTAGAAAATGTATGTGCAAAAGGACACAGTTGGGTGGTGGTGTTCTTTTTCATTAATGTGAACATTGACTAAACAAAGCAGTCCTGCCTTTTAAATCTTGTGGCAGCTCAGAAGGGAGGTGCTTAAGAACCTTAACTATTAGTCAGATGACAAAATACTTTTTTCCCCATTTTTGGAGACTGGGCACTGCTCACACATGATGTATAGGGCTAAATATATGCTTGTTTCCTTGCACCTGTGTACTCTTCTCTTCTCTCCCACTTTTCCTTTCCCTGTAGGCAATAAATGGCCATTTTGCAACTGCATACTATTGTCTTGGGTTTTGATTATTTGTGCTTTGGGTTGGTACTTCTCTTAAACTAAAATAACAAGGTGATTTACATAAAACAACTTAAAAATGCACATGACATGAATATTTCATGTTTTCTTGTTTGACGAAAATTACCTAAAGGATTTCAAAACTTCATTTTGAAGTTACTTGATGTGTTTTGTCAAAAAAAAAAAAAAAAAAAAAAAAAAAATCCAAGCTAAGGGACTTGTATCACTCAGAGTATGTATAAGATGGTATGATGTGCCATTTTGCAGATTTTTACCTTGAAATCTTGGTGATCATGGGGTTTATGCTGAATGAGACATCTCATCTTTGGGGGTGAACAGAGCCTGCTGCTGAGCTTTGGGAATGAACTACACATGTGAAGCAACTGCTAAATCTTCGTGTCATTAGTCTGACCTACAAGACAACCATAAGACAAACTTGAGTTAAACAAAACTGAGCAAGGCTGATAGGTTAAACCCGCCAAAGCCCAGAATGAATTCAGTGTTTACATATTTTTGATGAATAAGCTGCTCCCGAGGATATAAAGATGATAGACTCCTTAAAGAAATAAATTCCAAATATTCTATATGGCACAAGAAGAGGCTCCGATGTTTTAGTATAAAGGGAAAGAAAGGCAAGGAGAGATCATACAGTAAAATAATTAGAAATCCAAAGAACTGGATATATTAAGCTGAAAACTGGTTTTGAGATGTATGATTCACATTCAGAGAAGAAATTGGACTAACAAGCTCAGTATTCAAAAGAACACTATAGATTATCCTGGAACAGATTGCTGGCATCTCTAGTGATCCCTAGGCTACAGAGCTTCATGCCTACTTACTTGGCATTTGATACAAGCCTGTGATTGACCTCAAGGTTCTTTCCAGAAGCCATTTTGTTGAACAGCAGCACTTGCAAAGTGGTTCTTGAAGTCAAGGTTTCAAAATGTCTACCTCATTAAGAGGCTCTTAAGATAGGGCATTGAAGTCATTTGCTGCATGCTTATGGACTTTATGACCCTGACAAAACAGGCTTATTGGTAAAGTTGAGGCAGTAATATGTTGGGGATTCAGTCCTTGTTTCTACATAGCAGGTACTTTAACAGCCCAGCTGTCCTTCCAGCATCTGAACTATTTCTGTAAGAAATAGACAAAGACAAAGCTTTGAAGTAATTACGGTGTGTTAAGTGTTCTTAGAAAAGAATGGAGACTTGGCAAGAATTAGGGAAAATGAAGCAAAGCATTGGGGCGTTTTTGAGCTCATCTCCTGGGCAACAGCATAACAAACCTTCCTAGGACTCTGAGGAATTGAATAAAATGCTTTATGTGGAATAGGAAGGAGAATTGACAAAAGATTATTCTGGGTATTCATTGCTCTGTTTATGCATGTGCCATATTTGCTTGTTTCATGTAGTGATGACAAGTGGAGATGGGGTTGCTGAAAATGGGACAGTGTAGTTGAGACAACAGAAAGGATAATACGATGGTGTGAGGCTGAGCATTCAAGGGGAATCTACCCCTAAGAAGCTTGGGTTCATTGTCCAGTGTTAGCCCATCTCAGAAGATGTATTAGTACTGCCTCTGATACTCTACTAAAACATTGGGTTTTTATTCATCAAGGAGGAACAACATTTCAGTTAAGGCAGTTATTTGGGCTGTCTACCCATGAAGGTCCACTTTGTTTCTTCAGTTCCTAAAATGTTAGCCTGAGTCATAATTTCTTGGATGAATCAACCATTTTATTGTGGGGTAGATAATTATTAACACATTACTTTATTCCAACTGTATGGCGATGTTACTATAATTGTGGGTCTTTGGTGAGAGGAGATGAAGAAAATCAAAACTCTGCTACCAGTGAGAATTTTTTTAGGTTACCTATGCAGTGGTTTCTTTTGTCTAGGAAGAAAGAATGCTTTGAGTGTTAGGGGTAGTTAGGACATTCAGATTGCTCCACCGGGCACAACTAAATGTTCACATCCTAGATTTTATGGTTTTATGCAATACCTTGAATGTGAAAGCAGCCTTTCAGAAAACAAAAGTGGCAACAGACAAAAGACATCTGGTGCAGGGGACTGATTATGTAGGCAATTTAAAATTAGGAAAACTACCATTGTTTTAGCTTGTGGGTGAAGGCGCAAGACACAGTGTTACCAGAGTTCAAAAATTTAGTCATCTAGTAGGAGCTAGAAGCCTATCAGCCATTGTTTTGTGAAATACGGGGATACTTTGGATTGTCTCAAATACCCTGACCTTTTGTCTTTTCTTACCCCCTTTCACTCCCATCCCCCATCTTCCATGCAACCCAGGAAAGCTTCACATCTGCTGGATCAACTCTCAGGTTATTTGGCAAAGTAGCTCAGGATGGTAGATGCTGAGATACAGTCTGAACTAGGGAAGGATGGGATGGAATCAAACCCAGCAGGTAAAAGACCAGCACAAGAAGGGAAGCCACTTCTTAACACTTACTGTCTGTATTTATGAAATGTGTATTAGCCATTTGTTGGAACATGAATTTTAGATCTTGTCTATTATTAGCACAGCACACCTACGTATTATATGTATTCACAACAGATAACCTTTTATGAGTCCTGAAGTTAAAATAGCAATTTTTAAAAAAATAAAATTAGCCCTAAGTACTCTTTTGTTCTGAGCTCTAAAGCACAGCACACTTTCCCTACCAGTAACTTGCTTCTATTAGTCATGTGTAACTAGAGAGCCAAAGTGATTTGTCTACATTTAGTAGACTAGAGACAATTGTGAAAATGAGTTCCTAAACATATCCCCATATGTTTAGAAAAGTGGATGGTGAATCTTCCTTCCAAATACTTATTTCTGCTAAAGTCATGATTTTAAAAATGTTAGTACTTTCACATTTATAAATATTCTGTCTGTGCTTGAAGGGAACCTCTTTGTAAGTGTCACATATTTGAGCCAAAAATAGTCCTGCTAAATTTTTTCTTATGCCTGTAATCATTTGTGAAAAAATGATTTACATATAAAACCAAGATAAATTTGGAAAGTTTGGGCTTATGAAAAAAGGACTTTATGTTCTGAATATGTGAATTTGTCACATTGTGGCCCGAAAATGATGCTCAGGTATGAACCTGTGAGTGAGCAGTAGGACCTGAAAACTTGTACCTTTCTTCTCTGTGCTGTTAAGTAGAGACCCCATGTTACTAATCAATTGTCTGCTGGCTACACTTACTATTTGTAAGGAGCTTCTATAAATTTAGCGTTAGACTCGAGCTCAGTCAACCCATGTGTCAACCCTGTTTATAATTTCACAGACTCAACCTCTTCCATCTAATGGAATCTTAGGAACTTAATCTATAGTTGGAAGATAGGAGGAGTATATGAGTGTTAGAATAGACTAAGGAGGGTTATATATGATCAAGGGTGAGAACTCATAAAACTAGAACTTATTAAATAAACTGGGCATGATAGTGTCTACCTGTAATCTCCATGCCCAAGAGGCAGAGAAACATGAGAGTCACCCTTAAGTCTGAGGCTAGTGAGTTCCTAGGCCAGCTTGGTCTTGGTCTACTTATCAAGACCTCTCAAATGCGCTCAGTCTACACACAGAAAATCTCCTCTCAAATACTCCTGCTCTGATACCAAACACTACACAAGACAGAATACTTACTATGCATCTCTAGTTAGGTTGATACCTTCTTTTCAAATTCCAAGTCGCAGCATGTGGGCTTAGCTACCACCTACAAAGACCCTTCCATTATCTCCATTACTTTAAGGGTGTTCTTTAATTGAAGTCCTACTGAGATGACTAGAAATGGTTCTTTGTCTGCCAGGATTGTTTTGAACACCTGCTGTTTAAATACACACCAAAAATGCTCTTCCAATAGTGTGGTCCAGCCACAGACATACTCAGCTGTCTATAGGAACAAATGCTGGGTCATGTGGTCACTTGGTGACTTTTGACACATCCCAAAAACAAATGCCAAAGAGAGGAATAAGGAATCCTTTCAGCATATGTGCTAAAGACTGGATTGTTCCTTGAGTCGTGGGTTTTAAAAGCAACCACGAGATTTTACCCATTTTTCAGAATTATACAACCAGTGTATACAACATTTTGAGAACTATTGTATCGCAACCATTATTCTTCAGAGAATTGAGACACCACCAGAGGCCTGTGTCTTTTGTGGTTTTTCTTTTCCTTAGAAAAGTCTCAACAAACAGAAGGGTGGGATCATCAGTTTTGTTTTATTCAACACTCTTCTTTGTGACCCAGAGAGATACCAAGAGGTGGGCTCTGGGAAATGGGAAATAAAAAGGGGAGGGGGAGAGATAAGAAAGGAACAAGACACACACACATACATATCACACACACGCACACTGGTATGCTTGCTATAATAGAGCAAGGGAATCATAAAGAGCAGAAGAAAAGGTTCTAAGAACTGGAATAAAATGTTTTTTCTTCTGTTGGTCGTAGGCTTTTGTTTTTTTGCATGCTGTATCCACAGCAGAACTAGAAAGTCAATATTTATTACTAGTATACATATATAAGCTTGATTTATTTATTTTAATTTCATTTTGTTATTATGTGTGCATATGAGCTATATATCAGGTGCATGTGGGCATGCATGTCAGAGCACATTTATGTGGGGGTCAGAGAACAACTTTGTGGGGTTGCTCTTCTCCTTTTATGGTAGTTCCAGGTTTGAACTCAGGTCACGGGTGTGTTTGGCAAGTGCTTTACTAGCTGAGCCATCTTGTTGACCTTCAACATGCCTTTTTATACTAACACTTCCTTTCCTGTTTTAAAAGCATTTTCAAATTAACTTTCTTATTTAAAAATGGAAATAAAATTTTATGCCTACAAATTAACCAGATCCAACTAGATCGATTCATGGTTTTAAATACAGGTGTTGAAAAATAGGCTGTTTCTTTCCTGACAGACATTAGTACATTTCTGGGTTAATAAATATATTTCATAACAACAGGATTACATGAAGTCTTGTAAAACATTTCATTATGCCATAATACTACTCGGTTTTATTTATTCATTGATATTTAAATTGATTCTAGTATTTTCCTGTTATGAGTGAAAATGTGTGCTGGAACATTTGCATTCTGATATTACAGTTTACCTTGCTTGTATGGCTGCATGTGGAAACTTTAGCTTCTAATCTGCTCTGAGCCAGGGCTTAAACTCCTGACAGATGGCGTGGCCTTGAATACTACTGCTAACTGAGCATGCCAGGAATTTAGAGTTGCCTAAACAGGGTTAATATCTGGCCTGTGGGAAGACAGCTGAGCTGGAACAGAATTAGAGGTGAGGGGGTTAGTCACATTTCCTTAAAACAGACTGCATGCCTGAGTCCAGATCAGTAGCCTTTTCGAAAAAGGAAATGGCAGGAAGGGTCTACTGAAGGGGGCAGTTGCATGTGGGTGGATGGAGCTAGGGTTCAACAGAGCCTGTCAAACATGGAAAAGGGGATGGGAAGAGAAAGAGACAGCCATAGCCCTGGAAGTGGAGAATGTTAGCCCCAGAGAGACTCTACCTCTCAGCTTCCCAGAAACATGGTTTGGTGTCTCATGCTTTGAGCATTGTGTGGCTCTGACTTGGAGAGCTCCTACCCTACTGGGTATTAGGCACTTAACACTGATAGTTTATACTGTGTTGGAGAAGACTAACTTCCTGAAATGACAGCATCCAATAGCCATCCTGATGCAAAAGTCTGGTTTGTCTATGGTTAGTCTAGCCCACTGGGGCCTTCTTGCCTATTACTTTCTCAGTGTTGGCAGTCAAAGCCAGAGAGAGCCTCATGCAGTCTAGGCAATCCCTCTGTGACTGAGCTCTGTCCCCAGCCTTCAAATTCCAGGAAGGAAACCAACTGGTGTCTGTTGCAATCTAATTTCTTCATGTGCCTCCACAGTGGAGCCCTGTGGGAAGAGCTCTGGAAGGTTGAAATGATAAAAACAAAGACAATCTCAGCTTACAAGTAGTCTGTTGTACAAGGAGATGGACAGAAACTGCACAGATGAACCTATGATTGTAATTCAAGATAACCAAGAACATTGTCCCAAACTGTTAGGAAGATTAAAGTCAACACAGGGATCAGTGAAGAAAATGGTTTTACAAACAATTCAGGAAAAGTTTGTGAAGGGTGTGTGAGGTCATTACTGGTAAAAGAAACTATATAAACACATGAACCAAGATCTGACTGTCCCATCTGGTGTATACACACCACATAAAATGTGCTGAGGTCTCCCGAGTTAAAAAAAAAAAAAAATCTACCTTCATTATCAATTACCAGTTTAAATTTGCAACTAATAAATATGTTTTGAATATTTGAAAACTTACACATTACAGAACAATACAAAAAAAAAAAAAAAAAAAAGTCAGGGGCTTTTGACAAATGGATAGATTTTAATTTGGAGCAGAAAATGGTTCATCAAGTAAAGTTGCCTACTGCCAAGCCCGATGAACTAGGCTAATCCCTGGAAGCCATATAAATAGAGGAAGAAGAGAACTGATTTTAATATCTACTCCCCCCTCCCCCCACACAAATGGAAGATAAATGAAAACAAACAAGCAAACAAGGATTTAAGTTAAAAATTCTACCTACTTCCTTGTTATATGACCATAAATGAACTATCCAGCCTCTCTGAGTACTTACCTATAAAAGTGAGGACTTTAAGAGTGTGCTCTACAAAACCCTAAGGGTTAAATAGGAAGACACTCAGTACAGCTGCACGCTAATTTTTCTGCTGTTTCTGTCTTTGCCCTTACCGGCTGTGTGGACGGTTGCTCATTGCTTTCTAGGCAACAGCAGAGGGCAGCATCACCCCGCTCTACCCAAGGTTTCCTGGAAACCAGCACGTCCTTGCAGACGGGAGTTTTACAAACACTTGAGCAGGGGAGAGAATAGGAGCTCCAAGTTACGGAAGGGAAAGAGGGCAGCAGGGGGCAAACTGGGATAAACTGGGAACAGCTGTGCCCTGCTGTGTGTGTAAATCTCCCATTCTAGCAGTCTTTCTTTGTCAGCTGTGTCAGAGAGGCTTTTAGTGCTAACAGAACGTAGAACCTCGCTGAGAATCTTTTTCTTTTTAATTGAACAACTTTATTTTAAAAAAACAAAGATAAATGTACAGATTTTAAGCATTTTTGCATAAAAGTATATGAATACATTTTGTCAGTACTTGAGTTTTTTAAAGGTTTGATAGTGTGCATTAAGATCTTACTAGTTACAATGAGCATAAAGTACATGTAAAACAAGATGTAACCTGGAATTAGTCAAAGTTTTCTTGGTGTGTAAGGATTAAGCATAATGGTTTTCTCTTTTCTTTTTTTTTTTTTTTTTTTTTTCTTTTCTTGAACTTCATATAGTCTGTGAGTTGTTTCTGGGGTGATCAGAGCTTTCTGGGGTTAGTATCCATTTATCAGTGACTGCATATTATATTATGTCTGTTCTTTTGTGACTGGGTTACTTCACTCAGGATGATATTCTCTAGATGCATCCATTTTCTTAAGAATTTCATAAAGTCATTGTTTCTGATAGCTGAGTAGTACTCCATTGTGTAAATGTACCACAATTTTTGTATCCATTCATCTACTGAAGGACATCTGGGTCCTTTCCAGCTTCTGGCTATTATAAATAGGGCTGCTATGAACAGTGTGGTGCATGTGTCTTTGTTGTATGTTGGAGTGTTTCTCTCACTGAGAATCTTAATGAAAGTCCCTGACCAGGAAGACCAGCTCTGAAGTCTACTTGCCTTTGCTTTATGGAGCTTGCCTGAAACCACAGGTCTGGCTTATGACTTTGGATAGTGTCCTTTTTACTTTCAGAATCATTTGACTCCCAGGATATATTCAGTTCAGCATGTTTGGGTGGGTGGACACCCTCTTGGGGACCACACTTTGCTTCTACAGCGTGAACCCAGGGCTCACAACAGCCACTGGTCTTGGCCCTCTCTCTGCTTCTTGGGATCTGGTCCCTGCTGATCTCTTCAAAGAAATGTGGGGGGGTAAGAGGGGCTGAGACACCTGGTGCCCCTTTTCTGAAAGCAGGGTGAAGCTAATTAGGATCTTTGGATTGACAGCCTGCTAGCAGTCAGGTCTTGCAGTTACTAGAGAATGACTACTTTGAAGCAGCCAAGATGGAGAAGAGACATAAAATTCCTCAGGTCTGGTTCTAGTGGTGAAGAGACCCCCCCCCACACACACTGAGGTGAGGTTTTCTGACATTATGTGTTTCATTTCTGAATGAAAACTAAACAAAAGGTTGAGGGGAAAAACTAGCCTAGCACAAGTCCTTGGGTCTTGTTAATACTACATGTGGGCTTAGTCATCAGGCAGTGAGTAAATTTTGGATCTACTTATCCTCCTTCATCTCCAGTTTCTGGATCCATAGATTAGAAATAGTAATGAATTCTTTGCTCTGTTTCATGTACTTCCAGGTTACTCTGCTCCCAAGGACCCTGGAGCATAGCTATCCACGGTTGCTGAGATAGCTTACCATTTTTTTTTCATTTTTTATTAATTTTATATAAGATACTCTCTGGATTTACATTTGAAATGTAATCCCCTTCTCCCACCTCGATCCTATCCCCCTCCCCCTCTACTTGTCTTCAGCAGTTGTGCACTCTTTCCTAATCACCCTTTCCACCCCATTGCCTTGGCATTCCCCTACATTGGGAAAACATGCCCTCCCAGGACCAAAGGCCTCTTCTTAAATTGTTGCCAGATACTGCCTTCAGCTGTAATTGATGCAACTGGATCAATAGGTCTCTCCATGTGTGCCTAATGGTTGGTGTTTTAGTCCATGGGAGTTGTGGAGGGTTTGGTTGGTTGATAATGTTCTTCCCATGAGGTTGCAACCCCTTTCAGCTCCTTCAGTCCTTTCTTAGCACTTTCATTGTGTTCAGTCTGATGGTTAGCTGCAAGCATGCTCAGCTGTATCTGTATGACTCTGGCAGAGCCCCTGAGGAGGCATCTCTGTCTGGTTCCTGCCAGTAAGTACTTCCTGGCATCAGCAGTAGTGCTTGGGTTTGGTGGCTGCATATGGGGTGCATCCCCGGGTGAGGCAGCTTCTGAGTGATCTTTTCTTCAATCTCTGTTCCTCTATTTGCCCTTGTATTTCCTCCTGTGAGTGTTTTGTTCTCCCTTCTAAGAAGGGCTGAGGCATCCCCATTTTGGCCTTTCTTCTTTTTGAACTTCATAAGGTCTATGAATTGTTTCTTTGGTATTCAGAGCTTTTGGGGGCTAGTATCTGTTTATCAGTGAGTGCACACCATGGGTGGTTGCCATTTTTAAGAAGGTCTCTAAGATCCTGGCTGTCATCTAAGCTAGGTTGACTGCTTCTCGGCAGGTGGAAGATTTGAAACTCATAATAAAATAATACACCCAAGATTACATGTACATGTTCAAGGGGGATATATAAATGGCTCAAAAGCTAAGACCATTGTTTGTTGCTCTTTCGGAGGACCTGGATTGAGTTCCCAGCATCCACAGGATGGCTCACTCCAGAGAACCCAGTGAGCATTCCATGCTCTCTTTATCCTTCACGGAGAGTGCACATACACGGTGCACATATATACATATAACAATCGTGCACATAAAATCTTTAAAGAATAAGTTTGAGACCAAATCAAGCATTTATTGTGCAGAACAATCTGCCCAGGGCATCAAGGCAGTAGGTTCCAGCATCTGAGATCACTTAGGTTAAAGATGTAGATCAGCCTCTGTACAGCACCTTTAGTGAATGGATGGTGAAGGATCGGTTGACATTTCTTATTACAAAGTACTTTCAACTCATCAGAATACATTTGTTTTGGTTTTTTTTTTTTTGTTGTTGTTGTTTTGTTGTATATATGTAACAATAATATAGGAAAAGAGTTTATTAATTTGAGGAGATAGAAGAGAAACTGGGAGGGGCTTTAGGAAGAAAAGGGGGATGTGATACAGTTCTATTTTAATTAAAATATATTCTTTTTTTTCTCTTTTTTTCTTGAACTTCACACAGTCTGTGGGTTGTTTCTGGGGTGTTCAGAGATTTCTGGGGTTAGTATCCCATTATCAGTGACTGCATATTATGTCTGTTCTTTTGTGACTGGGTCATCTCACTCAGGATGATATTCTCTAGATGCATCCATTTTCTTGAGAATTTCATTAGGCCATTGTTTCTGATAGCTGAGTAGTACTCCATTGTGTAAATGTACCACAATTTTTGTATCCATTCATCTACTGAAGGACATCTGGGTTCTTTCCAGCTTCTGGCTATTATAAATAGAGCTGCAATGAACATTGTGGTGTATCTTTGTTGTATGTTGGAGCATCTCTGGGGTAAATGCCCAGAAGTGGAATAACTGGGTCTTCAGGTAATACTATGTCCATTTTTCTGAGGAACCGCCAGACTGATTTCCAGAGTGGTTGTATCAGTTTACAACCCCACCAGCAGTGGAGAAGTGTTCCTCTTTCTCCACATCCTCGCCAGCATCTATTGTCATCTGAGTTTTGGATCTTGGCCAATCTGACTGGTCTGAGGTGGAATCTCAGGGTTGTTTTGATTTGCATTTCCCTGATGGCTAAGGATGTTGAGCACTTCCTTAGATGTTTCTCAGCCATTCAATATTCCTCGATTGAGAACTTTTTGTTTAAGTCTGTACCCCATTTTTTAATAGGGTTGTTTGATTCTCTGGTGTCTAGCTTTTTTAGTTCTTTGTACACCTTGGATATTAGGCCTCTATCTGATGTGGGGTTGGTAAATATCTTTTCCCACTCTGTTGGCTGCCATTTTGTTTTCATGATAGTGTCTTTATCCTTACAGAAACTTTGCAATCTCATTAAGTCCCATTTGTCAATCTTTGACCTTAGAGCTGGAGATATTGGTGTTCTGTTTAGGAAATTTTCTCCTGTGCCTATGAGTTCTAAGGTTTTCCCTACTTTATCATCTAATAGTTTCAGTGTATCTGGTTTAATGTGGAGATCTTTGATACACTTGCACTTGAGCTTTGTACAAGGAGATGAGAAAGGGTCTATTTTCATTCTTCTGCATGCTGAGTGCCAGTTGGACCAACACCATTTGTTGAAGAAGCTGTCCTTTTTCCATTGAATGTTTACGGCTCCTTTGTCAAAAATCAGGTGACCATATATGTGAGGGCTCATTTCTGGATCTTTTATTCTATTCCACTGATCCATGTGCCTATTTCTGTACCAGTACCATGCAGTTTTCAGCACAATTGCCTTGTAATATAGTTTGAGGTCAGAGATAGTGATTCCCGCAGATGTTTTCTTGTTGTTGAGGATGGATTTCGCTATTATCAGAATACATTTGTGACAAGCACCAATGTATGCAATTTTATCAAATTCTAACATAATTTTATATTTTTTGAGAAAATAAGTATCATAAATACAGGTAAGATAGCCTATTATGTGCCCTTACTGTGCCTATTAACTGTTAGTACTGGCATAGTTTCTGACTCAATTTACCTAATAAAGACTTGAGACTGTTTGAGTAATAGTAGCTAACATTATAAAAAGTAGGTGTAAGTATATGTGGCTTTATTTGTTAAATAACATTTGTTTTATTTTGTTGGCAGTTCTACAAAGTAGCTCCATTTATACTCTATCTGTAGGGGCGGCAGTGGAGGAGGCAGGCAGAACAAAATATAACGATCTGTGTGTGAAAGCAAAAACACCACAGTGAAAACCATTACTTGGTATGCTACTACAAATTCAGTAAAGTCTATTTTAAACCAACATTATAGGATTATATACATTAAACAAACAAAAAAATGGCATAGCTACAAAAGCCAAGTAAATTTGTCCCCAGTGTGGGAATTAAACTGAATTTCAATAGGACTCAGAATAATCAGAGCTGTCTTGCTTTTGTCAGAATGAACTTCCAACCTTGATTCCCTGCAGATGAGCACAGAAACTATTATTGGACTTACCCGAGCTTTCTCTTTGAAACATCTGAAAACTGTCATGCACAATTGTTACCATTTAGCACAGTGGGACATTCTCCTGCTAATAGAGCTAATGCATGAAAACCTCTTGTCTCAAGCAGTAAATGTAATGTGATACATAAATAGACTCAACGATAGAAATCAGATGGTCATCTCAACAGAAGCTTTTGACAAAGTTCAGCCTCTTTTCAAAATAAGAGCTCCAGGGGAAAAAATAGGAACATATCTCAACTAAGGCAAGTTATGCATGACAAACTATCGCCAACGTTATATGAAACTATTTGGTGGGGAGGAGGTAGTGAAAGAATGTCCTCTAAGATCAGGAATGATACAAGGCTTCTTGTTCTCACTGAGTATAATGCTTAAAGGTTCAGCTAGAGCATAAGAAGGAAGATATGGAGGTGAGGAAGAAGTCAAAGAACTCACATTTTCAGGCAACATGATCCTGTACTTAAAACACCCCAAAGATTCCACCAGAAAATTCTCAAACCTGATATACATGTTTGGAAAAGTAGCAGACTATAAAGTCAATATACAAAATCCAGAAACTTTTCTATATACCAATAATAAACTTGCCAAGAAAAACATATATGTACATAACACATACACATGCAAATCACACATATGCACACCACACAATGCATATCACACACACAAACACACCACACATATGCATATCATACACATGCACACACACATGCACATCTCTCTTTTACACACACACACACACACACACATACACACTGCTAACAAATTTAAAGAAGAAAGGTCTGTTTGGGCTCAGGAGAATGATTTCATTATTTCAGAGAACTTGCTCTTTGACAGGATTGGCCCTTGTTTCTCATTACCCACCTTGGGCAGTTTGACAAATGCATGTAACTACAGACCCAAGGGATCTGATGCCGTTTTCAGACTTCCTTGGTCAATGATATGCATATGTAATGTCCACACTGAAAATTAAAACAAACAAACAAACACAACAGCAATAAAAGAACCTTTCTGAGAAAGAAATCAGGGAAAACAAATCACAATGTAGTCACACATGTATGAAAATGATATAACGAAACCTATTACTTTAAATGCTGACTTTAAAAATTAATATAAAATGCATGCTCAAAAATTCAAATTTTTGTAAATGAAAATGGAAAAGTATAAAGTTAACCAAACGAGCCCTGAGTGTGTGGAATGAAAGCAGCAGCATGACTTGGCAGTTGGCTCTGTAAGCAACGCTTCCCCAGCTAATGGGTTGGCACTGTCCTGACTCATGTAAAATTGCTTTCTTTGGACACAGAGTCTCATAACAGCTACTCACCACTTGGTGTTAGGTACACCTAATCTTTTCATTTTTGGCAAACATTTTATTAGAATGTAAATCATCAACCTTATGGAAAATGTGTAGATAATATATGGAAGTTCAATGGATCAGCAGAAGAGTATTTGATCTCATCCGCTTACCTTGTAGCATATCTCTCCACAGCAGCACTGCTATGTTGCTGACCCTAGGCACCAGTTTTCAGATGCACCTGTTTTCAGCTTCCTTTACACAGCATCAAACTTTTTTTTGGGGGGGGGGTTTTGGCTCCATTTCACTGATAATACATCTGTGAGATTCAGCCATGCTGCATGAAGCAGGAGTTTCTCTCTTGGCTGCAAAGTATCCCTGTGACATCGTAAGTGGTTAAGTCAGTCCACTGTGTTTCTATCATTGCTTTCCAGCTTTGGGCCATCATGGAGATGTTTACTGTGCACACGTGTGCCTGTGTATTTGTGTGTGTGTGTGTGTGTGTGTGTGTGTGTGTTATATGCCTAGGACTGCCATTGCTGATATATCATGAAGATGTTTACTGTATGTATGTATGTATATATATATATATATATGTCATGTGCGTGTGTGCGCATGTGTATATGTGTGTTATATGCCTAGGATTGCTGATACACAGGGTAGTCATGAGTTCAAGTTTAATAGACACTACAAACTGCACACTTTTTCTAGATTTGCTCAGACTCTACTTTCATACACATGCATACTTCACCCATCGTTTTCCATACTTCCTTTCTAGAGGCCTTCCACAGCAGTCATTTTTTTAAAAATGATTTCTTTCTTGTTTTTTAAACTTTATTTTAAAAATTACATGTCTCAGTGCTCAGTGAGTATCTGTCAGAAGGAATGTACCTATGACTACAGCTACCTTCAGCAGCCAGAAGGCCTCAGATGCCCCAGAGCTGAAGTTTCAGCTGTTGTCTGTTGACCTGGGGACTGAACTGATATCCTCAGCTGGAGCTGTACTAGGCCATAAATGCTGAGTCATCTTTCCAGACCCTCAGGCATCTTTCAGGCTCTGGGGCCTTAGTTTAGTTAACTGAGTAAGGGCAGTAGTCTGAAATACCTCTGCCCTCTTTTCTCTGTAGAGTTGGAGTTTGCTTGTTTTATTCTCCCTAAAGCCCACAGAGGAAGAAGGTACAGTGAACAGGGGGTGATGATCATGCCTGTAGGCTGTTGACCTCTTATGAGTGGGGTGTGCTTTCTGACACACTGGGCTCATTGACCTGAGCAACTTCTGATGTAATCATATGGCCCTCATACAGGTACACAGTGAGACATATAATTTTAAAAGTAAAGTCTAAAAAAGAAAGGGAAAGAAAGGAAAAGAGAGAACAGAAGAAAAAAAAGGGATGAGCTGTCTTAGAAGAGACAGTGTGAGTCATATCAGTTTGGGTAGGAAATGTCTCTTTCCAGATAAGTACAGAAGACAGATAAGGATCCTCCCCATGAATCCAGGGTTGGGACTATGGAGTATAGTCAGGATTTTGGGGATGGCTGTTCTACTATGGGGCTTAGAGACTATGGCAAAGGAACACTAGATAGAAGCTGTGTCTGAGTTCTTTAGGGACCAACAAAGCTGGGGAAGCTACTTGTAATACATTCCCCATCAATAAGCATGTCAGGGCACTGGTTCTCCACAGCTTGCCCAGTGTGGTGTCTGCTATGGCTGCAAGAGAAACAAAATATTTGAGTTGTTTGGGTTGTCTCACAACCAGACTTCTACGTTCTGGGTCAGAGGCAGAGAAAGTAAACCTGCAGAAGAGTGGATATGGTGTCAAAGATCTTCGTCTATACTTCTCTGAGCTGTAGATGTAGTTTCCTGAGATGGGGGCCTTCAACAAGTAAATCATCGAGGTCTTGGAATAAATGGAACCGAGCACTAAGCAAAACCATTCTGTTTTAATTGCTTGAAAGGACAGCATATCATGGCCAAGGATTGAGATCTCATGAAGGAAGGGTCCTGCAACCCAGTAACAAGGAAGATCCACAGAGCAGACTCAGAAACATTTACTGGAAAAAATAAAACAGTTGTTTATACTTAAGTCGTTGAGACTGCTCAGTCAAGTTTGTTATACAATCTGACACAGACCTCCTTGATTAATGTTATTCGGCACCAGGAGGACAGAGCTCCCATCTGTTGTGCTCAGCATAGGGCCTGAGGCATAGCACATACATGCTGGCTGAGACTTTTCATCTCATAGCATGAATGGTGTCTTGTATCTACAGTTTTGTACCCCACTGGGAAAAAAAACTGCACACAGTCCTAGCAATAATTAAACTCTTTCTGAAGGAAATCATTTGCAGAATTATATTATTGTCACATTTAATTTGTAAAATATTTGAGACAGAATCTGGTTTTCCCATTTCACAGTGTAATAAGTGAAGTGAAAGATACAATGTCCACTTTCTTATAGAGATTGGTGTTGGCCCACTTACGGCTTATATGAGGTAAGAGAAAGCACAGACAATATGGTTAGTATATTAAACAATTTATTTTGCACAATGAGGGCTTCTTTACAGATTGCTCACTTTGTAATCAGGAGACAGTTAACTAATTAAGTAGGGGATTGCCAAGGCACTGAGGTGGAGAGGGTGATTGGGAGAGGGTACACCTTTGTGGAGACAAGTGGAAAGGGGGGTAGGAGAAGGGGAAGGGGATAACATTTGAAATGTAAATACAGAGAATATCTAATAATAAATTTTTTTAATGAAAAATAGAAGAATTGACAATTAGGCCTTTTTGCTTTAGGCACCAATACCCTGAGGCACTCTACCTGGGAACCTACTTAACAGTCAGCCTGAGAACAATTAAGCAATCTTCAGTCTTCTTCCTCTATTGCAAAGCCTCAGTCTCATCACCTGCAGGGATTCGTCCTCCTTCTCTGACTCAACTCTTAGGGAATCTGCAGCTCCTCCAGGCAGACCTAGATTTCCTCCTTCCTATGGACAATCCTTAGCCCTTTTGCCTTCTAGCCCAACTTCATTCCTTTATCAGCCACAAATATCTAGAAACACGTCACACCTGAGGAACCACAGTGGCCTCACCTGGCCAAGAATCAGAAACACTCCCCAACCTAGCAGGCAACCCACAGGCACCACACTCTTCTAAGATCCAGAGAAGGCAACAGAAGCCAAGGAATGAGATGGAACACCCACTCAACAAAAACCAGATCAGATATCAGCACCTGCAATTACAATCACCAGCGAAATAAGAATCAGGACAACATGTATCTGTCAAAACCCAGCAACCTTACCATAGTAGAGCCCGAGAAATGCAACACAGCTGAAGCATAAGGCAAGGATGTCAAAACAGCTATTAGGAATATGTTCAGGGAAATAGAGAGGATATAAATAAATCTATTAGTGAATACTTTGAAAACACAACCAGACAGTGAAATAGACAGAGGAAACCTGTTCAGGACACGAAAGTGAAAATGGTATCACTAAAAGCAAACCTAAAGTGAAGTAAAACTGGAAATGAAAAATGGAGAAGCCGGACAAAAACCCAAAAGGGAAGGCTCATTAACAGAATACAAGAAATGGAATAGCAAATATCAGGCATTGGAGACAAGATAGAAGAAACGGGCATCTCAGTCAAGGGAATGGTTAACTACAGCAACAACACCTCCAGGCACAAACATCCAAGAAACCTAGTATACTATGACAAAATTCAAACAAACAAACAAACAAAACTTGTTAATTGTAGAAATAGAGGAAAGGAAGAAAACCAGGTCAAAGGCACAGAAAATATTCTTAACAAGACCTCCCTTACCTAAAGAAGGAGGTGCATATCAAGGTACAAGAAATATACAGAACACCAAATAGACTGAAGCAGAAAAGAAATTCCCCAGAACACATAATTAAAACATTGAGTTTACAGAACAACAACAAAGAATGTTAAAATCTGTAAGAGAAAAAGACCAAGTAACATGTAAAGGTCGACCCATTAGAATAACACCTGGCTTCTCGGTGGAGACTCTAAAAGCCAGAAAGGTCTATAAACTCTAAATGACCACATATGTCATCCCGAATTACTTTATCCAGCAAAATTTTCAGTCATGGCACACGGAGAACGAAAAACTTTCCACAGTAAAAACAAATTTAAGCATTAGAGCTTCAAGTGCCTTCTGTAGACCTACAAATCTAGGTCTACAGAAAGCACTAGAAGGAAAACTTCAACGTGAAGAAATTAGCCACAGCCAAGAAAGTGTAAGGACTAAAGAATTGCAGACTGGCAAATGGGGGGTGGGGGTGGGGAGAAAACACACAAGAACAGTACTGCTCCTTGATATTTTTCAACATCAATGATCTCAATTCCTCAATAAAAAGACATAGACTAACAGGTTAGATTCAAAGCAAGATCCATCCTGCTTGGGGTTGGAAGGATGGCTCAGTGGTTAAAAGCACCAGCTGTTTTTCTAAAGATCCTGAGTTCAATTCCCAGCAACCATGTGGTTGCTGGCTCACAACCATCTGTAGTGGGATCTGATGCCCTTGTCTGGTGTGTCTGAAGACAGAGACAGTTTACTCATATAAATAAATAAATCTTAAAAAAAAAAATCTATCCTTTTTCAAGAAAGAAACATTTAAGAAACACACCTTAACCTCAAGGATAGTTATCACCTCAGGGCAAAAAGATGTTCCAAGCAATGGATTCAAGGGTATATCCATTTTGAGATGTGAGAAAATATACTTCAAGCCAAAACTAATTTGAAGAGATAGGGAAGGATACTGTTAGACCTCAAACCTGGGACAAGTCTTACATTGATACTTATGCTTTCTCAGCATTCCTCATCCTTATGAAGGAAGGTACAAAATGCTCAGTAAAATACTCACAAACTGTACTGGCTGGTTTTATGTGTCACAGAGAAAGGAGCCTCCATGAGATCCAGCTGTAAGGCATTTTCTCAATTAGTGATCAAAGGTGGGAGGGCCTATTGTGGGTGGTGCCATCCCTGGGCTGGTAGACCTGGGTTCTATAAAAAAGCAAACTGAGCAACCCAGAGGAAGCAAGCCAGTAAGTAACATCCCTCCGTGGCCTCTGCACCAGCTCCTGCTTCCTGATCTGCTTGAGTTCCAGTTCTGACTTCCTTTGGTGATGAACAACAATGTGGAAGTGTAAGCTGAATAAACCCTTTCCTCTCCAACTTGCTTCTTGGTCATGATGTTTTGTGCAGAAATAGAGACACTGACTAAGACAAAAACCAAATCTGAGAAGACATAAAAAAGTTATCCATCATAATCAAGTTTGCTTTATCCCAGAGATGCAGGGATGGTTCAACATACAGAAATAAATAGATATACTCCACCATATAAATAAACGGATACAAAAATTGTGGTATATTTACACAACGGAGTACTACTCAGCTATCAGAAACAATGACTTTATGAAATTCTTAAGAAAATGGATGCATCTAGAGAATATCATCCTGAGTGAGGTAACCCAGTCACAAAAGAACAGACATAATATGCAATCACTGATAATTGGATAGTAACCCCAGAAAGCTCTGAACACCCCAGAAACAACTCACAGACTATATGAAGTTCAAGAAAAACAAAGGCCAAAAAAAAAAAAAAAAAAAAAAAAAAAAAAAAAAAAAAAAAAGAAAAAGAAAAGAAAAATCATTATGCTTAATCTTTACACACCAAGAAAACTTTGACTAATTCCAGGTTACATCTTGTTTTACATGTACTTTATGCTCATTGTAACTAGTAAGATTTTAAGGCATACTATCAAACCTTTAAAAAAATAAAGTACAAACAAAACATATTCATATACTTTTATGCAAAAATGCTTTTAAAATCTGTACATTTATCTTGGTTTTTAAAATAAAGTTGTTCAATTAAAAAAATAAACGGAAAGAAAATCTACATGATTATTTCATTAGATGCAGAAAAGGCCCTTGATAAAATTTAGCACCCTTTGTGACAAAAGTCCTGGGCTCATCAGGGATAAGCATAATAATGGCAGTTCACAGCAAGCCTATAGTCAACATTAGCCTAAATGGAGAGAAACTCAAAACATTTTCACTAAAGTTAGGCACAGGACAAGGCTGCCCACTCTCCCCATACCCGTCCAAAATAGTACTTAGCCAGGGCAATAAGACAGCTAAAGGCAAAAATAAAAAAGGAAAAATCTGATTTCCAGAGTGGTTGTCACTGGTAAACCTCAGAAAATTGGACATAGTAATACCACTATGGTATTAAGGACCTAGCTATACCACTCCTGAGCATATACCTAAAAGTAGAAAATATCATTCTGAGTGAGGTAACCCAGTCACAAAAAAACCACACATGGTATGCACTCACTGATAAGTGGATACTAGCCTAAAACTCGGAATACCCAAGAAACAATTCACAGACCTTATGAAACTCAAGAAATAAAAATTCGGATGCTTCAGTCCTTAGAAGGGAGAACAAAATACTCGCAGGAATAAATACAAACAGTAGAGCAAGGACTGAAGAAAAGATCATCCAGAGAGTAACTTACCTGGGGATCCATTTCATATGCAGCCACCAAACCATTTCAATAGCAGTCACTATTGCTGGTGCCAAGAAGTGTTTGCCTGATATGGATGTCTCCTGAGAAGCTCTGCCAGAGCCATATTGATACAGATTAAGATGCTTGCAGCTAACCATCAGACTGAGCATGGGGACCCCAGTGGATGAGTTAGAGAAAGGACTGAAGGAACTGAAGGGGTCTTCAACCTCATAGGAAGAACAACATCAACAATATCAATATCAACCCTATCCCCCTGAGCTCCCAGGGACTAAAACACCAACCAATGAGCACACATGGAGAGACCCATGGCTCCAGTTGCATATGTGGCAGAGAATGGCATTGTTTGGCATCAATAGGAGGAGAAGCTATTGGTCCTGTGAATGCTTGTTTTCTTAGTGTAGGGGATACCAGAGTGATGAGGTGGGAGTGGGTGGGTGGGAGTGAGAGCATCTTCATAGAAATAGGAAGAGGGGAGAGGGGTCATGGGAGATGGGGAAATAGGATAACATTTGAAATATAAACACATAGAATATCCAATTAAAAAAGAAAGGAAAAAGTCAAAGTATCTATATGATATGATTGAATACATAAATGGCCCTAAAAACTCCACTGGGACATTCTTACAGCTGATAAACACTTCCAGAATAGCAAGAGGATACAAAGTTAATATAAAAAATTAATTGCCTTTCTATATAAAAATGACAAACTGGGAAAGAATACCACTTACAATAGCATGGAAAAAATATCCTGGAGTAATTTTAACCAAACAACTGAAAGACTTATATAATAAAAAAATCAATTCATTGAAGAAATAAATTTAAGAAGATAGAAGATAGATTTTTCCATGTTCATGGGTTAGTAGGATTGATGTAGTAAAATTTTCATCTACAGATTCAATGCAATCCATATAAAAGAATCCAACACAGTTCTTCAAAGAAATTGAAAGGACAATTTCACCTTCGTATGTAAACATAAAACCCATGGTAACTAAAGCATCAGTAAATGATAAAAGAACTAGTGGGCCCATCACCATCTCCAATCTAAACATATATTGCAGAGCCATAGTAATAAAAACAGGATGAACAAGACGGTATTGCATAAAAACAAACACTGTTTGGTAGAATATGATTGAAGATCCAGACATGGTTCACACATATATGAACATACTGGAAAAAAGACAGCATCCTTAACTAGTGCTGTTCAAACTGGATGGCTATGTGTGTACGAATCCAAATAGATCTATCTTTATCACCTTGCACAAAACTCAACTTCAGATGTACCAAAGACCTCAACTTAAGGCCAGGTATCCTGAATATGACAGAAGAGAAAGTAGGTAATAGTCTTGTCTTCATGGGCACAGGAGAGGACTTTTTAAAGGGGGCATCAATAGCACAGGCGCTGTGACCAACAATTAATAAATGGGACCTCATGAAGTTGAAAAGCTTCTGTATAGTCCAGGACACCATCATTTTAGCAAAGTGTCACTGTACCAAGTTGGAAAAGATCTTAACCAATTATACATCTAACAGAAGGTTTAGCATTTAGAATATATAAAGGACTAAAATAAAAATATGAACTTCAGTAACAAAACTAACCCAGTTAAAAAATTGGGTACATGACTAAGCAGAGTTCTGAAAAGAGGAAACACCAATAACTAAGAAACTGTTAAAGAAATATTCAACATCCTCAGTCATCAGGGCAATGTCAATCAAAACTCCTCAGAGTTCTCATCTTACACAGTCAGAATGGTCGAGATCAATGAAACAAATGATCGCTCATGCTGGTGAGAATGTGGGGAGAGGTAAACACTCATTCACTGCTGGTGTAAGTACAGACTTTGTAGCCACTATGGAAAGAGAAGGATTTCCCTAGGAAGGGGAAGTAGAATAGATAGTTATGGATGTATAGGATTGGTGAGGGGGAGCTGGAGTTGGAGAATCAAACGGAAATGGAGGAAAGAGGAAGATAAGGAAGGGAATGCAGAGAGGGATGAATGGGTGTGCACACACATACACATGAAAGAATTGGACTCACCAAATAATGGAGGAGACAAAGCCCCAGCCAGACACCTCTCACCATCATATGAAACATCCCGTGTTTCCAGGGCTGGAAATGAGTTATATATAATTAAGCTGTTGGCCAAAGAGACCTCATAGAAATGCCTAATCAACCCAGACTATTGCAAAGGCTATTGGTTGCTCTGCACAAACTGATGTTAAATGCGGCGCGCTCCTTGACCAGCGAGGAAAGATGACTACCACCAGAGGATTCTTCTTAGATCACGCTTTATTGTGGGAGCCTCTTGATTGAGGGGGGAGAGCAGGAATCGAGGGGCCCTGAACTACCCTAGCTTTCCATTTATATAGGGAGAAGCGCATACGGGGCTTGCCATGATTGGTTGTCACCAGTCTGCCCGACACCAGAGGCCTCGGGATTGGCTGGAGATAGGTTATGTACTGCGCATGCGCAGGGTGCAGCGCCTTAGCTGACAAGAGCATTGCTATATATGGAGTTGTTTACCTCAAACCGTGAGGGAGCCAGCACCATCTTGTAATGGAGTCCGCATTCGGCTCCCCACAGTTAAAGCCCTGTTTGTTGAAGACAACACCTATATAACTCATTGAACAGAGAGAACTCAGAGAACACAGAGTTGATACCTATCTAGAACCTTCCAACTACTACCCAATGTTCATGATACTAGAAGGTACTTTACATATTACCAAAAGACAAAGGTAAGCGCCAATCCAGATACAAACTCTGTGATCCTCAATGGTGGCCTGCATTGCAAGATATGTAGGTACAGTAGTGGCCCAAAAGTTGTGAGACTAACCAATCATTATCTGATTGGAGTTAAGGCCCACTCCATTCAATGGAACACACACCTAGCAATGCCCAGGTAGCCAGGAACCTGAGACTAGATAGACCTTGGTCTTGGGGGAAAACAAAATTCTTCTATTTTGCTAAGGGAACATAGCAATTTAATGAGTCCTAACAACATTCTACTATATTCATAGATCAGTGTCTTTGTCAGCCACAATCAGGGAAGCTTCCTCCTGCCATAGACGGGAACACTGTAAGGAGAATTATAGACCTTGGAACACTCAGTCCTAAATAGAATTTCACCAGCAAATTCCTCCCACGAGGACCCAGGAAACTTGGTGGAAGAGGAGGAAGAAAAATGATAAGAACTAGTGGAGAGAGAAGATACCAAAGGAAACAAGGCCTTCTAGATGCAATTCATATGAACTCACATATCACACATATGAATTCACATATCACACATATGAACTCACAAAGACTGTAGCTGCGTGCACAGATGGAATCCCAGTTCTGAGAGGAGAAGTGGACACAAGCCTTCATTCCTAACCTGGAAGCTATCGCCAACTGATAACTGCCTGCAAAGGAAAAATTAGCTTTGTCCAAAGGAGTTTTACTGGGTATAGAGACCATGCTTAGGGGCAGGCCCCATGCCTAATAGTAGATGGTCAACACAAAACAAACTCAGGAGTATTTTTGTACTGTTTTTGTCTAATAATGCTTTGGGTCTTCTCCTCCCCCTCCTTCTTACAGATCTTTTGTTTGTACATTGTGATCTCTGATTTTGTTTCTATGATTTTTCTTTGTGTACATGTCTCAGTGTCTGTATTCCTTGAACTTTTTTGTCTTGTTTTCTTCTGTTAGTTTGTTTTGTCCTACCCTGTCTTTTTTGCTTTTATCTAATTGAATTTAATTTTTATTATTTTTAGTGCCTATTTGAATCCTAATGAGAGAAAAAAGGGGTTTGGATCTTAGAAAAAAAGTGGGGAGGATCTGGGAGACATTGGGGGAGGGGATTATATTGTATGAAAAAAATCTATTTTCAATTAAAAAAAAACTTACTGTGTATATCCAGGATCTAAAGTTTGTTGACAATTTTAGTATCCAAAATAAGTTTGTTTTCTAACCATGAAAATATAATGCTGATGTCATTAAATAGTTAGTAGGGTTGAGCATCCTGATGCAAACATACCTGTAATCCCAGTGCTTGGGAGTTTGGTGCAGAAAGACTGTGATTTTAAGGTCTTTATGGAATGTGTAGTGAGACTGTGTCTCACAAAAACAATATTAAGTCATCATGGAGCAGTTTCTCAAAAACCTTTTTCTTACTTTACTATTGACATCTATCGATAGTATGTTTTTTTTTTTTTTTTTTTTTTTTTTTTACATTAAATGAACAAAATCGATACAATGAATTACCCAGATTTTTTTATTTTTACTTTTCTCTATGTTCTTTTTCTGTTCCAAGATTCCATTCAGGATTCCACCTTGCTTATGCTGTAGGACACCAGCACAGGCTCTTCTTGTGTCTAATTAGTTTTGTCCCCTTACCCCTTTAATGCTCCTGCTAGTTTAAAGCCTACTTGTAGACTATTTTATAGTACAAATAGTTTTGTAGACTATTTCTCATTTGTAATGCTCTTCATAATTAGGCTGGGTTTATAGATATTTGTGATGACATGACAGACATAAGAAAACAAGCAACTATAAACATGACTTGTCCCTGTTCATCTCGGTCATGACTAACGGAATGCCTGTTTGATTTCTCAACTGTAAAGTCCCTTTCTCCCCTTCATCTGAAGCTCTCTGGAAGTAAGCCTAGTTCACCTGCTTTTAAGGTCAACTCAAATTGCTCGGAAGTTCCACTTTCATTGTAGTCTGGCATAGTTTTTTTTTTTTTTTAAACCAGTGTCATACACAGAGGAGTATATGTGACTGAACATTCACACACAAAGTCAGCTTCTCATTGTTACCAACGTGGTATACGTTGAAACTGCAAAGTGACCCTGACCACCTGGATGACATGAGTAGGGATGATTCATGTGTATAGCTCTTTGTTCTTTATGTCTTCACACATCTCTCCACAGCGAGGTTCCTTTCCCTCCCTTTCCATCTCGTATGCTTTAGGAGTAAGCCAGGCTCGCCTACAAATTCAAAGGATAAGCTTCTATCTACAAGCCCTTCTCCCTATTCCTCAGACTTGTCAGGTGTTGGAAATTGAAATAGTGTTCTACCCGACTCTCCATACCTCATTCAGGTGTTCAAAGATGTTATTCAAATAAAAGGAAGAGATGTAACATGTTATGAGCACTTTCTTTGACAAAGTAGAGTTAAGCAATAGAGAAGTCCCCCATTCTCCCTCTTTTTCCCCCTTTTTAAAGATTTGTTTATTTTTATTTTGTGAGTACATTGTAGCTGTCTTCATGTACACTAGAAGAGGGCATCAGATGTCATTACAGATGGTTGTGAGCTACCGTGTGGTTGCTGGGAATTGAACTCAGGACCTCTGGAAGAGCAGTCAGTGCTCTTAACCGCTCAGCCATCTCTCCAGCCCCCTATTCTTCCTCTTTGTGGAAACCTTAAGGGACTTGAAGTTACTAGGACCTCAACTTGCCCCCTCAAATGGGTTGTATTTTTTTCCTCTAGAAATGTCAACAGTTTGGCTTCTGACTCTATTTCAACTTGGAAGCTGGAGTTAGCGTCCAGTGGATTCCAGTAGGAGAGAAAAACAGTTCCTTTTCACTCTACCTTTTTGAAAGAAGGCACACATTTTTTCTCCTGTTCTTATTGCTAATGACTATAAAGAATTTGAAAACACTATTAAAAACGGTAGATATCAATAAAACCCTCCCCAAACTCTAAGTTATTGGGTGTAGGCACACTATTTCATAGCCCCATTTCCCCAAGTCCAATTCAGTATAGACTAATTTACTTTAGAAACCCAGTCTAATGAAGAGTTTAGAGCCAGCTCTTCCTTATCTAGCTCTATATAACTAGTCACTGGACTAATGGAAATCTACTGAGGGATCGTTGAAGGAAAAAAATGTAGGTGTCCATAGCAGCCACATTGGAAAGAAAAAAGAGCCTACAAGACGGCTCAGTGTGTGAAGATGCCACCCTGCCACCCTGTTAACCCAACAACACCCTTAAAATATTTAAACTCTTTTGCCTGATCTAGAACAACTAAAAAAAAAAATCTCATGGTCAAAAATCTCATCATCAATGTTTTCGCTATTAAATATTTATTGATACATAACTGTGTTCATTTATTTATATTCTCTGTGTGATTTCATTTGCAAGTGCAGCAGAACACCTTATGGAGAACATACAAAGCAAGAACCTACAGTCACCAGCTATCTCTATCCAAAATGTTAATGCCTGGGTTAGCGAAGGCATTGCTGTCTATGAAGGATTTCAGGTCCAATTTTCCCACCTTCTCATCACCTCCTTCTCAAGAGAAGAGCCATAGTTTCTAAGGTACTAAGAATTCTTGGAGAATTAGTGAGTCACATCAGCATTGAGGAAGGATGTCCTTATACCTGATCTTAGTGTGAAGCCATGTGAGGGAAACTAGAGAAGAATCAAGTTAAGAGCTTGATATGTGCTCCTTGGTGTATTTATGATACTGATACCCAAGATGTTCCTGACAGACCCAAGTCTCATTAGAGGGTTGCTGTTTAGTGCAAGGAGCAATTATGAGTGTCTGTGACATGGACCTGATGTAGCAACCACTCTTCGGTCTCCCATCTTGCTGGATTTCCCCTCTTACATCATTTTTTTACAGCTTTATTGATATAGAGCTCACACTGCATAAAATTCACCCTCTGAAAGTTTACAAGATTCAGAAGAACTGAGTGTACTCACAGCTGTGGATCCACCACTGTGATGAGCTTGCAGAACGTGTTCATCCATTCCTAAAATGACCCTGTATCCATTAGTCAGTCCCCTTCCCTTTCAGTCGCCTCTCCTCTTGTTCTATCTCTGTGTTTACCTATTCTGAGTACTTCACAGAAATGGAATTACATAATATATTGCTTTTGTTTGGCCTGACTTCTTTACCTTAGCATAATGCTTTAAGTGTTTATCCATGTTATAGTGCTAATCAGTGCTTGGTTAATTTTATGACAAAATAACAAGACCCCTCATTGTGTTTATTATAGCTCCATGTGGACATAATCCAGTTGAGGTAGGTGCTCCTGGAATGTGTATTACAAGTTTTTGTTTTGAACACCTATTTTCAGTTCTCTTTGAAGTCTACCTGAGAGGGCAACTGTGGGGTCAGTGTAACACTTATCCATCACTCAGGGTCATTCCTTTTAGGAGATGCCAGACTGTTCCAAAGTTGCACACTGTTGTTATACATACCTACCAGCCGTGCACACGTAGCCTCTGAGACTATAGTTGCTTTGTGTCTTTGTCATCACTTATTATTTGGTCTGTCTTTATGTGTCCATCTAGTGGTTGTATGGACCTGGTTGTACCTTTGGCTTATATTACCCTTTAAGTGTCAGAGTTGCATATCTGTCCCCGTATTCACTCTCCAGTTGTAGATCTCTGGTTCTAGAAGTAGTTATACAAACCCTTTGTCCAATTTCATTCAGTTATCTGAAGATTACTATATGGGCTGATTAGGAATGATGGGCAAGTCAGAGGGAGAATTCTGGCACTGAGAATCACATTCTGTGTGCTCTTCTGCTAATAACCCTTGCAAGAAGATTGCAGCCAGGTCTTCTAAAAATCTCAAAAAAGTACTGAAATGGAAAATAGCCAGAATTTGGGCAAACAACATAGAGATTTTATGGTAGCAAGATCATGGCACTTGAATTTTCTGCTTTCCTCTCTCACTTTCCCTAAAAATGCAGGTTAACCAGTTGAAGAAGGAGGTAGAGAAAAGTGTCTGAAATATTCGTGAATATAGAGTTAAGTTTTATTTATCGAGACTTAACTGAACTATTTAATGAATCAAAGACAAAACTATTCATTAATACCTGGATGTAACTAAATGTAAAACAAATAAGCAAACAAACAAACAAACAAAAATAAACGAACAGCCAAGCTCCTGTTGTGCAAACATGAGGCCTTGAGATCAGATCCCAACATTCCATAAAAATATGATGTGGTGGTGCTTGCTTGTCATCCTAACACTGGGAAAGTGCAGATGGGTGGATCCCTGAACCTTGGTGACCAGCTAGTGTCACAGACTGGGGCCTCCAGGTTCAGCAAGAGAGTCTGTCTTAAAAAAAAAAAAAAAAAGAATAAGATGCAAAGTGATCTCTGGACTGCACACATACACGTGCACTTCTGCCTTGCACACACACCTAGGATATGTCTGAAATTCAGTTCAAGAATGGAAAAACTGGGTAAGCATTATGGAATTTGTATAAAAATAAGCATTAAACTAGTTCATATCACTCCTCCAACATGTAACTAGTTTGGCCAAGTTCAGTACCTAGTCTACACATATTATAAACCTATAAGACATGCTACCCTCTCTCTGTGTGTGCTTGACATCAAGAAAGGTGTGTCTGTGTGTATGTGTGTTTGACATCAAAAAAGGTGGGCATGTGTGCAGTCACATGGATATGTCTGCGTTCATGTGTGTGTGCCTGTTGTGTTTGTGCACGTGACATTAAGAAAGGTGAGGGCTGGCCCTCAGGGCTAATTGAGACCATGGATTGTTGAGAGCTTGGGAATGGCCGTCTGGAACTTCAGTAAGAGTCATGCCAATCATACTGCTTGGTTTGTCATTGAGTTTAATTGGTGGTACGGAAGTTCACTAATGAGAGAGTTGAGAAAAAAGAGGAAGTATGTGTGTAGTTATGGAGTTACTCCCCACCCCCACAAAACTTAAGGAAAGAAGCCCACCAGGGAAATGGATAAGTAGAAGCAAGAAGCTAAAAGTTTCAGGGCATAAATAAGGCTGAGGGGACCACAAGGGCAAGGTCTCCAGAGGATGATAGGAGCAGACAAGAAGCAGAAACAATAGAACTATTGACAGGACCACTTAGCCCTGATGTTTCTGTTGTAAATTTGATGTATTGGTGCCTTCAATTTGGCCCTGCAAATAACAACCCTATTATTCAGTTAGAAAACCCCAGAACCACGGTAGGAAGAAGTTGGGATTTCTATGATCCATAACTTTTCTTCTTCTTCTCTCTCTCTCTCTTTTTTTTCCCTGAGAAATTCTTCAATTTGAAAAAGGGACTTTCCAGTGGAAATAATAGAATGTAAATTGTTTACTTGGCAAAATACTACTGGACTAAGCTAAGGTCCTTCATATATAAGAGTTTGATAAGAGTTTACCTTCCCAGCAATTTTAGAATGGGGTAACAGGGAAAGTTTTCTTAACTTGCAAAAAGCAAAGACGCCTAAAAAAAATGTGGTGTTGTAGAAAAATAGAGCAGTGAAACTGGAGCTGTAGAAATCTTGGCCAATTAATGAGCACAGCAAGCAAGAACAAAACACTGGGCTAGTTAGGGTTAGCTTAAGTGGTTAGCCAAGGATGAAGCCTTTAGGTTGGCACAAACAGGATGCTTTGCTTAGATACATTGCCCCATTGTCCTTCCAGAAAATACTTTTTTTTTTTATCATTTTTATTGGATATTCTCTGTATTTACATTTCAAATGTCATCCCCTTTTCCCCTTCCCATCCCTTCTCCCTCCTCCCTCTTCCCCTTGCTTCCATGAAGGTGCTCCCACTCCCAACCACCCACTCCCACCTCATCCCCCTAGTATTCCCTACACTGGAGAAACAAGCTTTTACTGGACCAAAGGCCTCTCCTCCCACTGACGCCAGACAATGCCATCCTCTGCTACATATGCTACTGGAGCCATGGATCTCTCCATGTGTGCTCATTGGTTGGCATTTTAGTCTCTGGGAGCTTGGGGAGGTTTGGTTGGTTGATATTATTGTTCTTCCCATGGGGTTGCAAACCCTTTCAGCTCATCCAGTCCTTTCTCTAGCTCCTTCATTACTGCTGGGAAAAAAAGTACAGAGGAAAATGGTGCATTGTGTTTAGGGAAATGGAAATAAAAACACAAAATTACCTAATGTCAAATACACTGCAATGTATGGGTCATTTCAGTCTGCTTCTGCTACATTCTCCCTGCAAATACAAGCACTGAATCTTGTTTTCTTCACCTCAGCTTGTACCCTGTATGTGCTTTGCATGATAGGTAAAGGAATGGAAAGTCCTATCTTCATGGAGGGCTCAGGCTTTTAGGACAATGGGTCCAAGCACATGAAGTACTTCTAAAGAGGGACAGAGTCAAGCAGCTTTGGAATAAACCACTTAATTTAATATTACATGTTTTTTGACAAATATGACAATTAACAGCTTTGTGGTTAAATCAGCTGCTTCTAGACTGTGATGTGGTAAACAATACGTTTAGAATGGACCACTTGATTACACCTGAAAAAAATAATGCCTTTAAACTTGGGCATTAAGACCCTATTCTAACACAAAGTCAGGCAATGCATACAAATATCTCCCAGCATTTGTCCAATGGGACATCAGTATCCTGAGACACTTCAAAAACAAGGATCCTGTGGTCAGATTTGAGTAATGTGGCATGCCTCACCCTCTTGAGAATTTATAGTACACGTTTGCATAGTGAACCTTCCAAGAAATTCTGCATCACAACATTCATATTAAAAGCTATGACAGCCCTGTACTACACAAACATATTTGACTATAGAGCCCCTTCTACTTACAGTGTTCAACTTGTTGTTTTAAATGGTACACATGAGGTACTCAGGACCTAGTGCAGGATTTGATGACTTGGAAGAGCAAACAAGAGACTAAAATTAGTTTGCACCTGGACAAAGTGTTTTTTCATCAACTTTCTGAACAGGTGCCAGGCGCTGGTGGCTAAGCTTCTGCACAGAGTCCTAGTAAATAAAACATAACTATGGCTCCAGGTGCATGCTTTGTGGAATTCTATAGACTTCTACTTAGCTTACATAGCCTACTGTATAGAGGTTTTCACATATATTTTCTGTAAACCTTTTTTTAAAATTATTAACTTTTCTTTTATTGGATATATTTTTAAAACTTACATTTCAAACCCCCTTTCCTGGTTTCCCCTCCGGAAACCCCCTATTTCTTCCCTTTCCCCCCTACTTCTATGAGGTGCTACCTCACCCACCCACCCACTCCCTCCTGCCTCCCTGCCCTGACATTCCCTACACTGGGGTATTGAGCCTTCACAGGACCAAGGGCCTCTCCTCCCATTGATGCCTGACAAGACCAGCCTCTGCTACATATTCAGCTGAAGCCATGTGTACTCTTTAGTCCCTGGGAACTTGGGTGGGCGGGGGGATCTGGTTGGTTGATACTGTTGTTCTTCCTATGGGGTTGAAAACCCCTTCAGCTCCTTCAGTCCTTTTTCTAACTTTTTCATTGGGTCACCTGTTCTCAGTCCAATGGTTGGCTGTGAGCATCCGCCTCTGCATTAGGCACTGCCAGAGCCTCTTCAGGAGGCAGCTATATCAGGCTCCTGTCAGCATACACACTATATCGGGCTTCTTGGCATCCACAATATTGTCTGGGTTTGGTGACTGGATATGGGATCCCCAGGTGGGGCAGTCTCAGGATGGCCTTTCCTCCCATCTGTGCCCCACACTTTGTCTCTCAGTATTTCCTCCTGTCAGTATTTTGTTTCCCCTTCTAAGAAGGACAGAAGCACCCACACTTTGGTTTCCCTTCTTCTTGAGTTTCACGAGGTCTGTGAAACTTCTTTTCATTTGCTAGAAGTTTCTATTCATGCAGACCCTTGAAGACCTCTCCTGCTATGCGTTGTGTGTGTTTCTGTCGCCACCTTGTTCTTCCATACCTACCTTGTCCACTTCATCTCACTTGTCTTGCAGCTGTAGTGGTAGCACTTACTACAAGGTTCTGTGTGGGACAGCTGTAAACTCTTCTGCCTTCCTGCTTTCCAAAGTAGGATGCAACTGGGGCCTTTCTCCACTTCTCTCAAAGTCTTTCCTATGAAGTCCCCGGTTGAGGTTTTGCCTTTTACTGTCTAATGTAATGTTATTGCATTCCGGGGGTGGGGGAGAGCAGGACCAAGAGTCTACAAATAGCCCTTGTGACCCTGCCCCCACATTAATTCTGATTGGTGCATAAATATGCCTACAGCCAATAGCTGCGAAGAATAAACGTAGGTGGGGTTTAGGTTTTACAAACTTTGCGGGGGTGGGGGGGTGGGGGGGTGGGGGGTGGACATGACCATGAGGAAGACCAATGTGCAGTTGAGGAGGAAAGAGAAGCCACTAAGGGTCAAGAGAACATGGGCCTGAGGGGCTGCTAAACTGGAGTAAAGAGCAGCCCAGATGAAACATAGTAAATAGTAAGAAGTAACTGGGAGAGTAGATTCCAGCAGCATGGAGGGCAGGCAGCTGATTAAGGCTCATTGTCAATATAAAGGCTGAGTTTTTTTTTTTTTTTAATCCAGGAATTTAATGATTAAGGTGGGTAGAAGCTGCAGGCCAGGATTTAAATATTTTCTGCAAAACTCCCCAAATCTTTAATTAATTTATTTTTATTTTATGTAATTGGTATTGCATGTATGTTTATAGAGGGTGTCAGATCCCTGGAATAGGAGTTATAGACAGTTGTGAGCTGCCATGTGAGTCTTGGGAATTGAACTTGGGTCCTATGGAAGAGCATCCAGTGCTCTTATCCTTGGAGCAATTTTTCCAGCCCCTCCCCAATCTTTACAAGACAACACTCTTAATTGTGATGTCTCCGTGAAGCACTGTGATGTTGCTCTGTGATGTGTCAATGCAGAACTATGATGTTGCAGTGGAGCTCTGTGACATGTCGATGCAGAGTTATGATGTTGCAGTGGAGCTCTGTGACGTGTCAATGCAGAGTTATGATGTTGCAGTGGAGCTCTGTGATGTGTCAGTGCAGAGTTATGATGTTGCAGTGGAGCTCTGTGACGTGTCAGTGCAGAGTTATGATGTTGCAGTGGAGCTCTGTGATGTGTCAGTGCAGAGTTATGATGTTGCAGTGGAGCTCTGTGATGTGTTAGTGCAGAGTTATGATGTTGCAGTGGAGCTCTGTGACGTGTCAATGCAGAGTTATGATGTTGCAGTGGAGCTCTGTGATGTGTTGATGCAGAGTTATGATGTTGCAGTGGAGCTCTGTGATGTGTCAGTGCAGAGTTATGATGTTGCAGTGGAGCTCTGTGATGTGTCAGTGCAGAGTTATGATGTTGCAATGAAGCTCTGTGATGTGTCAGTGCAGAGTTATGATGTTGCAGTGGAGCTCTGTGACATGTCAGTGCAGAGTTATGATGTTGCAGTGGAGCTCTGTGATGTGTCAGTGCAGAGTTATGATGTTGCAGTGGAGCTCTGTGACGTGTCAATGCAGAACTATAATATTGCAGTGGAGCTCTGTGATGTGTCAATGCAGAGTTATGATGTTGCAGTGGAGCTCTGTGATGTGTCAGTGCAGAGTTATGATGTTGCAGTGGAGCTCTGTGATGTGTTGATGCAGAGTTATGATGTTGCAGTGGAGCTCTGTGATGTGTCAGTGCAGAGTTATGATGTTGCAGTGGAGCTCTGTGATGTGTCAGTGCAGAGTTATGATGTTGCAGTGGAGCTCTGTGATGTGTCAGTGCAGAGTTATGATGTTGCAGTGGAGCTCTGTGATGTGTCAGTGCAGAGTTATGATGTTGCAGTGGAGCTCTGTGATGTGTCAGTGCAGAGTTATGATGTTGCAGTGGAGCTCTGTGATGTGTCAGTGCAGAGTTATGATGTTGCAGTGGAGCTCTGTGATGTGTCAGTGCAGAGTTATGATGTTGCAGTGGAGCTCTGTGATGTGTCGATGCAGAGTTATGATGTTGCAGTGGAGCTCTGTGATGTCTCTTGAAGCACTGTAGTATTTCAGTGGAGCACTTTGATGTCCCAGTGCAGCACTGTGGGGTGGCAGTGGAGCTCTGTGACTTTTCAGGGTAGTACTGTGATTTTACAAAGGACCATTGTGATGTTGCAGTGAAGTAACAATACATCATTATGAAGGCACATAATTTTTGTTATTTTAAAACATAGCAGTGTAATGTCATTGTAATGTAATGAGATATTTTGATGAAACAACAACATTCTGATGTCAAGTGAAATACTGTGATTTTTTTAAAATGGAGCATTTTGATTTCATATTACAGTTTAGAATGGGAAAAATTAAGCATCACAATACTAAAATTCAGCATTTTGAATACACAATTCAGCTTCCGGTCAGAACAATCTAGCCTCCCAAAGTGGGGCAGATTAATGTTAGAACTGGGCTTTGTAATGTCATGATACCACAAGATCATTGTGGTACTATAGCACAGCACTGAGAAGGGAGGATCAACCATTTGGTGGTAGGATTTATCAGTTTGAGACACGAATCAGTATTGGGATGGAACCATCTAACTTACATTCTAGTGGCGCATGATAATCTACTATGAATGCCCACGTGGACGTTTGTAATGTTAGTGTGGAACATTGTGAAGGAACCATGGAGCACCATGATGCCACAATTCCTATTGTGGTGGCGAAACTATGTGTTGTAATGTCAAAACTCAGTTTTGTGAGATCACAGTAGATTATTGCTACAGTAGAGCAGTGTGTTGTACGAATTCAACCTCCTAATGTCAAATGGAACACTGTGACACTACGAGACACTCTAATGTTCCAAGGAAGCATTTTGATGTCACAATAGAGCAGCAATGCTACCGTAGTGATGGCACGACCAAGCACTTTGATGTCACAGTGCTACACTGTGATTTCCCCAATGGGCATGTAAAGGCATAGGGGAGCACTGTGATGCCAACATGTGACTTTGTGATATCAAAATAGAGCTTTGTGATGACACATTTAATCACTGAGATCATACCATATACTATTATGATGTTGCAGTAGGTCATTATAATGTCACAATGAGACCTTGTGGTGGTAAAGCTGAATATCATCGTGGTCTCACTACATGGCCTTGTGAAGGCAGAGTTGAACATTGTGATTGTGAAGGAACTTTGTGATATCACTATTCATTGTGACGTCACATTGGATCATTATGCCATTACAATTAATCTTTGCAGTTTCACAATTGTCAGGAGCCATATAGGAAAAGATGAAGGAAGACAAGTGACATTCTGGAGACAACACATCGCATTGCATAGTTGGCGGTGGACGACTCTGAAATGCTCTTGCAGCTGATATGCCTTTCTTATCATTATTAAATTAGTCTAATACCTGGGCTTTAACCCACCCTGTTGGTCAGATTTTCTGCAGATCAATAAAGACGTATTCTCTTGTAGTAATGCTATGTAGACAAATAGATGATTTCTTAATTCCTAATGACAAATTTAGACGATTCCTAAATTTCTAGTTGTAATTATTGAGTCCTTTATAAAAGGGCTTCAATTAGGGCCCCGAAAGCCTTCATGTGTAATGAGTTAATTGCACTAAGATAGAAATCAGGTGTGTAGTGGTTTTATGATCGGGTACTCCTTTCCAGGAGAACTGTGAAATCATTATCTGATAACTAAAGGTCATAAAAGGGAATAAACAGTTTATTGGAGGTGCCAGGATTGAAAATAAAGTATTGACTGGGTTTATCTCTTCAAAACCCCAATTTGAATGAGACAATAAGCAAATTAGTTATTTGCCTCTTGACAAAACACGTTAACTTAGATCCAAGAATTAATATTTAACTTTTAGTGAACATGTGGAACTTGTGGCAGACAATGGATGTTTAGTTCACTAGTCTTAATCAAAACATATGTAAACATCTTAGTTGTTACTTCTTTTTCAATTTATAATTTGAAGTTATGTTTGGACTTGTTATGAACTTTTGAAAAAAGATGCTTAAGATACCATGCAATCAGTATCCTGAGAAAATATAAGAACTGCGAACGACAGCAGCCAGTCAGATTTTCTTAAGATCAATACAAAGTTAGTCCCCTTTTCTTTTCTCTTAGAAATGAATATTAGAATCTCTTTTCAAAGCATTTGTTTCTTTCTGCAACTTTTTCTAGCTGGCAAGGAGGCAGTGAACTCCTAGCCTTGGGCTAGGGCTTTGTGGCAAAGAGCTTCTTAATACACACACACACACACACACACACACACACTGCTGTTTAACTAACAATTAAACAATTCTGGCCTCAGAATCACCTTAGAGTCAAGACTGGTAAATGTCATTAAGTTATAAGCAACTTTTACTCTTGCAAAGCCGAGTTTTGCCCCTGCTGATACTCCACAGCCTTGCTGCCAGGCTTCCAGCACATAATGAAACATTGTGATGTCACAATAGGAAATTGTGATGTGACAATTGGGCATTGTGATGACTCAATAGGACATCATGGTGGCTTAGTTCGGAATTGTGATGTCATGATGAGCATTGTAATATCACAGTGAAGTACTGTGATGTCAAAGTGTAACACTGTTGTGAAAGTGGAGCTTTGTGATGTCAGATTCAGTACTGTGATGAAACCATGCAGCATGTGATAACACAATAGACCATTGTGATGTCACAGTGGGTCATTTTGGTGTCATGATGTTGCATTGTGATAGCATAATGGAACCTTGGCTTGTTATGCTGCTTAATCATAAAATGAGAGGGTGAAGTGGTGTGAGTATGAATGTAGTTAGAGTGAAGGGAGTTTGGTGAATTTAATCAAAACACATTGTAAATCCATATGAAAATCTCAAATGAAAAAAGTTCTAAAAGTTTCTTGGATTTGTTGAGGAAAGACAGAAGGGAATTCAAAACAAAGGAAGGTTCTAAATTTAAGTTAAAATGCATTTTTTTTCTTGAAAAGGGAATGATTGATGGCTAGGCACTTAAAATGAAAATCTATGAGTTTGTTTATTTTTACTTTTTAGTATATTTGGACAGCCACCTGTAAGTGCTCAAGTGCTTTTTGCCTGCTCGTTACTGGTGCTGGGAATGTGGTGTAGAGCCCGGAGAACTGATGCTAGATCATCAGAAGGAGGGTTCATGTTAGCAACGGAGAAGCTGGAAAGAGTGATGATTGCTAAGCTGATATGTCAGTCTGTGACAACCTCCAGACTTGCAAGAAATTAAAGAATTTTATAGTGAAAATTTATAGTGTGTCAGCTGACCCCAAAGATGTTCCTATGGTATTCTTGTTTACCACATTGATTCCCATCTTCCAATAGTCCAATAGCAAAGTATATGTTTCCAAATATTGAACTTTATTTAATTTTTTGAATTCTAGAGTATACTGATTTTTTTTTAAAAAAGTATTTCAAAATTCTCCCCACACAGACACTTCCTGGGAAAGGTATACCATGGTCATTTTTCACTTAAAAATTGCTTAATGTCGTTTATCATAAGAGAAATTCAAGTTGTAGTCACACAAAGATTCCACCGTATACTTGCTAGAATGGCCAAGTGAGATATTAATAGGTTGATAAAGCCAAGTTGGCTTCGATCTATATATCAGTGCTGAGAGTCAAGGTGTGAGTGCCCCCATGGCACTGGTCAGCCTCATCAACCTTGGTCAGTTTGGCAGGTCTCTGCAAAATAAGCATTCACTTTTGTCATGTGACTCAGAAAAGCTGCTTCCATATTTCTACTAAATCAGGGCAATGGAATTTATGGAGACACACGGGCCAATGTAATGGCAGTGTTTCCTAACAGCCAAGAACTAGAGACACATATCCTTCTCCAGATGACTAGGTAAACACATTGTGTTTTATACTTTATACAATTGTATTTCATTTATGCAAATGATAAGAATTAGCCACAGATCTATGCCAAAGTATGGAAGAATATTTTTTAAAAATGCTTTGTTAACAATGCTGTAATATTGTTATTTATTGTTTCCTTAAGCCTTTGACGTTATTTTGTTAGTACCTATGATTATAAAGTATATTTGAATATCAATAAATCAAATGAAACAATTTCAGAGTCTTAGGTGTGGAAAATGGTTTTATATTATTGCTATGTGCCCCTAATTTTATATTAAGTCTTCTGTTTACAAAGTCATTTTATTTTATCCTGCTTTTTTGAGACAATGTGTGGTGGTTTGAATATGCTTAGCCCACAGGAATTGGCACTATTAGGAGGTGCGGCCTTATCGGAGGAAGTGTGACCTTGTTAGAGGAAGTGTGAGGGTGGGCTTTGAGTGTTTCTGTGCTCAAGCTCTGTTCTGTGTGGAAGCAGCCCTCCTCCTGGCTGTCTGTGGAAGACAGTCTCCTTTTGACTGCCGGTTTTTTTTTTTTTTTTTACACTTTATCTGCATTTACTTTATGCTGAATTTATTCCTGTGCCATGAGTTTTTGCTTCTTCAGTTTCTCCTGGGATATCTTTTTCTTCTGTGCAACCTCCTCTTCTGGCTTTGGAACAATCTGTTCCTTCTCCGTGAGGATCATCTCAATGTGGCAGGGGGAGCTCATGTATGGTTAATTCAGCCATGAGCTCTGTAGGTTCGCCGGCGCATCTTAGGTGCCTTGTTCACCTGGATGTGTTCAATGACTAGAGAATCTACATCTAAACCCTTAAGTTCAGCATTACTCTCTGCATTCTTAAGCATATGCAGCAAAAACTCAGCACTCTTTTTTTTTGGCCATCGTCCCTGTGTCCCAGTCCCACTGTTTGCCCTGGGCGCACCTACCAATGCCACCATTATACCACAGGAATGGCACACACTGCTTCTTTACAGTGACATCCTTCAGATACTTGGTGGCTTTGCGGATATGCATACCCTTGATGGCCCGGGGGGGTTTCTCGGGTGTTCTTAAAATGAACATGAAGGTTTGCACCTCTGGATTTGCATGATTTTCTGGGGTTTTCCTGATCAAGAGAGTAGTGAGCCACCTTCACAGATCACCTCTGGCCACTTACCTGACTGACTCTTTTGACTGATAAAGATGTGGAACTCTCAGCTCCTTCTCCAGCACCGTGCATGCTGCATGCTGTCTTGCTTCCCACCTGATGATCGTAGGCTAAACCTCGGAAAGTGTAAGCCAGCTCCAATTAGATATTCTTAATTGGTTGTCTTGGTCATGGTGTCTCTTCATGTCAATCAAACCCTAACTAAGATACAGTGTCTTTCTGTGAAGCTCTTGCTGACCTGGAACCTGCAGAGATCCATCTTTCTCTGCCTCTAGAGTTCTGGGGTTAAAGGTGTGAGCTGCCATGCCCTGCTTCTGTAGGCATTTTTAAGGGAGCAGGTGACCACAAGAACTTGACAGTAGTCTATCAAGGCATTTGAAAACATGATTTGTCTTACAGAATATCTAATGCCACAAAGCAAAACACTGACTTTAAAAAATCCTACCCAGCTGTTTTGAGCACTCAGCAGAGCTGTATGGATTCTAGATTTAAGAAAATAGAAATAAAAAAAAACCCTACCCTTAAGGCTATTATAGTAAAAAAAACAACATGAATACTGATGAAGCCCAAGAATAGACACTAATTGCATGCTTTTGAGAATGACATGAGCTAATATTTATGGTACAATATGATAAAGCAATTTTCCATGTAGTGATTTATGTTACTCAACTCTCGATAGTCATAACTTTTTCCAGGAAAAGAAATGTTTTTAAGTATTAAAGTCAGTAGAGAGATATTTATTATTTTGTCTTTTTTTTTTTTTTTTAATGGCCCCACCACGAAAAGTTCAGACGGAATAGTTTATTTGATGGGCACATCACACTATCCATATCCAGCTACAGCTATTTGTCTACACACACACACACACACACACACACACACACACACACACACATTATTATTATTTTTTTCAGTAGGAAAGTGTGATGGGAAAGAGTTGATTTCTAGAGCCAGACTGCAGGCTTCCTGTCTGAACAACAGGTTCCCCGGGGCTGGAGCGAGGAATGAAAGAAAAAAGACATGGTTAGTTAAAGTTGTAACATGACTCGGCCCCACTTGAGGCTGAAGCCTTGTGGCCAAAGCGAAGCCTGGTTTATTCCTCTTTTTAAATCACTTTAATTATATGCAGAAATATAATATCAGTTCTGAGTCCGGGAACAAGCAAGTTAATAACCAAAGATCTCCTAAACATTTTACTGGAGGTTGGGTGTAAATGTCAGAGACAAAAATGGATACTGCTGTGCCTACGTCTCAAAATCTGCCCTGCCCTGAGCTACTAAGGGTTTGGTCTAGAACTTCAGATGCAAATGTGCTTCCCTATAGCCTTATCCTAAGGGCACTCACTGCCTTGAGCTACAGATGCAAATGTGCTTAATTCTAGCCCTTACTGGGCATAGCACAGAAGCCAGGTTCCTGCCTTTGGTCAGCCTCAAAATGTCCTGGAAAATTAATATTACCCCCCCAATTGTCCAGAGGTGCCAAAATGCTCTCCGTGGCTTCCTTGTTCAGTTCACTGAGTGCCTGCTGCAAGCCCTCGGCAGATTATTTGAGCAGTTAAATTTAAATTGCTTAAATTTAAATTCTCAGATTATTCATATGTAAAATAGAGGTGATAATAATGCTTTCCTCTTAGGGCTATTATGAGAATCAAATGTGTTAATATATGCAAATGCTTAGATGAGTGACTAGCACATTAATACACTTTGAAAAATATTAACTTGGAAATAATAAGTACACACTCAGGCCTTTCTATAAAGTTCTTTGGGTACTCACGTTGGGGAGCAACTTCTAAACACATTCTTACATAATTTGACTTCATTTAAATGTGACTTGGGCCATGAGACTTGCTCATAACTAATAACCTCTGGAAAAGGTGATAGGAGGCTGTTTCCCAGGTTAGTTTATGAAAGAGGGTGTCTTTGGGAGCTCTTTCACTCTACTTTCTCCCTTTAATAAAGCAAGCTGCCATGTTGGGAGCTGTCTTACTGGGAGAGACGGCACATGTCAAAGAATTGTGGGCATCTTTGAACTAACAGCAATGAACAAGCAAGAACACTTCAGGTCAACAGCCCTTAAAGAATTGAATTCTGCCAAGAATCAGGTGACTGAAGCAAAACTAGATGAGGCTTTCCTCTCTGTGACCCCAGAAGATGGAAGGCCCTTTGACACCTTGATTGGATGTCTCCTAAGACCATAAATAGGAAAACCTAGCTAAGTGACACCTGGATTCCTGATCAACAAAACCCATAATATAGAATGTAAACCACCAATTTTTGAGTATTATTTTTGCAATAAGTAATATACATGGAATATATTTTTGGTATCATATATGGGTACTCTCATGCTAAAAATATTGGAGCTGTATTAAACCTGAAAAATGCAATGAGAAAGACCAAATCCATGACTGTTCAATTAAAGCAAGCTTTCCTTAATACTGACCAGGGAGATGGATTCTGGTCAGGGCTATAGCTGGGGCTCTCAGAGAACGGCACTGAATTATTCTAGTCAGATGCTTCTAAACACAAAACCACAAGGCTATGGCACTTCCTCCTGTTGTTCAATCAGGGACAAGTATACATCCTGACATGCTTTCTGCCTGTATACCTCTCTGATCTGTGAACAAGCATATCCTGTGTAGCTAGGGTTAGCAACCTTGTTTGCTGAAGTGCAAACATGTGACTTGTCCTCTTACATGAAAAAGCTCCCAGCATTTCAGGATGATATCTGTCCTTGGGCAAGTGGGGCCTCCAGGTTAACTTTAGTTCTTTCAGTTGCTCTGGGAATAGCATAATACTGGTTTTATTTAAAATAAATTTTTTTCTGTCTTAATTAGGGTTTTATTGCCGTCAACAGATATAATGACCAAGGCAAGTCTTATAAATGACAACATTTAAATGGGACTGGCTTACAGGTTCAGAGGTTCAGTCCATTATCGAGGGGAGAGATGGCAGCCTCCAGGTAGGCATGGTGCAGAAGGAGCTGAGAGTTCTACATTTTCACCCGAAGGAAGCCAGGAACAGCTGAGCATCCTCAGGCAGCTAGGAGGGTGGATATGTACACATGAGTGTGTTTGCTTGAAGGGGATCAGAGGCTAAATAACCTACGGGACTAACTTTTCCTTTTTCTGTGTGGACCCTGTGAACTGAAGATTCCTTATGCCACTGAACCATTTTACTGGATTAAGACTGGAAATATTTTAAGGAACATGACAGTGCAAGAAAAATAGCCTCAAACAAATTGAACAAATCTGGTTCTTAAAAGTAATTCTTATGAGAACTCCTAGTGATAATGGATGTATATATACAGAAGTATTGAAAGCAGGGTCTTAAAGAGCTGTTTTTATAATGTTGTTCATAATAGCATTTTCTCTAACAGCCAAAGGAAGTGAACTTCTAAAAATACAGCAAACTATGACAGAGGTTAGGGTCAAAGTAACTACATGGCATTACATTGACCAATATTTATAATCAAAATAAAATCTTGAACTAACAAAATGCTATAACTAATTAGGAAGTTGTATGTGTGTGTGTGTGTGTGTGTGTGTGTGTGTGTGTTTGTGGTATGTGTAAAAAATCTGAATATTTATCTTAAATGGTTAGAAGTCAATACATAAAATTCTTCCAAAGTCATGACATAACAGTTCAAGTGTTAAACACATAGAGCTGGGCTGGGGAAGTGGCTCAGTGGTTAAGAGAACTGACTGCTCTTCCAGAGGTCCTGAGTTCAAATCCCAGCAACCACATGGTAACTCACAACCATCTGTAATAAGATTTGATGCCTTCTTCTGGTGTGTCTGAAGACAGCTACAGTATACTTACAAATAAATAAATCTTAACAAAACAAAAAACGATAGAGCCAAATATGAAAAGATATAATAAAATGTTTTGTTTCTCAGAGTTGAATTAAAAGATAAGAACAATTCTTTTAAAAATACATGTAATCTATGAAAACCACTTTAATTTTTCTAAACCATCTTTATTTCTAATTCTGAACATGAAATATTTGATGATAGTTCCAATCAGAGTGAAGGACATTCACAGGGAGTCTAACGTCCCCCCAAAAGCATGGCTGCATTAGAGATAAGAGATGAGGAAGGGTGAAAGGAAATAGTAAAGACAGAATGCCATTGTGAAGGGCCCAGTGTTGAGCTAAGCACTCTGAACTTTATCAATATGGAGGAGCTGTTGCCCATTATGAACAGGAGGTAGTGTGGTCAGTTACTTCAGTCACCAAGGAATATGCTCTTAAAGATCACATGATAGGTCTTTAGTAAGGTGATTTGCCTAGAGAGCTTGTCCATTTGTGTCCCCTGAAGATGGCTGCTCAGAGGTTTGACAGGTGACCTAATCCTGTGGGAAGCACTCACACCAGCCCCTGGGATTAGCCTCAGATAACATTCTTAACCTCAGGGGAGAGATGCTAGTTCCAGTATTCTCTCCTGAAATGGGGTGATTAGTTTTCTTTGTACAGTGCAATCTCTCCTCAGAGATCTGGGCCAATCAAGACCTGGCATTAAACCGCTGATGGGCAGTGTTTCTTGTCATCTCACACGTCCTGGTAAGAAGTGCTGGGATCGTTGCGGCAGAAGCAGGTACAGAAGTTCAGGATGCGGCTTCTTTAACATCTGTTAACATCTGATGACTGTGGGAACTCAGTGTGACCACGCAGCCTCGAGTCAACATCAGAACTAAGGAGTGGAGTTCTTGTTGCAGGCAGAAAAATATAGGTCTGGCTATCTCAAAGAACAGGGTGTCTACTAAAAGGCCCTTGGTGGTCCTCGGAATCGATAAGAAGGTAGAGAATAAGAACTGGACCTCCTGGTGGTGGTGCACACCTTTAATCCCGGCACTTGGGATGCAGAAGCAGGCGGATCTTTGAATTTAAAGCCAGTGTAGTCTACAGAGTGCATTCCAGGGCAGTAAGGGCTACATGGAGAAACCCAGTCTTGAAACCTCTCTCCTCCCCCACCCACTTCCCCCCAAAAAAAGTTGGGAGCCATACAGAATCAGTACCAGTAAATATTGTAGCAAAGCAAAGAGGAAGGAGTACAGTAGTGCTGCGTGAACAAGACTCACCAGGAGATTGTCACTCACTGTCACAACCGCACTGTCCCCATCTCTAGGAACTAGCCTACTTAGTGAGGCAAACATCTCGGTGTGTCTGACAGAGTGTTTCCAGAGAGGATGAACAGACAGGGAAGACTTGCTCTGACTGTGGGTGTACCATCACATGTGCTCGTGTCCTGAATGGAATAGAAATGCAGAAAGCAAGTTGAATGCCGGGACGTCCCTTTCTCCACTTGCTGTTTTGGGGTGCGAGGAAGAAACTATCTCTTGCACCTGCTGCCCTGGTTTCCCTGTTGCTATGACTGTACCCCTCAAACCAAGAGTAAAAATAAACATTTCCTTACTCAAGCTGCCTCTGCCAGGTGTTTTATTCCCATGAAACAAACAGCCAACAGGGTCCTTAAATCTTGTCCCGAAAACTTCCCTAAGAGTATGCAACTTCTCAGCCAGTCAGAGGAAAGGATCCACCATTCTGGTATGCGAAGGCTGTCCGCTGCCCAAATCTAATAATACTATCTTTTTCCACACTGTGTAACCCTTTAGCGTTGTCCAATCATTTTTCAACAGGAATTATTATTTATTCTTTCTCTTTAAAACTGGACATTTTTTAGGTTTGCATACCTGTACCTAAGTTCAAAAAATCCCATAGACATAGGCCTAATCAATAATTGTCTTAAAGAGTTTCACTTCTAGATGAAGACTTACAAGCCATAAAAATGGTTGTTTAAGATGTGTCACACAATTATCAATTATAAAATGCACCTCTGCTATTTGATAGAGATATTGAAGGGACTCCACCCAATTCGAGCAAGGCACACATGGCTCTGGCAAGCCAGGCCCTCCCCTTATTCATTCTGTCTTCCTCAAAGCCATTAGATTATATTCCAAAAGGTAGACCCCTGGGTTGATTCTTTTATTTGGCCACTTTTTCCTTCTAAGACTGACCAGGAAGGTCCAGCTATCAAAGTATTGACTTGCAGCAATCAAAACCCTCCTTTTGCTCACCTAATTAACATGCCCAATTCAAATTAACCAACTTACCCTAAACAGGGTTTTCTCTTTATAAACCATAATTTTCCTATGGGCCACATCTATCTTCTATCTATCTAGAGACAGTCCTTTGTCCTCCTTTAGGACAAAAATCTCTTCTTTGTTTCCTTTCCCTTCTCCCTCATTCTCTATCTCCCCTCTTTGTCTCTCATTCTCTGCCTTTTATTTGTCTGTGGCAAATAAATCTCCCTTGTGCTGAGAACTCAGTCTTGGGGTATCTGAGGTTCCCAAATGAAATCATTATGGAATTACACATGTGTATATGTCACCTGCTGTTACCCGAGCTGTTAGGGTCAGAGCCTGCACCCTGCCAGCCCTATCAAACTAGTTTGGCCACCCGTCCCTAATAAGTCAATTAGAGAGACAGTAATAGTGAAAAGCAGAGGGAGATTTATTCAGTGTAGCCATATGAGAAGAAGACAGAGGACAAGAGGCTTTCTCAGATAATCAGTCCTGGTCAAAGCATGGTCCTGCCCATCAGTGACATGCCTTTGTCTCTGCACTGTGTATCATCAATTACAAAAGATGGCCTTCCTCTCTGATGGCACCAGGACCCCAGCCTTGCCCTTCCCAAGCTTCTTCTGGGAGATAGTCCCTTGGTATCATCTTTCTGAATAATCTGATAGGCAAGAGGAAAGACACTTCACTCTTTAGGATCTCCTCCTGGGGATGTATTTAGGAAAAAAACTTGCCTAGTATGCACAGCATGCATGAAGACCTGGTTAAATACCCAGTCCTCTATTAACCAGGATGAGTTGTGCATACCTGTAACCCCAGCACAGGGAGGGAGAAGCAGGAAGATCAGGAACTCAGGATCATCTTTGATACATAAAGAGTTTGAGGCCACCCTGAGCTACATATGACACTGTTTCGCCAAAACCAAAGCATAACAGAACACCTCTTTGCTCCTACCAGATGAACACACTATGACTCACACTGCTTTTCATGCTTGTCGTGAAGAATGCTTATATTAGAAAAGAAGAAGGTTCTTATTGGAAGGGTTAAACTTTTACTTCTATATTATTTTCTCAATTTTTCCATTTTAATTTTGGCTATGTTATCTGTAAAATATCACTGTCCCTGATGAATCAGTTCCTGCTGGTTTCCATGGAAACCTTTTTTGTCTTGCATGTGTGAGTAATATCTTTTTTGGCTGGCTTTACTTATGCAGGTCAGCACTGAGTCTACACTTAACTTTTGTTCACAGAGACAAAGGGAAGTGACAGCTTTGCTGTGCACCCTTTGGCATCACTAGAGCAGTAAACTGCTCTACCCATGACATTTACAAATGTAGCTGAAATGAAATTCTTTTCAGTTCAAAAAATTAAGAAAAAAAATTTGATCATCTTCAAAATTGTATGACTGATTTAACGACTCTACAATAGTATTGTGTTTGAGCTATGGAGTTTGAGCAATCGCAAAAAAAAAAAAAAAAAAAACAAAAAAAAACAAAACTTTAGCCTTTTTCACTAGCCTTTTAATCTGTGACAGGAGGTTTATAAAAGCAAATTCATGGACAAATGATTTAATGACTTTAGTGAAAGAAGACACAGAAAAAAAGAATTTTTTTTACTCACCTTAATTGAAGAAATATACTAACCATAGTAAAATAGGAAATTATCTTTGAAAGATGATTCTACTGAAAATAGGTAAAAATTATCACCAAGCACCCAGCATCCATTTGACCTGATATTGTTCTGAATATGTTGGCATTTACAATTAAATCATGATCAAATCATGACAAAGGCCTATTACCAATGGACAGAACCACACCTTGACCAGGACTGTTGATCTGAGCATGCCTCCTGCCCTCTGTAAAGCCTACATCTCAAGTCAGGACTCTTGAGTCAACCACCTCTTTGTCTTCTTCCCATCTGGCCACACTGAGTAAATCTCCCTCTGCTTTTCACTATTACTGTCTCTCTAATTGACTTATTGGGGACGGGTGGTCAAACCAGTTTGATAGGGCTGGCAGAGTACAGGCTCTGACCCTAACAGCTCAGGTAACACATAATTCCATAAGCACGAAGCTAAATTATGGTAGAAATCCTTAAGATACACAGCGATTGGATAACATACAAATCAAGGAGCCCATAGTTTCCAGCTCTGGTGCATGCTGTGACAGCAATGTGACTGGAGGCCATCGGTGGTTTGTGGCTCTGTAATGCAGTTTGCTCCCCATCTCCATGATATTTGCAGTTGTGAATGTTACTGAGAGTCTAAGCCCAGCAGGCTTTTCTTTGTCCGCCTAATAAGGGTTGAGGTCTCCTCTCTTGATCTTGCTCTCAAAGACTGCTCTTGCCAGGCTTTTCAGTTACTTCTGATGAGGAGATGAGCAGTGGACGGGGCTCCAGTGCTTGTCCCTCCCCAACCCGCTCCTGTTCTTTCTGTGGTACCACAGTAATGCAGTTTTAGATGAAGCTGTGAGTGGTAAGGAAGGCATTAGTTGTCCTTGTAAGTGAGATCTGTTCTTTAACTTTCCTGTCAATATAATGCTCATCCCTGTCAATATAGTCAGATCGACTATCTGCATATTAGCTGGGACAATGGAAGAAACAATGTGCTGAGTTCTTGCAAATGTTTGGGGATAGTACTTTCAAATTTTGGGAAGAAACAGGCATTGAGGACTGGGAGCTGCTGAGGAGTGGCTAAGGTCTGTAAAAACATATCCAAAACCCACTGTGACAACATTTGTTTTGTAAAACCACAAATTCCTATCACTTTAAATCTCTTTACTTTCAGACCTGATCCTTTGTCCTGGGAGATACTGGAAGACTCTGTGCTCTCTCTGCTTGTTTGGTATGAGCGACTCTGCATTTTCCATCTGCCTCATAATTTGAAACTCAGGAGAAGATTCTGTGGTCAAGTTGTTGGCAGAGGAAAGCACTGGTGGAGAGAAAATGCTGATCCAGTAAGAGTCACAGAGAGGCAGGGAGTGGGGGAGGGGTCTGGAGATGGGGGAGGAGAATCCCCCTCCCCCCTGCTGTAATTTTTTTCTCCTGAAACTCCTCCAGAGCTGTCTTGTATCTTTGATCAGTGCCCAAAACGTTAATTTCTTTTTTTAATCTGATGGTAGTAAATATACTTGGTAATATTCAGTCCCTAGAAGCTAAAACTTTATGCATTACATTTTCAGTTAACTTGAAGAAACTTTGCAATAATGAACTATAAAATGATTCCTGAAAGTATAGCCTCTGGTGCTCTGGAATAAAATAGAACATATTGTAAGTTTTGTTTTTTCAGTGAGAATACTTTATTTGGTTCACAAGCTGTTTTTCAATAAGTTACTTAGGATAGTGTCTTAGTCAGGGTTTCTATTCCTGCACAAAAACATCATGACCAAGAAGCAAGTTGGGGAGGAAAGGGTTTATTCAACTTACACTTCCACATTGCTGTTCATCCCCAAAGGAAGTCAGGACTGGAACCCAAGCAGGTCAGGAAGCAGGAGCTGATGCAGAGGCCATGGAGGGATGTTACTTACTGGCTTGATTCCCCTGGCTTGCTCAGCCTGCTTTCTTATAGAACCCAGGTCTACCAGCCCAGGGATGGAACTATCCACAATGGGCTGGGCCCTTCCCCCTTGATCACTAGTTGAGAAAATACCTTATAGCTGGATCTCATGGAGGCATTTTCTCAAGGGAGGCTCCTTTCTCTGTGATAACTCCAGCTTGTGTCAAGTTGACACAAAACCAGCCAGGACAGATAGCAACAAGGATTTCTGGAAGGTTTAGGTATAGGCAGAGCTTCCAGCACAGAGTCCAAGAGGAGGGGGTGTGGCTCGTGTGCACTGTCCTAGGTTTGCCTACCCTGCAGCCTTTGTTATTTACCCCTTAAAAGTTTTACTTAGAATATCTGCTATGTGCAAAATACACAGTCAGAACCAACAGAAACCTTACAGCTATTTTCATGTTCTCCAAGCGAGTGATCTGATATTCTTTTGATCTTTTACATACTTACAGTGTATATGTGCCAATAGTGGGGCCACATGTGAAAGGCTGGCCTAGGAATTTTGGAGGTAATGTCAGGTTCCATATCCACAGAGAGACAGAAAATGTTCCAAGTTAGAGTGAGACTGAAAACAGTTTGAAAGATTACTCTTTGTCTAGCCAAGTAAGAATCTAAGTTGCTAACGATCAGAAAGTGTGAGATATGTAAATATGTAAGCCAAAGTTACATGGTGAGCACACACCTAGTCAGTCTTAAAACATCAAACATTTTATGCCAAGCCTGTGTCACAGTGCCTGTCTACAATCAGGCAAGAGCAACCAGTCACTATCGTACAGCCTGTTTCCTGCAGAGGATGAGCTGGACCACTTCAGATTCCCTCACCTGCCTTTACTCTAGTTGTGCATGGTTTACAGCGACCTCACCTGGGAGCAATCTAACAGCATCTTGCCAAGTCCCCCTTGCTGTCTGTCATCGTCCAGTTACATAACAAAATTTTTCTTTTATAATCCAGCAAGGACTACTTCTTATCACTGAAAGTACTGAGCAGGGCAAAGGAGAGACAGACTGTCAAGCCTATGCCATCCTACTGAGTATGACAAGCATATCATGTGGGCATATCTTTCTAGGACTGAATTTTCATATGTGAGAAATACCTTTTACTGTTTCTTGCCTCTTAGCAATGAGTCCATTTCGTGGCATTTGAAATATCTAAGTGACTTAATGGTTTTCACAATTTTTTAAAAAAGTTTTATTTATTTTACTTATTATGAGTACACTGTCTTCAGACACACCAGAAGAGGGCATCAGATCCCATCACAGATGGTTGTGAGCCACCATGTGGTTGCTGGGAATTGAACTCAGGACCTCTGGAAGAACAGTCAGTGCTCTTAACCACTGAGCCATCTCTCCAGCCCAGTTTTCACAATTTCTGAGCTTTGCTTTGTAGAACTTCTCTCTTGGTGACATTTTTGTAATGCAGCATGCTAATAGACAGAAGAATAAAGAAGACACTGGAAAGACTTGGTTCCCAGCTCCATTTAGTCTGTGATGAGCATATTAGAGAGAATTTCTCTAGTCAGGACAGCCTGGGGCCGATAGGGCATGCTAGTCCTAGGATATCAGTGGATTTGTAGACCAGAGCACCATGGCACACAAGTCAAAAGGCTGAGTGCTCAAGCCTGAATGAAATCACAGACTCTTTTAACTTCTTAAGTAAATTAGACAGAAAGGATGGAGAAATTATGCAAGTTGCCATTTTGTGTCTCAGAGCTAAAATTTTGGTATCAGTCTCCAGCCCATCAGAATGGTGGAGGGAAATGAAGTGACAAGGCAAAGACGGAAACAGACGAAGCTCCATGAAGTCAAGAATGCTAGATTAGGGCATTTGTTCATTTGTATGTATTTATGACTATTAGTCCAGTTTTCTTTGAAAATTACATTCTGTGAAAAGTTCCAGAATAGGACTTGTGTATCTGCTGCCCTGTGTGTTACATTAATATTAGGATCAGGTGACATGCAGAATATTGGAGAAAGAAGCTTGAACCTTGGACCAGATGGTTGATCTATGTGGATCACTCTTTTCTCATCTGTGACGTTAGGGAATTCAGTTAGATGATTTAACTGCTTGTCCTAGATCTCAGAGCCCATGATCCCAGCTTGCTTTCATCAGACACTTGAAGCTCTTTTAATTTCCAACGAGAAGAGTGAATAGAAAATGGAACATTTCTTGAGATAGGATGAACCTAAGACCCAGAGCAAAACTTGTTTGAAGTCAGCAAAGAGCCTTATCTTGAACCAACAGTACTAGCAGCTTGCATACCTGCTGTTGAAATGTAAAGAAGTCTTTTCTGCTTGATTAGAGAACTGTATTGATATAGTCAAATGATACAGCCTTATAATGTTACAAAAATGTTTCTGTGGCAAAGTGAAGACATTTGAGGCTCACTCTCCACAGTGATCTGGAATCCACATGCATTGACAAATTGGAGTATATTTAATAACTAGTGTTGATAATTAGACAATATTGGTTAAGTCTCAAGATTCACAGGCAGCTTGTTATGCTTTATCCCTCAAATAATTAGACAAATGATTTTGAAATATAATTTGTAGCTTCGTCTTATCCAAGACCATTTTGTTCCCGTTTTAATAATCAGTTCTTGGAACAAACACCAGAGGCACAAATACGGAGGGTACAAGACAATAATCACATTGAATTCCAGGGCCTTTCAAGCAATGTCACTGTCATTATGAGTAGCTGCCATGCTGTTTTCTTCAAAGTGAGGAAGAACACGGCGAAGGAAGACTAGAGAACTCATGACTTCTAATTTTGTTGGGGATGATCCAACCAAACTACCAGCCAAGGATAAAGAAAGAGGTGTTTTAGACATGCAAGAATTCAGGTATTAGTGTTCCTAAGGCCCTTCTTGAAAAGAACCATGTGTATGAGTTTCTTAGGAGGCCAGAGAAAGAGTGTTGGCTCTCCTGGGGCTGCAGTTATTATAGGCAGCTGTCAACATCTGCCCTGGGTCCTAAAACCTGAACTTGGGTCCCACGGAAGAGCAGCAAGTGTTCTTAACCACTGAGCCACTTCTTCAGGCATTCTTAAGAAACCACCCAGGGGGCAAGTTTCAGCTAGCCAAGAGGAAGCTGGGAAATGGAGAGTTGTGTTTTTTACTATCTGCTGGAGGAGCTCGAGGGATAAAGAGCTGCTCTGAGCTGCCTCTGTCTGGTGTACACAACCACTGTTATGCTGACAGTGACATAGATGGCCTGTCTTGGAACAGAACAAGAAAACAATACTGCGCTACAAAACCAGCAGATGAATTAATTAGTCCATCAGTGTAATTCATACCGTGTGCTATTTGACCCCTAGTTCTGGGTGAATGTTTGTGTGAGATGCAGGCTCAAGTACTTTTCAGTGGTGTGGTTTGATTACTTCGTGGTGTTTGTGCATAGCATAAAACACAGACACTTCGGGCAGTTTGCCATCATCCCCCAAACTTGTCATGGACAATGAAGTTAGTACCGGCAAAACACATTTTAGAAACCTCAGGTCTGTGTCACAACGCATATGGAGAAACTGATGTGAGCATTCAAAGACCTGCTGGAGGCCCTTCCAGGAGTTGGGTCAACAGAAGGGTTGGCCTTATGAGTCAGACCCTGAATCTACCCCAGAAACATCTCATTGGAATTCTTTTTTTTTTTTTTCCAGAAGAGTCTGAGCAAAAGAAATCCAGGAGAATTGACTGAAGTTCCAAGGGAAGCAATTGGCTAAGTTAGAACTATACCAAAGATATCAAAGTTCTTCACTATCCCACCTCCCTTTTCTGGACATAGTCTTGCTAAATAGATCAGGCTAGCCTAAAATTTTTGGTCCTTTTCCCTCTGCCTCCATCAGACTGGGATTACCAGTGTGCACCATTGTGCCTGGCTATGAAATTCTTTCTTCCTACTACACATGTTCTTTTAGATATCCTTCATTGTCTCTGAGCTCTGCACATACACAGTCTTACTATTTAAGCTTGATGAGTGGATAGGCTTAAATGACTTTCTGTCTCACAGAAACAAAACAAAAATAGCAAGACAAAATCTCTAGGGGAACCTTCTTTCTTCTTCCTGCTGGAAGCTGGGGGCCATCTTTCTTTTCTTCTTCTCTATATATACTCTGACATTCCATTTCCCCTCTATGTCATGTTGTTATTTTTCTCTCAAAACTTCCAGGAGCACCAATCACCTTCTAGGACCTGTGATCCACTAGTCATTTTCTCACCCTGCTGTTGCTTTAAGTTCTCTTTATTCCCCGAGGAAACTAATCTCACTGCTCATTGTTTCTGCCTTTTAGTTAAAACAACAGAATAAGATTAGAAATAAACAGTAAGTGGTAGCATTTGTTGAATGTAGTGTTTTTTTAAATGGGAATTTGTTACTTTAATCTCCTATGTTTTATAGCAATATGACTACCTTCAGAAGATACACACACACACACACACACACACACACACTCACACACACACAGGGTTCAAGGCTCAGTTAGGGTAGAGACCATAAGCACAAAAGAGGCTCTGTCTGTGTTGATAGCAAAGAGTCACTCACTGATTTTTGTACCAAATGTGAAATCAGTTTTGGGTCTCACTGGCTAAGCTTTAATAAAAAAGGAAAAGTAAATTATAGAGAATGCTCTGTTTATATTTAAGTAGGGGATTTCCTAACTATCCTGAAGTAACTGTGAAATGATTTATTCAAAGGTGACCCTGAAAGCTGCCTGAAAGTATTCATTTGGAATTTTAAGACCTTTTCAGTAATTTTACTAGAAACATGATTAAATATTAGGGAAATATGAAGGATGTCAAAGTTCATTCATCTGGTGGGTTCCCAAGTAGCTGTTGAGAACTTGTGCACAAGAGAGCATCAAGGTAAAGATGGGTTGGATTTGTCTTCTGATGTATTGTTTCTAACAACAAAATTACAGTTGCTATAGAGGGCCCACCCTGTAAGGAAAAGATGACGAGGCACCAATGAAAGAAAAAGTCACTGAAAGGAAAAGTCACAGGGCACCAATGTTGTAAAAGGATGACGATCCGAGTCACAGCACCAATGTTAGGGGAAGGATGAAGAGAGTGTGGGGCATATGGCCCATGAAGGTGCGGCTGAGGCCTGAGGGGAAGGGAGATGCCTCTGAGGGGCCCATGTTGGGAATCCCTTCCTTGAGGGACCAGCCACACAATGGTAGAGTACGGAATAGAGTTTATTCAGGTCATGGGAGAGTTAAGGGGGTGGTAGAGGCAGAGAGAGAGAGAAGTAGAGGAGTTGAGGCCGGCCATGAGCACGTGGGCCAGAGGGAGGAAGGGAAAGGGGAGAGTAAGGCTGCAAGAGCACAAGGGCAAGAGAGGCCAAGAGAGAGAGGAGGGGTCAAGCAGCTCCTTTTATAGTGTCAGGTCACTGGGGCGGAGCATACCTGGCCACTGCTGGGTAATTGAGGGGTGGGGTATACCTGGCTGTTGCTAGGTAACTGAGGGGTGGGGTTTACAGAATCCTAACACACCCCACTTTCCTTTTCCAGATCCATTCCTTTCCTGGAGACTTTAAAGACCTTCTTTCCTCCATTGTAATTTCCTGGAAGTGGAGCAACTGTCCTCACCCACCCAGTCCAACATCACTCCCATGCCTGAGATTCCTCCCACCCCCTTTGGAAACTTGAGCCATGTCTGTCTTTAACCTTTGTCCCTCTGTGAGTTCAATAGCATTTAAAATGTCTTTCTGCTTTAACCATCAGAACAAACCTCTTTCTTGATCTCAAATACCATGCCTGTGACAGCGATCTTAACTCTCACCATCTAACTCAACAAATATGAACTAGGAAAATTAAAGGAAGGTAAATAGGTATCTTGGGTTTCTAGTTAATTTCCTGCCTTCCTTCCACCCTAGTCTGTCTGGCCTGCTACTTCCCTAGCTTGAGTCACCACTCACCTTCACATGTCCTTGGTTTTCTATGGGATGCAAACAGCCCTCATCTTTAATAGTTACACATCTAAAGACTTGGACAAATTTTTCAAAAATGACTTTTCTGTTTTTCTTTGTTTTAAGAAACTCTTTTATTCTCTCATTTTAACTTTTAGATGATTAAAAATTTTAATAGACTGAACCAAACACTTTCTTTCTAAGCTAAATTGCAATATTCTCCCCAGGCAAGCTGGGGAATTTGCAGTAAAGAAGGGGCTGGGCGTGTCTATAATCCTTCTCTTCCAAGACTCAGCACTTTTTGGGCTTCCTTGACCTTGTCTAGGGCTGGTATGACAAAAGACAACAAACAAACAATGTTTTTCCCCAACCAATTGGACATTTTAAGGGTAGTGGGCGGGTGGGGGGGCAGAATTCAATATGGCTACAGAACAAGACTAAGGACAGTTATGACAGAGTTAGACAGAGTTATGGTTTGTAATTAAGTAACAAGAGGGCAAATCAGTAAATATGTCACAAAATACTTGACTTACGGAAGAACTCTCTTTTTCTAGTTCTCATGCTTTTGAAAATCCCTCTCTTATCCAACAGACACACTTACATCTTTGAGCCAGCAAGAGGTAAGAATGAAAGACTCAGCTGCAGGCTTCTCTGGAAAGGATGCTCTCCAGAAGGCTAGCTTGGCAGTCTGTGAAGATAATTAGGTCCTTTAGGTGGAGTGGATAGTAAAGCTCACCATCCAGGCTCCAAGGACTACAGAATGCCAGTGCTGCACTTCAAAGTGCTTCTGCTGGTGCTACTGGCAGTGATGCTGAGGGTGTCCACATCATCCCTGGTGCCATTTTGGAAGCACATTGTCTGGTACACCGAACTCTTAAACTGGTGCAGTTTTCTAAGGATGAAGATGAAAGGAACCTGTATATTCTGCCTTTGGGTAGTCAAAATCCAGTGCTCAGATTTTTACATAAGCTTCCACACCCAAGTCCCCAGATATGTGTGTGTGAGTGTGTGTGTGTGTGTATGTGTGTGTGTGCATGTACAACTGCTCCATGCTGCTAGAGGACTGTTTCCGTGACCTCTCTCAAACCAGTGGACACCAAAGTCCATTATGGGAAATGGTAGAGCTGGCATATAGCTTGTGTGTGTCCGCACCAAACTTTAGGTCATTTCTGGATTATCTGCATTTTTTTAATGCAAAATAAATGCTGTCTGAACAGCCATCCCACTGTATTGTGTAAGGAGTAATGATGGAAAAACACTTCTGCAGTTTCAGTACATATGAGATAAACATAATACCCCACACCTATGGCTGCTTGAATTCATGGAGGCAGACCACATGGGAAGGGAGGCTGTAGGGTATGGGAAATCTGGAATCTGCAGGCAGAATTTCTTTGAGAAAAACTAAGCACTGCTTTTCAGTACTAATTAGATTCAATCAAAGGTCATCCTGACAGTTAAAAACAATTTCCTTACTTAGATGCTGCTGATTGTAATGTTAAACACACCTGTGACTTCTGTCCTCTAGAACTAGTGTGGCCATTTCTCTCTTGAACTGTCAGCAGCTGTGAAGATCCAAAAGAGACTGGATTAGACTCACTAGTTTTAAATCGTGGTGGAAGGTAGGGGATTGCAAAGCTCTTCCCATCCTTAAGTGGTTGTACACAGTTAACATGGATATATAAACATTTCTAGAGGAGATAATTTCTTCAATGGTATAACCACCATAAATTGCTCATGTTCCTTATAAGTAACCCCTCACCCACTTTTCAAGAAGGAATCCTTTGCTTTACAGACATTTTGCAATTTCATGATGTCCCATTTGTCGATTCTTGTTTATAAAGAATAAGCCATTGGTGTTTTGTTCAGAAAAATTTCCCCCGTGACTATGTGCTCTAAGCTCTTCCCCACTTCTCTTCTAATAGTTTCAGTGTATCTGATTTTATGTGGAGGTCTTTGATTCACTTGGTTTTGAGCTTTGTACAAGGAGATAAGAAAGAATCTATTTGCATTCTTCTGCATGCTGACTGCCAGTTGAACCAGCACCATTTGTTGAAGAGGCTGTCCTTTTTCCATTGAATGTTTTTAGCTCCTTTGTCAAAAATCAAATGACCATAGGTCTGTGGGTTCATTTCTGGGTCTTCATTTCTATTCCACTGATCTACCTGCCTGTCTCTGTACCAATACCAGGCAGTTTTTATTACAATTGATCTGTAATACAGCTTGAGGTCAGGGATGGTGATTATCCCAGAAGTTTTTGTATTGTTGAGAATAGTTTTTGCTATCCTGGGTTTTTTATTATTCCAAATGAATTTGCAAATTGCCCTTTCTAACTCTATGAAGAATTGAGTTGGAATTTTTATGGGGATTGCATTGAATTTGTAGATTGCTTTAAGCAAGATGGCCATTTTTACTATGTTGATCCTTCCAATTCATGAGCATGGGAGATCTTTCCACCTTCTGAGGTTTTCTTCAATTTCCTTCTTCAGAGATTTGAAGTTCTTGTCATACAGATCCTTCACTTTCTTGGTTAGGGTCACACCAAGGTAGTTTATATTCTTTGTGACTATTGTGAAGGGTGTCAACTCTCTAATTTCTTTCTCAGCCTGTTTGTCCTTTGAGTAGAGGAAGGCTACTGATTTGTTTGAGTTAATTTTATATCCATCTACTTTGCTGAAGTTGTTTATCAGCTGTTAAAGTTCTCTGGTGGAATTTTTGGGGTCACTTAAATATACTATCATGTCATCTGCAAATAGTGACATCTTGACTTCTTCCTTTCCAATTTGTATCCCTTTGACCTCTTTTTGCTGTCTGATTGCTATGACTAGTACTTCCAGTACTATATTGAGTAGGTAAGGAGAGAGTGGGGCAGCCTTGTCAAGTCCCTGATTTTAGTGGGATTGCTTCAAGTTTCTCAACATTTAGTTTGATGTTGGCTACTGGTTTGCTGTATACTACTCTTACTATGTGTAAGTATGAGCCTTAAATTCCTGACCTTTCCAAGACTTTTAGTATGAAGGTGTGTTGAGTTTTGTCAAATGCTTTCATAGCATCTAGAGAGATGTGGTTTTTTTCTTTGAGTTTGTTTATATAGTGAATGACATTAATGGATTTCTGTATATTGAACCATCCTTGCATTCCTGGAATGAAGCCTACTTGATTATGGTTAATGATCATTTTGATGTGTTCTTGGATTTGGTCAAAAGGACAAAACAGCAACCAAAAGATTGGAAAAAGATTTTTACCAATCCTACATCTGATAGAGGGCTAGTATCCAATATATACAAAGAATTCAAGAAGTTAGATTCTAGAGAATCAAATAATCCTATTTTAAAATGGGGTACAGAGCTGAACAAATAATTCTTTTTTTAAAAAACGATTTATTTATTTATATATATGATCTACACTGTAGCTATCTTTAGACACACCAGAAGAGGCCATCAGATCTTATTACAGATGGTTGTGAGCCACCATGTGGTTGCTGGGATTTGAACTCAGGACTTTTGAAAGAGCAGTCAGTGCTCTTAACCACTGAGCCATCTCTCTCCTGAACAAATAATTCTTAACTGAGAAATATTGAATGGTTGAGAATTACCTATAGAAATGCTCAACATCCCTAGTCATCAGGGAAATGCAAATCAAAACAATCTTGAGATTCCACCTCACACTAGTCAGAATGGCTAAGATCAAAATGTCAGTGACAGCAGATGCTGGGGAGGATGTGGAGAAAGAGGAACACTCCTCCACTGTTGGTGGAGCTATAAGCTGGTACAACCACTCTGGAAATCAGAAAATTGAACATAGTGCTACCTGAGAACCCAATTATTTCACTTTTGGGCATATACCCAAAAGAAGCTCCAATATCTAACAAGGACACATGTTTCACCATGTTTATAGCAGCCTTATTTATAATAGCCAGAAGCTGGAAAGAACCCAGATGTCTTTAAACAGAGGAATGATACAGAAATTTTGGTATATATACACAATGGATTACTTCTCAAATACCAAAAACAATGTGTTTGTGAAATTTCTAGGCAAATGGATTAAACTTGAAGCTATCATCCCGAGTGAGGTAACCCAGTCACAAAAGAACCCTCACGGTATGTATTCACTTATAAGTGGATACTAGCCCAAGAAGCTCAGAATACCCAAGAAGCCATCCACAGAACTTATGAAACTCAAAGAGAAGGAAAACCAGTAGGTGAATGCCTCAGTCTTTCTTAGAAGGAAGAGCAAAACATTCATGGGAGAAAATTAAGGGACAAACAGAGGAGTAGGGATTGTAGAAAAGATCATCCAGTGAGTTCTTCACCTGGGAATACACCCCAAATGCACCCAATAAACCCAAGCACTATTGCTGATACCAAGTAGTGCTTACTGGCAGGAACTTGATACCAATCCCTCCTCAGTGGCTCTGCCAGAGCCATACAGATTCAGAGGAGGATGCTTGCAGCTAATCATCAGAATGAACAAGAGAACCCCAATGAAGGAACTAGAGAAAGGACTGAAGGAGCTGAAAGGGTCTGCAATCCCATGGGAAGAACAAAATTATCAACTAACCAAACCCTCCACAGCTCCCAGGGACTAAAACACGAACCAAGAGTTTGCATGGAGAGACCCATGGCCCCAGGTGCATATGCAGCGGAGGATAGCAGTTTCTGGCATCAATAAGAGGAGAGGACTTTGGTCCAGTAAAGGCTTGTTTTCCCAGTGTAGGGGAATGCCAAAACACTGAGGTGGGAGTGGGTGGTTGGGATAGGGAGCACCTTCATGGAGGGAATGGGAGGGGGGAGGGGGATGGAATTGTCAGAAAGGGATAACATCTAAAATGTAAATGCAGAGAATAGCCAATAAAAAATTTGGGAGAAAAATAAAAGAAGTAATCCTAAGCAACCTCACTGTTTGGCCAAGTTAGATGGGAGTTGAGCGTTTGTCTGGGCTGCTCATGGTGCTCTGTCTGCAGTGAGTCAGAGCTCCTTCTTCTCAGGAAAAGTTCCCAGAACAAAACCCTTCACAGCAATACTTAGACTCATGTTTCACTGAATACTTGGTACTACAATTGAGTGTGTTCACTAATGAAAGTAGCAGTTACACTCCTCTCTCCCAAGGAAGGAAGGACTTGGGTGCTGAGCGCATTGAAAATGTTCTTGACACTTTAGGGGCAAAACCCTGGACTTTCTTGGCTTTAGAAAGCTAGGCTTGGCACTGGTTTTGTGAGGTTTTGTTCATCCTAGAATCTATGGTGACTGTAGAGTTAGGATAACGATTTTCCTCTGGGCATTTAGCCAAAGCAAGGGAGACAGAGACACAAAATACAGGCCAAAGTACCAAGCTTTCATCCTGTACTGTTAACATTGTGGGTCCAAGAGAGAAGCCAACACTTTTCAGCAAGGGTAGCTTCTCACCACACTTACAAGCAGCTCTCAATGAGTTTTAGTCATCCTGTATACAGCCTTGAGGTAGCACTCCTGCTGGAAGGATTTTTTTTTAAAAGTATTTTGAGCTAGTGTGGAGGGAGTTTATTGTCCTGTTTTAAAACCGAGGCATTATGGCAATGCTTTAGGGACATGTACCTTTAATTTCAGCACCGGGAAGGCAAAGGCAGGTGGCTCCCTATGAGTTATAAGCTAGCCTGGTCTACAGAGTGAGACCCCACCACTGGCTTTCCAGTGTTTCTAATTTGCAATGACAGATTGCAAATTTTCTGCAGTTCTATATCTTGCAATCCATTTTCTCATCACTCTCTGTTTGTAGGTCTATCTGTTTTTCTCTCTGTACTATATTTATGTATATATGTATGTATGTATATATATGATAAATATATTTACTACTTACTATAGGCAATAACCTGTCTGTGTGCATACACACATATAACATACATACACGCATATCTGTATTTGATTTTATTCCTTTGGAGAACTTTGACTTACACATCTGAAAAATTGCCCCGAGTTGGGGCTTCATTGTGCTTCCTATAAGGGGTTCCTAACATTGGAGGTATTCCACTAGAGTTTAACTGGAAATTTAGGATAGAGGGGATTCAATATTTGGTGAGTTTTTAGAGTCATGGGTAAATATTTTCAATGATTTCTCAGTTCTCGCTCCATTTCGTCTACTGATAAGCCCGATGTAAGTGACTCTTAACACTTGCCTTGTATCCATCACTGGAGCGCCTCAACATTCCTTGAGTTAGTGCGTGTGATCTAAATTAAACAAATACATGAGCAGTTGCTTAGATGAAAAAATGGCATTGTTTATCACCAAAACAATGAGCCAGATCAGAAAGACAGGACAGGGAAATTATAGGGACATGGGGATAAAAAGTAGCCCTTCACTCCCGAGTCTGGTTGAAGACTTTAATCAAACAAATGAACAAATGAACATGTACACGCCCTCTGTAAAACCTTTATCTTTGTATTTAACTATGTGCATGTTGCCTGTGGGTGAGAAAGTGCACACGTGTGCAGTTGCCCACAAGATCCAGAGGCATCATCTCCACCTGAAGGAGAGTCCAGGCCACCTACATGGGTGTGGGGAGAGAAACTGGTTCCTCTACTAGAGCAATGTGTGCTCTGATTCTCCAAGGCTTCCCCTCTGTTAGACGTTGCTTTCAACTTTCAAGTCACAAGGGTTTCTCCTAACTTGTCTTAAAAATTAAATCTAGCGATGAGAGTTTCAGGGTTTGGGGAGGTAGGTAACAGCTACAAGGATTGGAGATGTTAGAAAGCAGTAACCAGGTTTAAACAGGGCACACTGGAAGCTTCTAGAATCCTCAGTTCCATGGAAATGGAAACTCACAACATGAATTTGATTCCCAAAGGTAAAATTGCGAATATTTTAAATCACATTTGGACGTCCATAATATCAACAATATTTTCTGGATAATTCGTTCACCCCAAAAAGTATTTTTCTAAGTAAAGAATAATGAATATTTCCTGAGGAGCACAGTGTGCCAAGAGTTTTCCTGGATGTTTGCATTTTTCTTGATGCCCCTCAAAAGCTCTAGGAATCAGAAACTATTGCCACTGTTTTGTAAGTAAAGACAATGAGACATGAAGAGTTTTGATAATGTAGAAAAGGCAAGACCACCATGCAGTTAGAGAGCAGAATTGAAACCCAATCCCATTTTCCTCTGTGCAGATAATGCCAATGTTTATCTTGATAACTCTATACTCCACTCTGGGGACAATCCCCTTGGAAGCTCTGGATTCTTGCATCTTTTTACCAGATAATATACTCTGTCTTTGGGAATTTCCTCAGTCAATGTACAGAGAAGAAAATGCTATAGTGTTAAAATCTCTAGAGGGTATAATGCTGTGGGCATGTAGACATTGGGGGTGAGGTGGGGGAGGGATGGGGGTTTTGAAAGTTGTGTAGAAATGCTGAAACCCTGACCCATGTCCAGTCCTGTCTCTGAGTGAGCCCACAGAGGCATTGAGTTTTCAGCTGTGTTGCAATCTTGCTTCAGTCCTGTATTTTCTCACTATGCCTCCTTTCCTCACTTTTGGAATAGTTATATTTATTCCTCTGCCATCATGTGTTAGAAGTATGTAAATTGCTTTTTGATCTCATAGTGGGTCACAGTTAAGAGATTGAGTCTCAGAAGAGACTTGGACTTTGAGACTGTGGAAGACTATGGAAACTTTTGAAGATAGATTAATTAATGCATTTGGCATTATTATATTGCTACATGCCTATAGGGGCCAGAAAGTGGAATGTGGTGGTTTGAATCAGAATGGACCCTTAGGTTCATGTATTTGAAAGCTTGGTCCTTAGCCGGTGGAACTGATTTGGAAGGATTGGGGGGTGTGGCTTTGTTGGAGGAGGTGTGCTACTGGGGGGTGGGCTCTGAGGTTTCAAAATCTCACACCAGGCCCAATCTCTCTATAAATATATATCTCCAGCCTACAGATCAGTATGTAAGCTCTCAGTTAGTGCACCAGTGCCAGAGCTGCCTGCCTGCTGCCATGCTCTCCACCACGATTTGAAACTGTAAAGTCCTTGTCAAATGCTCTCTTCTGTAAGTTTCCTGGAATATGCTGCTTCGTCATAGCAGTAGAAAAGTAACAAAGGAATTGTGTATGTTGATCAATACCTCTGCTGGTGGCTCATCTAGCCCATCCTTAGGACCATGTGTTCTCTTGACCACCCTGAGACTCAGCTCCCTGGCCTGGATGCAATGCTGATCCAGCTACTCATCATGCCGCCTTTCTTTTGGTAGTTAATTCTGCTGCCTCACTCCCATTGTTTCTGCAATGTATTACACCACTTCTTACCAAGGCACACAGATCAGTAATGAACTCTCCTGTGGAGTGTCCTGACCTATAGAGGAGAGAAATGTGAGAGGTTTTCTCAGCAGCATCCCATGACTTTTTTCTTTTTCTTTTCAAATCAAACACCCCCAGGACCGTCTCATTCAATGCACTAGTGTGATGGATTTTTCTTTATGCCATTTCCATTCTAGCTTGCCTACTTTCATGAACTTTTGATTCCCATTTTCACTGTAGGCCAAAGCAGATGTACAATTTCTATTGCACTTAGAAATGTGGAGAGTGATACCTGCAGCCAACAGAATAGGAGGTCACTGACTCTCTTCCCTCCTACAGATGTACCAAATGTCCCAATCTATATGGGTCATCTACCTGAGAGACTCTTATGCATCAGGCAAGCAAGAAGTATAGAATGGCTAAGAAAAGCAGAAGTAGAGGTGGGCTTCACCCTAGACACTGCTCATATATTTAGAAAAGAATTCTCAGCACCCAGTTTCTCCCTGAGGTAAGAGATTGGACTACACACACAGCACCCTATTTTTGAGAGTCTCTATGGTCTGACTTCTATTTCACCAATTTTGGGACTGGAGAAGGTGAGGCATATGGGAATGAATGCTGCTATCACATCAACTCCCAGATACTTTTTACCCTGGAATGGGGCAGAGAAGGGGTCAAAACTTAAAAGTCCTTGTTTGTATAGAAAGGATTTTCCTACACACACTTCTGTTATTAACAGTCAAGCTTTAACCCAGTCTGTATCAGAGAAAAGGATGGACAGATAAACAATCGACTTCTGGAAGCTGGAAATGAGAGCTTGGTATTTCCTGGGCCTTCTCGATTGGCTCCTAGCATCAGTAACTCCAAGCTCATCAGCCTGTCCTGGAAGGGGTTTGTTTATTCACCAAGCACCCAGCTTCTAGACCTGCCATGGAAGGGTCTAAAGAGTTGAATATTCAACTCCTGGTTCTGAGAATAAAGGGGACTGAATGTGTGCGACTCTCCCAATACAACAGAACAAAGAGATTTAAACAGGCCTGGAACTACTTCCTAAAGCTTGAGCTCATGTCAGCATTGAAGATCAGGGACTTTAAAGTTCATCTTACTCAGTAAAGGTTTCTTTGCGCACCTTGTGGTCCTGTGGCAGGTCTGGGTTCCAAGTAATAGCGAGGAGGGAAAGAACAGATAAGATGGAAAATTGATTCTTGGTTTTCCTAAGTCCTTTCTAAGTCTTTTCTCCTAGAGGTAGTTTCCACAACTATTCTATCTTGGAGGGAGTTTGTCCATGCAAAGTGCCATGACTTTCTTATTGCCTACTATGAGACTGTTTTTGTTTGCTTTGCTATATCACTAGGTTGCCTAGGCTTGACAAACTCACAATGTTCCTGCTTCAGCCTTCCGAGTGCTGAAATCACTGCCTTCCCATCACTTAGCCCTAGGAGTGCTGTATCCCATCTCTATAGTTAGAAGACAACAAGTGTGGTGCTTTGGATGAAAATGACAATTTTATGGTTGCATACTTGATGCCTTCTTTGGGAAAGACTAGGACATGTGACCTTGTTGGAAAGGGTGTGTCATTGTCAGGTGAATGAGTGTCACTAGCCAACTATTAAGATTTTACAGCCATCAGGACTTGAGACCTGTCTGCAGAGACCTGAGTACCGAGAGGAGATGCTGGAGAGCTCTCCCTCCTGAGTCCACACTCTCTCTCCACTGACTATCTGGGGAAAGACTTGCGGGAACTCTCAGAGTGCAGGTATCATAGTACCTCTTGGGTCTGTACCCGTCAGGCCTCCATCTGCACCCAGAGCTAGAGCTAGCCCATTTCCATCGAAACTCACAGCCTGCTCATAGAGACCTGAACACACAGGACCACTCTCCCTCCAGAGTCCACTGCCCACAGACACACAGGAGAGATAAGCCCCACCCAGAGACAACAAGATCAACTAACATCAAAGATAAGATTCCAAGAGGCAAGTGCAAGAATCTAAGTAACAGAAACCAAGAAAACATGGCAAAATTAGAACCCAGCTCTCCCACCATAGCAAGCCATGTATGTCCCAACACACCAGAAAAACAGGATTTGGACTTAAAATCATGCCTCATGTTGATGACAGAGAGCCTTGAGAAGCACACGAATAACTCCCTTAAAGAAATAACAGGAGAACACAGATAACAAGTACAAGTCCTTAGAGAGACAGGAAAACTCAGGAAACAGATTAAGGAATTGAACGAAACCATCCAGGATCTAAAAACAAAACTAGAAACAATAAATAAAACACAAAGAATGACAACCCTGGAGATAGCAAACCTAAGAAGGAGGTCAGGAGTCAAAGAAACATGCATCACCAACAAAATACAGAGATATAAGAGAGAATCTCAAGGGCAGAAGATAACATAGAAAGCATTGACACAACAGTTATAGAAAATGTAAAAATTAAAAAGCTTCTAATCCAAAAACATCCAGAAAATCCAGAATACAATGAGGAGACCAAACATAAGAATAATAGGTGTAAAACAGAGCAAAGACTCCCAACTAAAAGGCCCAGTAAATATCTTCAACAAAATTATAGAAGAAAAATTTCTTAACCTAAAGAAAGAGATAACCATGAACATACAAGAAGCCTACAGAACTCCAAATAGATTGGACCAGAAAAGGAATTCCTCCAGATACATAATAGTCAAAACACCAAATGTTCAAAACAAATAAAGTATACTAAAAGCAATAAGGGAAAAAGGACAAGTAACATATAAAGGCAGAACGATCAGAATTACACCAGACTTCTCAACAGAGACTGTGAAAGCAGGAAGATCCTAGACTGATGTCATACAGACTCTAAGAGAACACAAATGTCAGCTCAGGTTACTATATCCAGCAAAACTCAATTAACATAGATGGAGAAATCAAGATATTCCAGGACAAAACCAAATTTACACAATATCTGTCCACAAATACAGCCCTACCTAGGATAATAGATAGAAAACCCAACACAAGAAGGGAAATTACACCCTAGAGAAAGCAAGAAATTAATCCTCTTGCAACAAAACCAAAAGAAGAAACTCACACAAACATAATTCTACCTCTAATAACAACAAAAATAACAGGAAACAGCAATCATTATTCCTTAATATGTCTTAATATCAATGGACTCAATTCCCCAATAAAATGACATAGACTATCAGACTGAACAGGTAAACAGGACCCAGCATTTTACTGCATACAGAAGACTCATTTCAGCAAGACAGGCACTACCTCAGAGAAAAAGGTTGAGAAAAAAATTTTCCAAGCAGATGGTGCCAGGAAACAAGCTGGAGTAGCCATTCTAATATCAAATAAAATAGATTTTCAACCAAAAGTTATCAAAAAAGATAAGGAAGAACACTTTTTTTCTCATCAAAGGAAAAATCTATCAAGATGAACTCTCAATCCTGAACATCTATGCTCCAAATACAAGTGGACCCACATTCATAAAAGAAACTCTAATAAAGCTCAAAGCCTATATTGCACCACACACAGTAATAGTGGGAGACTTCAACACCCGACTCTTATCAATGGACAGATCATGGAAGCAGAAACTGAACAGAGACACAGTAAAACTAACAGAAGTTATGAACAAAATGGATTTAACAGACATCTATAGAATATTTCATCCTAAAACAAAAGAATATACCTTTTTCTCAGCACCTCATGGCACCTTCTCCAAAATTGACCATATAGTTGGTTAGAAAACAGGCCTTAACAGATCCAAGAAGATTGAAATTCTCCTATGCATCCTATCAGATCACCCTGGACTAAGGCTGATCTTCAATACCAACTAAAACAACAAAAAACCCATATATACATGGAAGCTGAACAATGCTCTACTCAACGATAGCTTGGTCAAGGAAGAAATAAAGAAAGAAATTAAAGGCACAACCTACCCAATCTTATGGGACACAATGAAAGCAGTGCTAAGAGGAAAGCTCATAGCTCTGAGTGCCCCCCCAAAATAAACTGGAGAGAGCATACACTAACAGCTTAACAGCACAGTTGAAAGCTTTAGAACAAAAAGAAGCAGATACACCCAAGAGTAGTAGACTGCAGGAAATAATCAAACTTGGAGCTGAAATCAACCAAATAGAAACAAAAAGAATTATACAAAGAATCAACACAACCAAGAGCTGGTTCTTTGAGAAAATCAACAAGATTGATAAACCCTTAGCCAGACTAATGGGAAGGCACGGAGAATGTGTCCAAATTAACAAATTCAGAAAGGGGAGACATACAACAGAAACTGAGGAAATTCAAGAAGGCATCAGATCCTACTACAGAAGCCCACACTCAAATCTAGAAAATCTAGAGGAAATGGACAACTTTTTAGTACTAGTTTCCAAAGTTAAATTAGAATCAGATAAAACCATCTAAATAGCCTCATAACCCCTAAAGAAATAGAAGCAGTCATCAAAAGACTCCCAACCAAAAGACTCCCAAGACCTGATGACTTTAGTGCAGAATTCCAGCAGACCTTCATAGAAGACCTAATACCAATTCCTCCAAAATATTCCACAAAATAGAAACAGAGGAAACACTACCCAACTCACTCTTTGAAGCCACAATTATGCTCATTCCTAAACCACACAAAGACTACAAAGAAAGAGAACTTCAGACCAATTTCCCAAATGAACATTGATGCAAAAATACTCATTAAAATTCTTTCAAAGCAAATTGAAGTATACATCAAAATGATCATTCACCATGATCAAGTAGACTTCAACCTACATGGTTCAATAAATGGAAATCTATCAATGTAATCTACTATATAAACAAGCTCAAAGAAAAAAAATCATATGATTATCTCTTTAGATGCCAAGAAAGCATTTGACAAAATTCAACATGCCTTCATGTTAAAAGTCTTGGAAAGGTCAGGAATTAAAGGCCTATACTTAAACATAGTAAGAACAATATACACCAAAAGAGTACCCAACATCAAATAAATGGTGAGAAACTTGAAGCAATTCCACTAAAATCAGGAACTATTCAAAGCTGCCCACTCTCCCCCTAACTATTCAATATAGAAAATCGGACATAGTACTACCTGAGGACCCAGTTATTCCACTTTTGGGCATATATCCAAAAGAAGTTCCAACATCTAAGAAAGACATATGTTTCACCATGTTTATAGCAGTCTTATTTATTTGTTTATTTATTTTTAATTGAACTTTCTTTTAAAAAACAGAGATAAATGTACAGATTTTAAATGCATTTTGCATAAAAGTATATGAATACAGTTTTGTCAGTACTTGATTTTTTTTAAAGGTTTGATAGTATGCATTAAAATCTTACTAGTTATAATGAGCATAAAATACATGTAAAACAAGATGTAACCTGGAAATAGTCAAAGTTTTCTTGGTATGTAAAGATTAAACATAATGATTTTTTTTTTGGCCTTTGTTTTTCTTGAACTTCATATAGCCTGTGAGTTGTTTCTTGGGTGTTCAGAGCTTTCTGGGGTTAGTATCCAATTATCAGTGACTGCATATTATGTCTGTTCTTTTGTGAATGGGTTACTTCACTCAGGAAGATATTGTCTAGATGTATCTATTTTCTTAAGAATTTCATAAAGTCATTGTTTCTGATAGCTGAGTAGTATTCCAATGTGTAAATATACCACAATTTATGTATCCATTTATCTACTGAAGGACATCTGGGTTCTTTCCAGCTTCTGGCTACTATAAATAGGGCTGCTATGAACATTGTGGTGCATGTGTCTTTGTTGTATGTTGGAGTATCTCTGGGGTATATGTCCAGAGTGGAATAACTGGGTCTTCAGGTAGTACTATGTCCAATTTTCTGAGGAACCGTCAGACTGATTTTTTAAATACCAGTTTAAAACCCCAACAACAGGGGAGAAATGTTTCTCTTTCTCCCCATCATCAATAGCATCTGCTGTCATCTGAATTTTTGATCTTAGCCATTCTGGTTGGAGTGAGGTGGAATCTCAGGGTTGTTTTGGTTTGCTTTTCCCTGATGACTAAGAATGTCAATCACTTCCTTAGAGGCTTCTCAGTCATTTGATATTCCTCAATTGAGAACTTTTTGTTTAGCTCTGTATCCCATTTTTTAATAAGATTATTTGATTTTTCTGGTATCTAACTTCTTGAGTTCATTGCATACCTTGAATATTAGGCCTCCATCAGATGTGGGGTTGGTAAAGATCTTTTTGCAATCATGTTGGCTGCTATTTTGTTTTTTTGACAGTGTCCTTAACCTTACAGAAACTTTGCAATCTCATTAAGTCCCATTTGTCGATCTTTGACCTTAGAGCCCGAGCCATTGGTGTTCTGTTCAGGAAATTTTCTCCTGGGCCTATGTGTTCTAAGGTTTGCCCTACTTTCTCTTCTAATAATTTCACTGCACCTTGTTTAATGTGGAGATCTTTGATCCACTTGCACTTGAGCTTTGTACAAGGAGATAAGAAAGGGTCTATTTTCATTCTTCTGCATGCTGAGTGCCAGTTAGACTAATACTATTTGTTGAAGAGGCTGTCCTTTTTCCATTGAATGTTTACAGCTCCTGTGTCAAAAATCAAGTGAGCATATATATATGTGAGGGCTCATTTCTAGATCTTCTATTCTATTCCATTGATCCACTTGCCTATCTCTATACAAGTACCATGCAGTTTGTAACACAATTGCCTTGTAATATAGCTTGAGGTAAAAGTTAGTGATTCCCGCAGATGCTTTCTTGTTGAAGATGGATTTCGCTATTCTAAGTCTTTTGTCATTTCAGATGAAATTGCACATTGATTTTCCCAACTCTATGAAGAAATGAGTTGGAATTTTGATATGGATTGTATTGACTCTGTAAACTGCTTTTGGTAAGATGGCCATTTTTACAATGTTGATCCTTCCAATCCATGAACAGGGGAGATCTTTTCATTTTCTGAGATCTTCCTTGATTTCCTTCTTTAGAGATTTGAAGTTCTTGTCATACAGGTCCTTCACTTGCTTAGTTACAGTCACACCAAGGTATTTCATATTGTTTGTGACTATTGTGAAGGGAATCTTTTCCCTAATTTCTTTCTCCCAATGTTTGTCCTTTGAGTAGAGGAAGGCTACTGATTTTTTTAGTTAATTTTATATCCTGCCACTTTGCTGAACTTGTTTATCAGCTGTAGAAGTTCTCTGGTGGAATTTTTGGGGTCACGTACACTATCATGTCATCTGCAGACAGTGATGTTTTTACGTCTTCCTTTCCAATTTGTATCCCTTTGATTTCCTTTTGCTTTCTAATTGCTCCAGCTAGGACTTCCAGTACTATGTTGAATAGGTAGGGGGAGAGTGAGCAGCTTTGTCTAGTCCCTGATTTTAGTGGGGTTGCTTCATGTTTCTCATCGTTAAGTTTGATGTTAGCTATTGGTTTGCTGTATATTGCTTTTATTATGTTTATGTATGGGTCTTGGATTCCTGTTCTTTTCAAGACTTTTAACATGAAGGGGTGTTGAATTTTGTCAAACGCTTTCTCAGCATCTAGTGAGATGACCGTGTTTTTTTTTTTTTCATTGAGTTTGTTTATATGGTGGATTACATTGATGGATTTCCATATATTAAACCATCCCTGCATTCCCGGAATGAAGCCTACTTGATCATGGTGAATGATCATTTTGATGTGTTCTTGGATTTGGTTTGCAGGGATTTTATTGAGCATTTTTGCATCAATGTTCATAAGTGAGATTGTTCTGAAGTTCTCTTTCTTTGTAGGGTCTTTGTTTGGTTTAGGAATGAGGGTTATTGTGGCCTCGAAAAATGAGTTAGGTAGTCTTCCATATGATTCTATTTTGTGGAATAGTTTGGAGAATATTGGTATTAGCTTGCCAATAAATGTCTGAAAGAATTCTGCACTGAACCCATCTGAACTTGGGCTTTTTTTGGTTGGTAGGCTTTTGATGACTGCTTCTATTTTTTTAGGTGTTATGGGATTATTTAGATGGTTTACTTGGTCCTGGCTTAACTTTAGTATCTGGTATTTGTCTAGGAATTCATCCATTTCCTCCAGATTTTCCAGCTATGTTGAATATAGGCTTTTGTAGGAGGATCTGATGATTTCTTGAATTTCCTCAGTTTCAGTTGTTATGTCTCCACTTTCCTTTCTGATTTTGTTAATTTGGATACTCTGTCTTTGCCCTCTAGTTAGTCTGGCTTAGGGTTTATCAATCTTGTTAATTTTCTCAAAGAACCAGCTCTTGGTTTTTTGATTCTTTGAATGGTTCCTTTTGTTTCTATTATGTCAATTTGTGCTCTGAGTTTGATTTTTCTTGCTATCTACTCCTCTTGGGTGTATCTGCTTCCTTTTGTTCAAGAGCTTTCAACTTGCTGTCAAGTTTCTAGTGTATGCTCTCTCCAGTTTCTTTTTGGAGTTTTCCTCTCAGTGTTGTTTTCATTGCATCCCATAGGTTTGTGTATGTTGTGTTTTCATTTTCATTACATTCTAGAAAATCCTTAATTTTCTTTCTTTATTTCTTCTTTGACCATGCTATCGTTTAATAGAGCATTGTTTAGTTTTCATGTGTATATGGGCTTTTTGTTGTCTTTTTTGTTATTAACGACCAGACTTAGACCATGGTGATCTGATAGGATACATGGGAGTATTTCAATCTTCTTATATCTATTAAGGCTTGTTTTGTGACGGATTATATGGTCAATTTTGGAGAAAGTGCCATGAGGTGCTGAGAAGAAGCTGTATTCTTTTGTTTTAGGATGAAATGTTCTGTAGATGTCTATTAATTCTAATTGGTTCATAACCTCTGTTAGTTTCACTATATCCTTGTTCAGTTTCTGTTTCTATGATCTGTCCATTGATGAGAGTGGGGTGTTGAGGTCTCCCACTATTATTGTGTGGGGTGCAATGTATTTTTTGAGATTTAGTAGGGTTTCTTTTATGAATATGGGTACTCTTGTATTTGGAGCATATATGTTCTTGATTGAGAGTTCCTCCTGATAAATTTTCCCTGTAACGGGTAAAAAGTGTCCTTCCTTATCTTTTTTGATATCTTTTTGTTGAAAATCTACTTTATTCAATATTAGAATGGCTACTCCAGCTTGTTTCTTGGGGCTGTTTGCTTAGAAGGTTTTTTCCCAACCTTTTACTTTGAGATAGTGTCTGTCTTTGTCTCTGAGATGAGTTTCCTGTCTGCAGCAAAATGCTGGGTTTTGTTTATGTATCCAGTCTGATAGCCTATGTCTTTTTATTGGTGAGCTGAGTCCATTTATTTTAACAGATATCAAGGAATAGTGGTTGCTGTTTCCTGCTATTTTTTCTTTTAGAGGTAGAATTGTGCCTGTGTGTCTTTCTTCTTTTGGTTTTCTTGCTCAGGTATTTTCTAGTTTTTACTCGGATGTAGTTTCCCTCCTCGTGTTGAGTTTTCCACCTATAATTTGTTATAGTGCTGGGTTTGTGGTCAGATATTGTGTAAATTTAGTTTTCTCTTGGAATATCTTGGTCTCTCCATCTACGGTGATTGAGAGTTTTGCTGGGTATAGTAGCTTGGACTGACACTTGTGTTCTATTATGGTCTGTATGATGTCTGTCCAGGATCTTCTAGCTTTCATTCTCTCTGTTGAGAAGTCGGGTGTGATTCTGATTGGTCTGCCTTCATATGTTACCTGACCTTTTCCCTTACTGCTTTTATTATTCTTTCTTTGCTTTGGACACTTGACATTTTGACTATTATGTGTTGGGAAGAATTTCTTTTCTGGTCTACTCTATTAGGAGTTCTGTAGGCTTCTTTTATGCTCATAGTCATCTCATTCTTAAGGGTAGGGAACTTTTCTTCTATGATTTTGTTGAAGATATTTACTGTGCCTCTTAGTTGATATTCTTTGCCTTCTTCTATTCCTATTATCCTTAGGTTTGGTTTTCTCATTGTGTCCCGGATCTCCTGGACATTTTGGGTTAGGAGCTTTTCGGCTTTTCCATCTTCTCTGACTCTTTTGTCTATGTTTTCAATGTTGTCTTTGGCCCCGGAGATTCTCTCTTCCATCTCTTGTTGTGTAGTGGAGATGCTTGCATCTGTGACTCCTGATTTCTTTTTTAGGTTTTCTGTCTCTAGGGTTGTCTTTTTTAGTGTTTTCTTTATTGTTTCCATTTCCATTTTAAATTCCTTCTTCAATTCCTTCATATCTTTGTTTCTTTTTTCCTCTAGTTCTTTGATTTCTTTGAGTGTTTTTCTTGTTTCCTCTTTAAAAGCTTCTATTTCTTTATGGTTTTTCTTCCATTCTTCTTTAAGTGAGTTATTCACACTCTTCTCAAAGATGTCTATCATCATCTTGAGGTATGATTTCAGGCCTGAGTCTTCTTTTTCTGGAGTGTTTGGCATTTTGCTGTTTGCTGTGATGGGAGAGCTGGATTCTGGTGTTGCCAGGTTGTCTTGGTTTCCATTGGGTAACTTCTTTCTCTTTCTTGTTGCCATCTTGTTGTCTGTGATTATACGTGGTCTCGTGTCAGTGATTGGTTTCCGTCTCTCCCGTGTATCTGGACTGAGTCCGTGGATCTCCGTTGTTCCTGGTAGCAAATGGACTGAGCGTTTGGTCTGCATGCAAGGGCCTTCCATGTGGAAATTGAGTTCCTTAGGCAGAGTTCTTGCTCCCCTGAACCAATGGCGGGGGTTGGGGGGGAGCTTGCTTTCTGCGTGCTGGGCCCAGGCCTCTCTGTGCCCCGGCTCCTTGCTGTGCAGTCTCACCAAGCCTGTGTCCCTGGATCTCTGCTGTTCCCTGTGGCCAGCAGCCTTATTTATAACAGCCAGAAGCTGGAAAGAACCCAGATGTTCTTCTGGGTTCAGGAATGGATACAGAAATTGTGGTACATCTACACAATGGAGTACTACTTCAATATTAAAACAACAACTTCATGAAATTCCTATGCAAATAGATGGAACTAGAGACTATTTTCCTGAGTGAGGTAACCTTGTCATGAAAGAACACTCATCGTATGTACTCACTGATAAGCGGATACTAGCCCAAAAACCTCAGAATACCCTAGAAACAATTCACAAAATTTATGAAGCTCAAATAGAAGGAAGCCTAGAAGGTGGATGCCTCAGTCCTTCTTACAAGGGACAACAAAATACTCATGGGAAGAAATAACTAGACAAATGTAGGAGCAGGGATTTGCAAAAAGATCATCCAGTGACTGCCTCAGCAGGGGATCCATCCCATATGCAGCCACTAAACCCAAGCACTATTGCTGATGCCAAGTAGTGCTTACCGGCAGGAATCTGATATGGATGCCTCCTCATAGACTTTGCCAGAGCCATACTGATTCCGAGGAGGATGCTTGCAGCTAACCATCAGACTGAACATGGGGACCCCAGTGAGGAAGCTAGAGAAAGGACTGAAGGAGCTGAAAGGGTCTGCAACCCCATAGGAAGAACAAAATTATCAACTAACCAAACCCTCCACAACTCTCAGGGACTAAAATACCAACCAATGAGTTTGCATGGAGAACCTTATGGTTCCAGGTGCATATGCAGCCGAGAATAGCCTTTTATGGAATCAATGAGAGGAGAGGACTTTAGTCCAGCAAAGTCTTGTTTTCCCAGTGCAGGGGATGCCAAGGCACTGAGGTGGGAGAGGGTGGTTGGGAGAGGAAGCACCTTCATCAAGGCAATGGGAAGGAGAGGGAGAATGGGATTGGGGTAAAGGGGATAACATCTGAAATGTAAATACAGAGAACATCCAATTAAAAAAATAGAGAAGAAAAAAAAATATTGTACCGTGTGTCCCCAGCTTACAGGACATGTCTGTGTTTTTATTGTTAATTTGTAATGACTAAAGTATTGCCTAAAACACAACCTCACATCTTGGCCAAGTTTTCCCCCCAAGTTTCACAATTTCTTCACTTTGAAGTAGAGGGGTGATCCTAAGGGTTGAGGCCAACCCTGAGGGTGCAGTTGGGTTTGCACGACACTCCAGAGTGCAAAACCATGGCATGCACACTTTGGCGAGGGCCAAAAGAGAGCTGTAGACTTCCTCAATTTTAATCTTCTTTTGAACTTTAGTTTTCCTTAGGCCTCAGAGGGACATTCAAGGTCCCTGTCAGTCAGTAGTATTTGGAACTGGCCAGAATTTCCAAAAATCACAGGCTTACGTAGAAAGTCACCACCCCCTGCCCTTTCTGTCACACGGCCTTACAGCCATGGATGGTGGACAGTCCAGCCTCAGTGAGCTGACAGGGGAGTGCCCATTCTGTTAGCCGGCTGCACACTCTTCATTCTGTCTAAAAAGTAATTAGGGGGTATCTATTGCATCGATGCTACAGCAATAGTTGGATAACAGGGTTCAGACATTTAAATTAGGAATGTTGCTTTGCCATCACAAGCAGAGAAAACCAAACAAAACCTCGAATCCGCAATCAAAACTCACACATCCAAGGATCCGAATACAGGCTGTGCAGTTAACTGTGACAAAGTTAGGCCTGCTCACCCTGGTGTACACTCCCACCTCTTACTGCAGTCAAGTGATTTATGTTCTATCAACTCCCATGGATATAAGGTTATCAAGCTGGGAGAAAGTGCCGCAGCTAAGAAAGAAACCAACGAAGAGGGTGGGCTACACAGTCCGGAGTTGATTCCAGCTGGGGACTCAAAAAGGATAAAGTTGTTGAGCAAAATAAATGATGTTTTTGTTAATAAGGGTGTTGCTTACTAGGGACATCAGTTTTTCTTGACGGACAGGAAACACCCACTCCCTGACTGAAATCATGGCTCTCCCTTACTGTCCTCCTCACTGCCTAGGCCGAGCATGCAGGAAGGGCAGGACATGCAAATGAAGCCAATGAGAAAAGTGTGTCTGTGTGAGAGAGACTGTGTGAGTATGTATGAGTGTGTGTGTGTGTGTGTGTGTGAGAGAGAGAGAGAGAGAGAGTGATATGTGTGTGTGTGTGAGAGAGAGAGTGTGTGTGTGTGTGTGAGTGTATTTGACTCTGTGTGTGTGAGTGTATGTGCATGTGTGAGTGTGCCTGTATATGTGAATGTGTTTGTGAGAGAAAGATATGATTCAGACCAGAATTGAGGAACAGCACCTGCTGTTTGGTACAGAGAGCTTTAGAAATGCTAATTTAATGACTGAATAATAGGTCTCTGCTAACTTGAACTTTTGGAAATTATACCCCATCTAATTTTAGAGGATATACAAAAGATAATCCTTTTTTTTTTTTTTTTCCTTTTGTTCAGCTCAACACCTGGCAGTGGGCAATAACTGGGCAGTCTCCTTAGAGGGAAGAATTAAGTGGCAGCTGGCAGCCCATGGGCAGATTTTCTTCACCCTCCTCATCTGTCTTGGGAGCCTGGTTTTTGGGCTCCATTCTCTCCGGGCTGGTGAGCTGGGTATCAAACAGTTGCATCATGTACCACTGGATGCCAGCAGAGGACTGTAGACTGAGCTCGCATTGCCTGTGCTGTTGCTAGGAGACCAGTGGAACAAGAGAGCTGGAGCGTCATCCTAACTTCCTATTACCTCCACGACTCAGCAACAGCTTCACTTAAAAGCAGCTGATGTGAAAACAGTTTTAGATCGATGTTCTTTTCATCTGAAATGTACTAATTATGAGATTTTTTGTAGCCAGCCTGGTAGAAATAAAGACATTCTAAAGAGATGCTTGTGTCCCCTAATCTAACCATCAAAGTGTTGAAACAACACTCTCCAAAGAAATGGTACTTTCCACAGGAGTCCCATGCTGGAAGAATAAAAAAGAGCCAGCCAGAGGGGGCTCATGGCTTCCAGAGAGAGAGAGAGAGAGAGAGAGAGGGAGAGAGAGAGAGAGAGAGAGAGAGAGAGAGAGAGAGAGAGAGAGAGAGAGAGAGAGAGGCTTTAGGTGGTCCTCATGACTCTTCAGAGCACCTCACAGGATGAGATGGAAGCATACCCAGACAATGATGGCTCAGTTGTGGCGGTCATATTTAAGGTGGATGGCTTTGATACACAAGTCCTTGGCTCTCTCTAAACACTGTTCTCACTGCAGGACCCTGCAGATGAAGTTGAGAGGATCATTGGATCTCTTTGTTCTATTTGGCCACGTTGGACAAGTTTCTCCTTTCTGGTTTCCACTGTGCATTTGGCTCCCTTCAGTAGCTTTGTGACGATAGATGGCCCAACCTGACTTGGGGGACACAGGTTATGACGGCTAGGTCTGATAACAACATGATTTAACTGTATTAGATTTAGCTGTAGAGATAACAGGACCAACTCTTTTAAAATTTATTTATTTTGTGTATGTCCGTAGCTATGCTTGTGTAATATGGTGGACTGAGAAACTGGTTTTCTCCTTCTACCATGTAGATCCCAAGGATTGAACTCAGATTGTCAGGATTGGCCACTAGTTGTCTTTCCCTGCTGAAACATCTCTGCGGCCCAGAGGAACAAAGTTTGATTCAGCTTCTCCCATCTGTCCCTTCTTCATCTGGCTTTAGGGCTAACTGGAGGGAGGAGAGTGGATCCTGGGAACCGCTTACACGTGGTGGTTTGCAGCGAGGAGGAAGGAAGACATGTAAAAGAGGAATCATAGGCTGGAAAACCACCTCTGTGTCCATGCATAGAAACTTTAGGAAAACTAAACTAAACTAATCCAAATCGTCAGGGAAACTAAAACTGCTTTGCCTGATTCAGGGTTATCTATCAAACTCCAATGCTGTTTAATGATAATCCTTGTTTGGAAGCAAGAATCCTGAATTTCTGAGTTTGGCAATTCCCAGAAAGGACTCACAGGATTTACTTGTCTGCAGTCCTAGAGAGACTCTGAAGTTTTTGAGTAAATGGAAAAACAGGATAGGGAATGTGTGCTTAGCCTAATGCTGTCTCCAAATATTTCCTTTACTGGCCACCAGAGGGCGGTAACAACCCTCTTAGAAGTCACAGCTGTGTGAGGTTTATCTAAAAATCTTTCTACGGGTTGGAGGGAGTTGACATCTGGATTGATGGGAAGCAAAGTTGGTCAGTAGTTGGGGAAGACTGGAGTTCAGTCCCTGTGACAGGAAGAACTGGAGTATCCATGGGGACAACATCATGAGACAATCAGAAAACATCCTGTCCAAGAGATCATTTGGAATCCTCACTCTTCCTTAATGGGACATATGATAATGATAGTCTGTAACTGACACTATTATTGAAGATGAAAACAAATTGGAAAATGAGTCGGTACAGTGAGCAAAGGCATGTATCATATAGGCCTGATGACCTTCCTCGGTCTCTGTGAGCATCAGTCTTCTCAGGGGGTCACTTGTGGGTTTGGAGTGAATGCATAGAAGATAGGAGGGAAGGGGAACTAGGAATTTCTTCCTTCCTGCCCTGCTGATATGTAACTCTGCTCCTGGATGCAGCTATCCATGCTAGGGCTAGCGGTCGATGGCTGTGCTTCTGTCCAACCGTCGAGCTCTCAAACAGCTTAGTTAAAGCTCTTTCTTGCTCCTTTAGGCCCAATTCATTACCTACACCATTAACCCTCCCATGCCCCACCTCGTTCCTTTACCCATTCTTTGTAAAGTCTCCGCTGACCTCAGCTTGCTCCTTGTTACATGATATCATTTAAGGGTTAAGTAAATGTTAGTCATCTTAGCTTTGAGATAAACACATTCACATTGAGTTTGCTTTTCCTGTAATATATCCTGGTGCCTTAACCCCATGACATAATTTTAGTGGAATTTAACTGGGAGATCTCAGTATTAAAGCATTATATTAGATTTGAATGACAGTTATCTGCCAGATGTGCAGATTTACAAGGGTCATCAGAAACATGTGGTTACATTGCTCTCTTTCCTAATCACATGTACCAAGTAATACAGTACAAGCCGTGTCCTAAATATTTTAATCAGGCGCATGCTATAAAAGATGTTTCAATCCTGCACAAGAGTTGCTTACTGAATACCTTGGTTTCTGTCTGTGGGAGACAAGTGAGTATGAAGCTTGCTGTTTCAATAGGTTTGCAATCCGATTAGAAAAAGAAGACAAAACCAGAAAATGAGGTATTTTAAGTAACGATGAATGAGGCTGTTTTGCCGTTTGTCATTCACATATTTGTTCAATAAGTACTTGTTTGAGCAGCATGTATAATGTGCCAGACTGAGGCTAAGGTTCAGAGATGAGCAAAACTAGTTATGGCTTTTGCCTTTACAGAGTAGCCCGATAGGGAGAGAGGTGGTAGGTAGATAGATTGTCATAGTAGTGACTGTGATTGAGGATACACATACACACACACACACACACACACACACACAGATACATATCATATCATAAGGAAGCAGCTGGTCCAGGCGAGTGGCATGGAAAGCCTCTCTGAGGGAACTTGAGCTTGGAACTGAAGCAGAGGCAACAGCTTGACAATCCCAGCCCAGGGGTGTAGATTGTTCTGAAGCTGTTTATATTTTAATGTTAATTCCACTTCCCCAAGAAGGGTTGCCTAGTCATGTGACTCCAACTGAACCTTCCCGTTTTAATTAGTAAAATAAAGGAAAGCCAGTGACTGGGTGGGGTGAAGGAATTAGAGAGGGCTGAGAGGTTGGAAGAATGTCAGAGGATGGAGGTTAGAGGTTGAGGCAACATGGAGCTTCCCAAGGACTAGCCGGACCCAGGTGGGATTTATTGGTGTTAAAAAGCTATGAACATTAAGGATTTTACAGGTCTAATATCTCATATAGAAGGACAGTTTGTATCTTTGTCTATTTGATGCAATCTTGTTGTGTAGAGGGTTTGTGAATTGAGAGTTGAATATATAAACATGTATGAAAGGCTAATGGGCTGTAGAGTTGTGTTTGTGTGGGATTTTGGGGTACAGAAACACCGCAGGACAGAGGCAGAGAACAGGCAGTAGAAAACCGTCAAGGGGAAGGAGTTGTGTGGACAAGTTGAGCCGTGGTGGCCCCTCAAACTGGGCACCAGAGGAGCTTGTGGCTCCGAACTAAAACCGGGCCTGAGGAGTGAGACCTCAGGACTGGTAAAGAGATAAACCCGTTCTACTTTTTAATATTTACTGCAACACAGGGGCAACACGGGGTTACAGATGGGTACCAGAGGACAGAGGAAGGCAGATTAAACTAACTAGTCTAGATGAAATTTCATCTGAATGAGGGCATGGTAAAACTGAAGCATATGGACTGGAAAGAGGAATATTTATGGAAACAGACCTCAGAAGTTTGTGACAGACAGGAGGTGGAGCTAGTGGTGAGAAAAACCTTGAAATCCCCCCCCCCCCACCAATTTTCTGTTTATACAATTAGACAAGTTGTGGACATCATCGATTTGAGACATGGTAGAGCTGGGCATGACTGGAACTGAATTTTGGGTAGATTCGTAAAGTCCAGAGCAGAGGTAGGACAGTCCCTAGGATGGAATGGGGCTCAGTGAACAGGAGATGGAAGATGGAACAGCACCAATGAAGTCTGTGGTCTTGGTTGCTCTTGGGAACAAAGTCTATAGTGTTAAAAGGAAGGCTGGAGAGAGAAAGCTGAACAGCAAAGGTAGTCTGAAAAGGAGGTGCCTGGAAGTGTGGTGTCCTGAGCACCAAGGAAAAGACTCTAGCGATCTCCTGTTTCCTGGAATCTATTGGGCTTCCTAAGAGAAGCGTGGAATACTGACTCCACTTGGCAACTGTAGCATATTTGTGATCATTCCAAATTCTTTCCCCTGCACCCATGGTCTCTCCCATGTGACCTTGCAGTTATATTAGCAACCCAGTTGGGTCAAATGTTTATTTTATTCTAGCATAACTGGATAAGCATGGTGACCATAGGAAATAACACTTCATATATACCAGATTTGCTGTGAGTCGACTTTAAAGGTTCTTACCACAAAGCATGCTGAACATGAGAGGAGCTAGATGTGTTAACTAGATTGATTTCATCAGTCCATAATGTATACATATATCATAAGATCATATTATAACTGTGCCTATATATAGGCACTGTTAATTTTTGTCACCCTGAAAAAAATATTAGTGAAGGTGACAAGTTAGACCACAGGAGGCACAGCATGTTTCTGTATACTTTGGGAATCTGCTGTGACAGTGACAAGCATGCAAGCTGAATCCCATTTGATTCCTTCCAAACAAGAGGCACACTGCAGAGTACTGAGCCAAACAAATGCCTGGCTGAATTCCAAACTCATCTAAGTCAGCTGAACCTCAGTTGACCTGAAGACAAATGGACAAGAGATAAATATTTTTTTGTTGCAAACCATTAAGCTCAACCAGCATCATCATAGAAACAGTAGCAGCTTGACTTGCTTTACAAATGCTTACTGGTGACCTTCTGACAGCTGTGATGGGGAAGTGCCGTGTAGAAGCCAGACTTGGAGGACACTTTGGAGTAAGGAAGGCCCTGCTCAAGCTAGCCAGAAAGTGATCAGGTAGGAGCCTTAAAAAAAAAAAAAGAAAAGAAAAGAAAAGAAAGAAAAGAAAAGAAAAAAAGATCTTTGAGTCAGCATCTGGTCAGGGAACTTTGAGGATATTCCATCTAGTCGCTTCTAAGTGATTTGTCTCTCCTGAACAAACAGGGAAATATTCCCAATAAAATCTAACGTTGAAGCCATTTCAGAATGTCTTTCTAAACATGTCCACAATAAATTCTGGCTTCCACAGAGGAATATTTTCCAAATGCTTCAGGTCGTGCTTTGGTGTTAGGAGCGCTGCAAGATGTGAATGTGAACACCTTTCCAATATTACTGAGAGAAATCTCATGTAGAGAGGATACCATGTTCATAAATGGGAAGACTCAATAGTCAGGAGTCAGTTCTCCCCAAACTGACCCACACATTTGATGCCATCCTAACCAATTTCTTTTTGGGTCCAGAAATTGACAAGATGATTCTAAACTTTGTATAGACTGACATTTATGGATTTGAATTAGGCAAAACATTTTTTTAAAGAAGTACAGGCTTTAAAGATTCCTAATATAGATTTTTAAGACTTACATTAAACTGCAACAATCAAGGGCACCAGAAAGAGAAAAAACACACAGATGAATGAAAGATAAGAGACAACTATAGACAGTCAAATTCCCTTTTGACAGCTTAGATCAATGGAAAAATGATTTAAGGCTTATTTTTTCTGTAAATAGGTCAATCTCAAATATGCACACAAAAGCCTGCTCAACAACTGTAACCCAACAAATTATAAATTAAGACTACAAAATTTATCTAAATGTCTACAATTTAAAATCTCCCATTGTTAGGATGTTTTACCCAAGCTTATGAAGCTGAGCAACCATAGACTGTATTCCTGAAACCACGAGCCAAGATAAGTGTCTCCTCTGTCACATGTGCTCTCTTGGGTACTCTGACACAGTTATACAAAACAGACAAGAGTGACAAGTAAAGGACTTCCTAAATGACTCATTTTCTGTGACTCATTCAAGTAAATTATCAAACCCGATGTTGGTAAATTTATAAAGCAACTGAAACACTTATATTTAAGGGGGCTGCAAACTGGTGTGCATATCATGGAAAATAGTATAATAGGTTTGGATAAAGTTAAGTATACATACACCACATGTTGCAGAAACTCTACCTCTAAAGATGAAATCAGATCTCACTTTTACCAGAGTGAAACAAGAATGTGTTTGTACAAAGACTTATGCATGTATGTGCTCAGAAATTTCATTTATCACAGCCCAACAGAAAACAACTCAAATATCTATCAACTGGTGAACAAATAAACCAGTTGTGGTATGTCCATGTGATGGAATACTACTAAATATGAGAAAGAAACCAGGCATACGGTCAACAGCATTTTGTATCTCCAAACTGGTACAAAGGAAAAACAAGTCAGACAAAAGACTGAGGATAGTATAATCCTGTTACTATTGCTGTCCTGGATAATCCTGGAAAAGCCAAACTACAGGACTAGAAGAAAGGCTGGGCTGTTCCTAACTGCTCACTGGACTGAACTCTTAATGATTAAATTTTGTTTATTTATTTATTTTTAAAATTTATTTTAAAAAAGATTGATTTATTTCATGTATGTTGGCACACCGTCGCTGACTTCAGACACACCAGAAGAGGGCATCAGATCTCATTACAGATGGTTGTGAGCCACCGTGTGGTGGCTGCGATTTGAACTCAGGACCTCTGGAAGAGCAGTCAGTGCTCTTAACCACTGAGCCATCTCTCCAGCCCAGTGATTAAGTTTCAGTATCTAGACTACAATTTAATTGACCAGATGTTGGACAAAACAAGTCTGCTAAACAACTCTTAGGAGTTAGGATGAATGGACAATTCCTTTCCAGAGTTATCAGCATCATAATCTCCTAGCTGCAGGGGCTAGGGGAGTAGCTTTTCTCCTGTACTTATTCATATTAACAGTTCTTTAATTATGGCTCCTGTAGCTCAGAAACATTCTAGACTATTCATCAGACTTTGCGTAGAGTTGGGAGTTCTGAGATGGGCCTTTCAGTGCTAAAAGAAGGCGTGGAACATGGAAAAGAGAAGCAAGTTCACACAGCAGTTTCAAGGTGAGGCTGGCTGTGTCCTTTACACACAGGAGGGGAATCATCTGCTCCTGGAGCTCTGAGGGTGGGTGGGTCTGAGCATAATTTAATCTGTTTAGGTTTCTTGTGTTCTGCTGCTTGGACCTCGCTGTGCAGCTGGGCCTGTGGCTCCTTTGTTCAGCTTTCCAGAGCAATCAATTTGGTAACCATCACTGTATTTCCCCTTTAATTAATTGTCACATGCATGTGTAGATGTATGCATGTGGTTATGTGTGCCCAAATCCTGTCTTAACAGTTTACAATTCTTCCCTCCCAAACCTTTCTTCAGATGCTCTTAGTAACAGAACAAGCTACCTTGCAGCTCATTATGACTTGGTCCTGGTTCTAAATTAGCTGAGTATTCATTCGTACAGCCACAGTGACGTCTGAGGACTGGGTGCTGGTGTGCTTAACAGACCCCCTCATTTGTCTCATTTCTCCTCTTTCCACCTTTGCCCATGGCCTGGCCTCCAAGCCTCTCTGTTCTGGAGAGGCTCAAACTCCTCCCCCCCATGGGACTAAACTATGAGCAATGGATGATTAATTACCCTCCTGTTAACACAGAGAAGGTGTTCCCACCCTTCTCTCATCTGCAGTTTTTATTTTTAGCTGTTTAAATCAATGCTTAAAAACCATGCATATTTTTAGGGAACTGCAAGTTGTGTTTTGATCCTGTATACACTTTGTGAGGTTCAAATTGAGGTACGTTCATCTGTTGCCTGAAGCTTTTATTGTTTCCTTATGAAAATGCTCACCAAGTGTGTTTGGTCTTAAAAATACACATTATATTACCGTAGTCTGCAGTCATGTCACCATCAGCAGGGGGCGTAGCTCAGTGTGGCTGACTGCACAGGCCTGAGTCCCTCTCAGAGTTTCTGGAGTTCCACGTTGTGTCTGTGTAGCCTGAGGTGTCCCCTAAGGCCTCAGCATCCCATCTTTGCAGCCTGAAGAGCCCCTAGAGCCTCACTAGGGTAGAGCTGGGGTTCTTGACACAGGAAAGAATTTCTGCAGGAGTCATAGCAAAACAGAGTCACTGCTTGGGAGAAAGGGCAGTCATGCATAAGGAGGTAGAGTGTGGGAGAGGTCCCACCCGTGCTTCAGTAGCTGCTGTGTGTATGGTGTGGGGCCTTTGGAGTTACACTGTTTAAAGGAGATGATCTATAGCTAAGGCTGAGAAAGAAGAAAAAGATGTGTTGCTCTCCTGTCTTTATTAAAAGAGAAACATTTCATGAAATTATAGACGATTTATGAAAGTTCAGGGAAGGCTTACAAACAAGGAAGAAATGTGACTAAGACAAAACATCAAAATGACATATACAAGTGGTTTTGCCCTGTACAGGCCGTGAAAAGAGGTTAAGGCATGTGTTTTATGCTGAATGTGTTTCCAGAGTCATACTAATAACCTTTTAGGATTTTAAAGAAGGAGGTGTAGTTTCTATAAACAGTTTCTATGTAGGTTTCTAGTCATCTATGTCAAAAGACTTGGCTCAGTCATCAGGAGAGACAAACCTGGTCTGCGCAGGTGAGCGTCAGAGGCTCTTTCCCTTTCCCATGTCCTCTTAAACCCTTCCTACCACACCATACCCTCTGGCTTTGACTAGCTCCAAGGGTTTGGAGTCAGAAAGTACATTTGTATGTATTTTTAGTCTAATGTAATGATGAAGAACGTTCACTTAGGAGTCAGGCGGCCCAGGGTTCAAATTCTGGTTTGTCTTTTACTAGTTACATGAATGGAGGAAAGAACTATCTATTTGCCCCAGATTCTCCTGATGATCTGTAACTCATGTAGATGGCAGTGTAAGAGCGATGGTCCCTGGTGTCCTCTACTGTGCCCCATTTCTGCCAGCAGGATGGTTAATGGAAGCTGCCTTGTGAGAAATGGTGACACTGATTATTTGAGGATCCTGAATATGTGTTGAGCTACTTGCCATAACGAAACTGAAGCCTGATTCCCAATCTCCAGATGTGAGGTATTTAAAATCACTAATTGTAGGATCATGATGACATTGTATACCCCTTTACATATTTGTAATAAAATGTTAAGTAACAGATGACCGAGAATATATTATTTATAGGTATCTTTTAGTCCTTCTCAAACTATTTAATAAAATTTTTTAAAAAGGAAAAGAAGAAAGCCAAGCATTGTGGCTCACGCAAGGGGGCTGAGGCCGAAAGCCTGCTGAAATTCAAGGCTAGCTAGGCTAGTCCAGGTTATAGATTGATATCACATCAAAAACAAAACAAAACAAAAAACAAAAACAAAGCAAAACAAAACAAAAAACAAACCCTAAAATAAAAAGGAAATAGGGAAGAGAAATAGCCCAATAAGTAAAGTGTTTTTCCTGCAATAATGGAGACGCAAGTTCAGATGCCCAGGAAATGGAGGAAATGGAGACTCATCACAGATAGCCTGACCTACTTGGTGAACTCCCTGTTCAGTGGCAGATCCTGTCTGAAACAAATCAGATAGGTGACTCCTGAAGAAGGGTCTTGGCGGTTGAACTTGTCCTATGCACAAGTGATGCACACTCTCTTACACAGGAGCACAGGCGCAGAACCATGCAAAACCAAACAACCACACATACACAAAACACAAACAGAGATAAAGCAAAGAAGGGGCCAGATGTGATGTGAACAGACCTCGAAGCAGCTGAGGAAGCCAAGAGGCAGAGGCAGAGTTCTGACTTCAGGGCAGTGCTGAGAGAGCGGCGTTGGAGTACTCTGGTTGTCAAGTCAAGGCAACACTTTGTCAAATGAAACATTGGAGAGTTGGGGAATCCATGTAAACAGACAGTGAGGACGGGTTTGAATAAGAGTTTGAACTCTGGAGGAAATCTCATTTAGCATGCCTGGGGAAAGAGGCCTCAGGGCCAAACTGTTCCCACTGTATAACTGCTCTCATGGATGACATAATTTGGGGTCATCTGTGAAGGGCTCTGATATGCAGAAAAACACGGACATGATTAAAACCTTGCATCTCCTTGGGAACAGCTGAAGAACATCTCAATGTGAGAAAGCTTTCTGTTAAAAAAAAAAATGAACCAGTCATAAACAAAACATTTGATTAAGTTTATTGAATGACACTGGATGAATAGGAAACATTAAAGAATTTGATACAAGAGACTGGTATTTTGTCTGTGTGAAAGATGTGAATAATAAAAACAGATTATCAGGGTCACAGTGCAAAGGAATATATTTGCATACTGTTGAACAGCCTGGATCTTTCACTGTTACTGGTTTTAATCCAAGACAATAAATCTTATACAAGCAACCTTTCAAAGCAGAAGGACTATTTCCCCCATGAAGCTTTTCTTTAAAGGAGACCTGCTCTGCATCAGCTCAGGCTGGAATTATGTCTTCCCAGGAACCTTCTGGAGACCTACTATGGGAGCCTGCTTTTAGCAAGGGTGTGAAATAACCGAAGCCCATCTCAGAAACCTCTTGTTAGTAGAGCTACAAGTTCAGATTTGACATGTGAGTTTTCCTTCCTGTACAATCTAGGACAGGTTAACGTTAAACAACAGGTCTATTACCAAATGCATTCGAAGTGGGTTGTCACTAAATGCCCATGCCCCGTTCTCAAATATCCTTCCTCAAGGACAGGAATGTGAGCTGAGGATGCAAAGGAGATTAAGTGTCCCCTCTCAGTTCCTGCAGGATTGCTTTTTTTTTTTTTTTTTTAAATACCTACAGTCATGTCTGTTTGTAGAGGGAAGTTATTGTATTGGAAATTCTTCAACTAAGAACATAACTAAAATTCAGAGCAGGGATTAAAAAAGGGCGCATGTGTCTTCTGAGGTGACAATGGCTTCAGGCAGCTCTTTTCCTACTCACTGGAGTTTGGGGAGTTGAAGCATTTCTTTTGCTGTGAATTAAAAACAAAAACAAGTTACACTTAGAGGAATGCACACAGGAAACAATAGCGTTCCTTCGGTGACATTTGACATTAGGTAATTGCTGCTGTGCACACTGGCTTCAGCTTACTGAAGTGCTGGAGTAGTCAGCCCTGTTTTGGCCGGTGTATGACAATGGCAGAAGAGGTGTTTGTCCTACACACTTTTCCTAATTGTAAAGTATTCTCCAACTTGGCTGGGTCAGGAAAGGCATGGTATGCTTAACTTACCTTTTGGCAATTTTTAATACTTTTTGTAACCACTTGGCACGGGGATTTATACATAGAGCTTGCTTGGCCTTGGTCCAGATCCTGAGGAGAAATAAACAGAAATAAACTGGTGAGCTCCCCCCTCTGTGTTTTAATAATGAAGAGAGTTGGTTATGAAAATAATTATTTATAGAAGAGTAAAATTTGAGCGGAAAGTTTTGAATCTGGAATAAATCGATTTGTGATGTGAGGCCTGAGGAGCAAGAAGACTGTCACTGGAATCAATTGTTGACAGAATCTCATAGGTCATAAGAGACCGTCTCATTGCTAATATTTATATGAGAAATCCCGAGTCTCTCCAACCTGCTTCATATCTATTGTTATACCCCAGTGTTACCCAAATGTGCTTGTGCACTGAGCTCAGCGGACTGTGGAAAACACTGACTTGAAAACATTGTATCTGGAAAAAAAAATATGTATATATATGGAAAATGTTCCAAAGCTGATTAGTCTCTGTGACCTTCTTCCAGGCCACCAGTTGGACAGTCTTTTCCTGATGTAAGAAATTGATCAACGGCAGGGCCACCATGCATAGACAATGGCCAACATCTGTCAAGTGTGCTCACCACACGCCATGTGAAAAGTCTAACAGGCAATATGGTCATCTCAAGTCATCCTTCCAAAAGTTCTGGATAGAATAACTATAGATCATCTCACCATCTGACAGTGAGCTTGAAGCTCAGAGTTCAAACCATGCAGCAGGCTTATTTGAATTTCAAGATTGTACAGCAAACATACCATGCAGCAGGCTTATTTGAATTTCTGTAAAGGTCTGACTCCAGAACCCAGACTTTTAGCAACTATTTTCCTGGCATTGTGACTTAAGTAGTTACCAAGTTCCTAGATGACATTAAGGTTTCTTCCTGCAATGGAAAAGTAAGGTCTCTCAAGAAACAGGAAACCAGGAGATTGTGCACATTGACCTGTGTGACCTCAAACAAAAAACAGTGTCTTGATGTATCGGATAAACCATGGAGCAAAAACATGAGCTCTCAAGGCAGTACCTGCCAGTTGGTTTTGGAATCACGATGGCAAAACAGTTTATGTCACTTTGTATTTTCACACCTGTTTAATATGGATTCCTCACATTAGTTTTTAGCTTCCACTTCTATATCTGTTTAAATGTGATATAATATAATGCAATATATATATAATGTTCAAAATTTCACAAGAAAATATACAGGGAAACATTCACTATTTCAAAACAACTGATGTTAGGAAAGCAGAGACTATTAGAATCAGCTGCCTCCCTTGGCTGAGAGATATGACCCCTTGAATCAAGGCAGGAGAAATGTAGCCAAAAGGTAAGAGTTCTAATGCTGCATCCCACAAGTGGACCCCATAGCTAGACTTCTCTGTCAAGTTCAAGGGAAATAATTGTTGTCTAGTTAAAAGTCTCATTGGTGAAGTCATTAGAAAAAGTCTAATGCCATCATAGTGAAAACATCCCATGTACTTTTGAAAACCTTTATTTCTACTTCGTAAGTCAAATATATCTGATCCCGGGGACAAAGCATTTGCTTCAAAATGGGACAAATGTGCACATTTTACAAAGCCTGAGGGGTTTCTTGGGGACTGGGGCTTAATGGGAGAAAGCAGGTCTAGTATCCGTGGTCTCCTCTGTAGCACCGGCCATGAAGAGATGAATAAAAAGGGAGGAAAAGAAAGAGGTAGAGGGAGGGCAAAGGATGACTGGGAAGAGCTCCCAATAAATAGTGAGGTCCCAGCACTGAGGAAGAGGCTTCTGTAAGCTTCCTTCAAGGGCTCGTGTAGATGAGAAGGAACCCTGACTCCATCCCTGCCTTCAGGTATGGCAGGAGGCTACCTCCTGAAGCCTCCATGACTTAAGTTCCTTAACCAGCTTCAGTCTCTATAATCACAACAGACAGGGCTCAGTGCAGCAACTCAAGAAAGATTGTGAGCAAAGGTAAAACAGCTTTGGATTGCTAAAAACAAAACAAAACTTAAATATCTCAAATTTGTGTGAATAATTTCAGATACGTAGTAGCATCAAGCTGGTCTCTGAGACTCTTGCTATCATACTAATTTGCTGGTTGTAAATATATTCCGTATGATTTTCACTAGGAGAGAAATTATGCAACTTTTGTTCCTTGCAACTTACACGACTTCAGTTTTGGGGCAGCCGTTCCCGGGACGTGTGACTTGAATCTGGTCTATGACGTTTAGATTGACCATGGTTGAGGTCACCCTCAAACACTTACATTTTAAGTTTGTGTAATGGGCCTCCAGAATACCTGTGAAAAACAGAATCAGCCACTTCAACACGTTGAATATATAACCTAGACATAGACTGAATTATTAATTGTTTATATCACATTTTAAGAGTCAAACATTTCAAACCAGCAACTGTAGCTACTTATGTGTTTAGTGGATTTCTAGTTTGATTTGAGTCCTCTCAAATGTTTTCTACCAAAACCTTAATTGAAATGAACTTAGCATTTCACACTCACTACCTTCATTGGCCGTCACAGTGGCTTGTTGGTACTCAGATGACTTGATAATGCTTTAAAGGCACACAACCCTGTTACAATGAATGTAGTGTGAAATCAACTAATCTTCACTGCCAGCATAAAAAAGCAGAGTGCTGGACCCTGCCAGAGGGTTTCAAAGACACCCACCATCTCTCCCAGAGACCTTTCTCTTAGCACATCTGCCCATCTCCCACACTTCTGTATCTGAGAAAACATGTAGAGGGTGCTTCTTGGCTCTCTATGCTAGTCATAAATTATTACCAAAAGAAAACCACTAAGAAACACTCAAGACTATATTCAGCCACAATATTTACCGGTTATAGACACATTGGTAATTCATCTCATATATTTTCATGAAACCTAAGCTTTGTTAGTTAGTTAGTTTGTTTTTAGAAGAAATTGATGCTGGTTAATCTAAGCATTTGGTAGACTGAGGAAGGATGATTTTCTTTTTTTTTTTTTTTTAGTTCAAAGTCATTCCCTGTGACCTTGTTTCCAGAAACAAACAAACAAACAAACAAAAAAGGCGTTTATAAAATCCTTTTTTTTATAAATAAAAGTGGTAAGTTCCCAAGGCATTTACAGTTTTAAGGACTAAACAGCAAACAATAATCAGAATGCCACAGACCTGGCGTGACACAGACCACACCGATGCTGAGGACAGAGCACGTCCTAAGGTAACATTGCTGCCCCCATTTGGAAAAGATTCATGGAAGAGGAGAGAAAAGAGAGTTGTGAAGACAGAAGACAGCTGAAGAATAAACATGGGGGTTGGGGGTGTTTTGCATCTTAAGAGGGAGGATTTATCCTGTAGACATCTTCCACACTTCACCCCACATATTACCACTTAGTTAGGTACTGATCTATTCACCCAGAGACAGACTCCCACGCAGGCTGGAAGTTGGCTTCTTGCCTGCACTGGGTTGAGAATGCCAGGCCTTACCAAGCACAACTGTACTCAAAAAACTGTGCTCGAAAGACCAAGGTGCGGTGAGAAGGAGTGGTGTGGAGAGGCAGAGTGGAGAAGAGCTAGGCAAAGAAGTCGTCCCCAAGGGACTGGGCGACAGTCATGCACACACTAAACATATGTGAACACTCTGTCCAGCATCCCTTCTATAAACAAAACAAAACAAAACAAAACAAAACAACAACATTTTGAAAATGTTCATTTTTAAAGAGTTAAATCCCCAGGAATCTTACAGTTGAAAATATAGAAACAACTGAACAGTTTCATCCCCTTTAGTTAAGACTCCCTTCCCAGTTTTCATTCAAGAAGTGCTGAGGAGGGTTTCTGTGCAAAGGCCGGGGGAAATCATAAGTGAAAGTTCTCACCGAGGCCTGGAGAGAGGCAGCTGGCCAGTAGAAAAAGCAGAGCTGCGGTGCTGAGCCTCATTCTGCCTGGAGGTGGAGTTCAACCTTCAGCTCTGAGTCTAACTAAGTGTGGGTGGGTTCCCAGCACCAGACTCCTATTTATTTATACCAGTGAGGGCCCTCCCACTGTCTGCCTTCCTTAGGTCAGCTGCGATGTCAGTTTTCAAATCTCCCAAATCTTGCTGAGCTTGCCTTCACAGAAAAAGAAATTTATCTTGCAAAATGTATGAATCTTCCTTAGAGCCCTGTTAGGATAACCAGGCATGTGAAAAGGCAGACTGAAGAATGCTGGGGAGATGCTGCGGAGATTTGAGGGTGAAAAAAGGAGAATGATAACAGTTTGGAGATCCTCAAGTCCTGTCTGTTTTAGTGCTAGAGATCAAACCCAGGTTCTAGAATAGGCTAGGTAGAACGTCTATCTTGGAACCCCTGCTAGGCCACTAAGGTACTCTTTAGAAGTGCTTTGATCACTGGCCATTACCCACATACCTTCCTTTAAACCAAAGAACGCATAGCAAACTGGATAAGGCCATAAGCTAATTCTTTCCTTGGTGTTATTAACACCAAAAATACTTAAGCACTCTACAGAACAAAGCCTGCAGCAATCGTGTCTTTGATTACCTCTCATAGAGAAAGGTCTGCCAAGTTCTTCCATATGTTCAAATATAAGCTTTATAACACTAGGACCAGGATACATCATTCCATTATTTCCCGGCACTTGCAAGGGAGGTTCACCCTTGGTAGGTGCTCAGTAAATATTAATACATTTGACAGACACTCCTTTACATATGGCTCCTTAAGCTGATCGCACAGTAGATTTTCTCCCAAACCTTCCCACCCCCTGCTTTACTGTCTGAGATAATAGTTACGTATGATGGAGATCTTGAAAGAAAGTGTGCGTTCAGTCCTTGGTGTGCCCATGCCACAATGAAATCAGGGCCGAAGCTGTGACATGAGCACCTTTGTGGTGGCTGTTGAAAGCTCATAAGCTGAGAACCGAGTCAGTGAAGAGTCACTGGAGCACCAGCCATGGGCTCTGTTCTGTCAAGTGCTTAACTTACACACATTTGGCGTCGACTCTGCCAAGGAAAGGATTCGGCTACGTGGGTTTTCCTCTGAGATGGATGTGAAGATGAGCTCTGGGCTAAGAAAGGTACTCAGAGTCCTGAGAGGATAAGGGAGGGGAGAAGGGAGGACTGAACGACGGTGCTGGCGTGCTGAAGCCTTTGACCACATGCCAGGAAGCTCCAGAAAAGGGACCTACTGCCGGTGCCTCTTAATAGACATGTCCCCGTGGCACAGCATGGTGGGGATGAAGGCACCTGGAACAGAGCTCTGAGTAAATCAAGAAATTTTCCAGATTGGCTTTTGGTAGAATACTTCGGTTGTAAAAAGTAGAATTCTCATGAAGTTATAGCTGGCCCTGCTCAAACCACTATCAGTGGGCTGGACCATCTCACAAGATAGCCTGTCTCGATGAAGCAGACGGTATAAAGAGGAAGAAATTGTAGGCTTGCACGTAGACCCCTGAAGCTGCAGTTCACTGTCCATCCTCCAACCACCTCTGTAAACTCCAAATATCTCTCTTTCTTCTCTCACACACCCCCTTCCCTCTGTCCTTCACTTTTTGAAATAAACGGTCCAGTCTCTTTTGACTACTAACCAGTCCTTTCTCTGCCTCCTGCCTCTTTAAGCTGCCTCAGAAATCTAACAGCTTGATTAAAAGAGCCACCAGGACTGAGAGGTGATTCTAGAAAAGTCCTAAGTCTGATTTTTAGTCCCTTCACACTCAAAATTTTGTCTTTATGCTATCCTTTCTGCCTCAAGATGGGATTAGGGACTGGGCAGTTCTGGTAGCCAAGTCGTCTTAGAATCAGACTCCCTAATACCACATAGAGTAGAAGGATGTATTCTAAAATCAAAAAAAAAAAAAAAAAAAAAAAAAATTGAGTTGATAGGACCAAATCAAAACCTTTAAATTTTTAAAAAAATTTGTAATATGTATATGAGTGTGCACACGAGTGTTCATGAGTTTGTGTATGTATGTGTGTACCCTGGCAGATATGTGTAGGTCAGAAGACAACTTGCAGAGATTGGTTCTCTCTTACAATGTGGCTTCCAAGAATTGAACTCAGGCCTTTAGGCTTGGCAGCAGCAGCTTGTACTTGCTGAGCCATTTCAACAGCTTTATTTTATTTCCAGAATTCTGTTGTGGAAGTCTTTGTTTAAAAACACATAAAAAGTGTGTGTGTGTGTGTGTGTGTGTGTGTGTGTGTGTGTGTGTGTGAGAGAGAGAGAGAGAGAGAGAGAGAGAGAGAGAGACAGAGACAGAGACAGAGACAGAGACAGAGACATCTAAAAATTAAGGGGAAAGTTTTCTCTCTATATAGATTCATTAAAATGTGGACTTTAACATGTAGTCTACAAATGACCACTGTCACTTTCACATAGGAACCTGCTGGCGGGCCTGTAATCCCAGAGACTTGGGAGCCCAAGGCAGGAGGATTGAAATTTCAAGGCCAGTCTAGGGGGTCAAATTGAATTCCTGCCCTGCCTGGGCAATGGAACAAAACTCGATCTCAAAATAATTGAGTGTAAAAACCAAACTGAAGACATAGCTTTAGTGACAGAGCTTGTCTGCCAAGCACGAGACCCCGGAATGCTTAGCACCACCAGCATCACCACCACAAAACCAAAACCAAGTCCCCAGGCTCTATCTTTTCACGAGACTCTCAGGAGGCTGAACATATTTTAAAGTCTGAGAGACCACGAGATGCTGACAGTGCTGTGTCCAGCCTATCACCTTCACTGTCACCTTCAGTGTCACCTTCAGTGTTCATTTGTACCCATCGTCTCTCCAGTGTGACAGCCAGACAACACAGAGAGACCACGTTGCTGTAAGACCTAAATGCAGAGTGTTGGCAGCAGCCAGGATGCTCTGGGAAGTTTCTGAGGAGCAGGAAGCACTGAAACGGGAATGGGGTGGGGGAAAAAGAGGGTTGGCATTACTGAGACAGCCTCTGCCAGTCTAGGTAGTCAGCAGGCTCCGAGACAAGGGCCCACACTAGAGTTTTAAATGATTGGTATGAAAAATGGAACTTCCTTTTACTTTGAAACTAATTTATAATAACTGGAGGCAAAGGCCATTGTGGCAAATTTGAAAATGTTTGAGCCTCCCTTACTTCTCTCAACTTAACTAGAAAACAAAAACTGACCTCTTTTTGTGAAACAAATGTTTCGTCTTCATAACACCTGCCATGGATTTGCCTGCACACAACCTTTTGGAAGACAGCAAAGCTCTGAAACCTGTGGGGTTTACACCCCAGCACCAGTGCTTACTGGACTGTTGATTTCTCCATGCTGTCGGTGGGCAATGAGAACGGGACTGGGGCCAGCCACACCATCAGAGAGTCCTGTGGGCTGGGTCACAGCATTCAGAAAGAGCTTCTAAGTCTCTGGGCAGGTTCTATTCAGTAAGTGTCAGACTCTGTTTTTCACCCTTGAGAAAACACAAATAAAAGAGGATGAAAGTGGCTGCGGGTTAGACGGAGAGTCCCTTCGGATAAGTTAAAATGTCACTCAGGTTGTGATCACAGATGGTCTCTGGTCAAAGGGCTGTCCCTCTTTGGGGGGATCTCTGAATTTTTCCCTGAAAGACACCTGTAGACATTTATATTCACTGCCTCTACGAGGGAGGTCTCCCCCTCTCCCTCCCTCCTTCCCTCCCCCTCTCTCTCCTCTAATTTTTATCTTCTATTTGATTTTAGACAATTCTATTGGGTTATAACGGAGTCAGGACTGTATGTATTTCATGTGAGCTGTTGGGTTTATCTGGACAAATGCTAACACACTGGCCATCACTTTCCCCTCCAATGAGCTACTCTAGAAAAACCTATTGTTTGCCATTCAATTATATCAATTTTACACTTCTACCTGTGTAAATATTAATTAACTCCACGTTTAAAATGTCATTCAAAATCATCTCACATGCACAGAACCCTACACAACCTTGAATCCTACAAAAAGCAATTACCTCCTGAAGTTCTAATTCCTCCAGCTACTGATAGGTGGCAGCATTTCTTAAAATAAAAAAAATTAAAAAAAAAAAAAAAACGTTTGCAGGGAGAAAAGTGCTGGCCTTGGGTAAAGCCTGCGGGTGCTCTAACAAGAGGGCACAATTTTCAAAGTGATTTGAAAATATTGTTCACTGCTTTTAAACACAACATCATGAGCTCTGAGACTTTTTCATTAGGCCAAAATGTTCATCATGGAATGGAGGGAAAAAACCCCTAAAAATCTAAAACCACCCAACAAAAACCTTAGCCAAATCCAATTTTCTTTGTCAAATGCACGTCAGTTCTCTGGCATGTGATCACATTTGGCCTCCGCAGGAGCTAGAGTTGAACCTCCTGCGATTAGAAAGCTTTCTGAATACAACAAGGGTATCACATACCAGTGCCAAAGTGATTGACGATAGAGGGATTTGTCTTGGGCTTTTAAGGCGCAGAGCAATGAACACCAAATGCAGTGTTCATCCCGTTTCTCCCATTTGGACTCTGTAATGTTTACATTATATTATCATCTGTATTCTTCACCTAGCACATCTGTATTACAGCTAGGAATGGAATCCTGGACATTATAAATAGGAGTGTGAAAACACATCCCTATTAGAGCTGGGGCTATAGTCTGTGAGCCCAAAACTTGCTTAGAAGGCAGGAAGTCCTAGGCTGAAACCCTAGCACACATACACACAACAGAGCAGCCCCATTTAACTTGGAAGGGGTTTGGCACCTCTGTCTGCTGCCCGCTTACCCTCAGGTAGGTTCTGTCTCACATTTCTTTGCCAGTTTTTCTTACATCTCAACAGCCATTAAACTTTTCCCATTGTATATTTCTTCCCAGGTCAGCGTGTTCTGCCCAGGCCTTCAGCCTTATATTGATGTATGTCACACACACTGCTATCTAACCAATGGCTTACTTCTAGCCATTTCTTCTTAGATATCCATTCAATCATATTCAACACTGAGCTTAGTATCTACACAGCTGGATTTACTCTGGTATTTCAAATTCTGGCAAATGGTAGCATCATTTACCCATGTGTTAAAAATCCAGAAGCTCACCTGTACTCCATCTCCTAAGAAACCACTGTTTGGTCTCTGACAGCTGGTATTTTTAGTTCTTAAAACTCCACTGTGTTCACTTCTCTTTAGGCTTATTGTTCTTTTCTATTTCTAAGCATGATTTTTTAAAAATGTTTTTTAAAAATAATATTACAAATTTATGGGGTATCATAGGATAGTTCGAGGTGTGTATAGATTTGGATAATGATCAATTAGAAACAACCTATTCATCAACACACATTTTAAAATATATATATATATTATTTTTTAAGATTTAAAAAAATTTAGGTGTGTGCTATATGCATGTGGGTCCCCTCAGGCATCTGTGAGCCATCTAATGTGGGTGCTGGAAACTGAACTCAGGTCCTTTGGAAGAGCAGCAAAAGTTCTCAAGCATGGGGCCATCTCTCCAGCCATCTAGTTATCATTTCTTAGTGCTGAAACATTCAAAACACATCTCAAGGAGATATCACTTCATTCGTGCCAGTTAAAACAGTGGTACCATGGCAACAGCATCTCTCCTTTGACCCGTTCAATCTATTTTCCACACAGCAGTGAGATCTGCTTCTCAAAATAGATGCTCATGTTTGCTGCTCTGCTTCAAGCGCTTCCCACTGATCTGGTGTGGAAGAAATCCTTATGTAGATCTTGCCATTCTCGGCTTGGTCACTTGTCAGACCTTTTGATTGGAGGACTTTGGAATTACCCAACCTGAGGCCTGACAGCCACAGGATGAGTGCCTTCTACAAAGGCTTCAACTTTACACTCTGTATGAATGCTTCCTTCCTCAATCGCAGTGACCAGATGCTATGCTTTCTCTTCAAGATGCATTAATAAGGCTTCAGTATTTATACATCCTCAAAAACATCGGTTGGGGCTAGGCTAGATATATGGATATTTTTTATGATTACAGTTGGGCCACAACTCTTCTTCCTCCTATATATATGTGTCCAGTGTGAAGTCTAAAGTTGGTGTAAAAAAACAAAAACAAGAACAATTCCCCCAACAACCCTCAGAAATACTTTATAGTCCAGATTCAGCAATATCTCAGTAACGCTTCCTGTTATGTTAAATACTAATAAATATTTATTGAGTCAACATCAGTGTCTGTATGATTCAAGGACCTTTCTTTGAGCCAGTGTAGACTTTTGAGTGTAGATACTTCGAGTGCGTCTGATTGATCTACTTTCCTTTTATCTCCCAGGCATACACTGCTGACAGGGAAGGGGAACAAGATGGACGCAGTGTTGTTTATCATGGCAAGAGGACAAATTCCATTCTAGCCTTGCCTCGAACTGACTGTATCTCTCATCGTGTTACGCCCAAATCTCAGGGACCCCAAAGACCACCGAGGAGCCAATCCGATGCAAACACACAAGAGTCTGTATTACAAGCTCTTGACCCACCATCACAGTGGGTCACAAGTGACAGCCTCAATTCTAGGGGTGCAGGGTATTTATTGTGGTTACAGCAAGCTTGGGGAATTTTCATAAGGGTCAGCAAGTTAATATTTTAAAAGCTGCACTTCTGGCATAATTTGCAGGAACAAAACATGGGGGCAGGACCACCTGACAAACAGGGTGGCTAGGTTATCTGTTTTTGGCAGGATGTCTTAGGTTTTCTATTTGTACCTTGAACCTGCTGTTGTAGCCTGACAGGCCGTTGCTACGGTGGGGGTTGCGTGGGATGCCATAGGAAGTTTGCTCAGGTTGACTTTGTGATTTTCTTTCTGGAATTGGAGTTTTGCAGAAACAGAGTTGGTTGGGCTTTACCATGGGAGACTTGGAGTCTAGATGATGTGCTGCAGATCACCCCTCACCTGATCCTGGAGCAATTCCTCCATCACAGGGGTGCATTTGTAACCTTTTGTTTGCATAATTGCCCCCTGTACCAGTCCCTTTGGAGGCAGAGCGCTGGCCAAAAAAGCCAAAGCCTGGTGTTTCCCGCCACTCCACCCCTTCAAGACTGAAGGGTTGTTGCCATGGTGAAATGTGAGGCAGCCAGCTGTCTCCATGCCAAGTCTCCCATTGCTCTTTGTTTTACCATCTCCTCTTTGACATGCCCCAATGATAGCAGGCACACTGTCTTCTTCTTCTTCTTCTCCTTCTCCTTCTCCTTCTCCTTCTCTTCCTCCTCCTCCTCCTCCTCCTTCCTTCTTCTTAGATTTCATTTTGTGTATGTGAGTACACAGTTGCTGTCCTCAGACACACCAGAAGAGGGCACTGTATCCCATTACAGATGGTTGTGAGCCACCATGTGGTTACTAGGTATTGAACTCAGGACCTCTGGAAGAACAGTCAGTGCTCTTAACCTCTGAGCCATCTCTCTAGCCCGAGCTCATGCTTCTTAAACTGACCATTTGAACTCTGATCTCTGAATATCCTCATCTTTAAAGAGACTAATATCGGAATGCTCACACAGGAATGCCACAAGAAGTTTCATGTACGTGGAAGACCTTTGTAAGGGATGTTTTAAAATTTAAATTAGTTTTCTGTTTCATCAATGTTCTTTTTGTGTATTTTCATTAACTTTCATTCCCGAGGCCAGTTTCCTCAAAGCCACATGGATGATAAGCACTGCTCTGGAGGCTGGGGTCTCAAGGGACCATCCATTCATTCATGACAGCACCCCCATTTACAAATCTCAGGCTTTGTGAGGAATCCCATAAGAGGACAGACATGGGAGATGGTGCGAAGTGATAACTGTTGTTCCCCTTGCTGTAAATCAAGGGGACTGTGCTGTCATAAGTGTACTTGGCTCTGGGCATATTTAACTTTGCTGAGAGTTTTATTTTATTAGCAAGTGACTTATTACAGCCACAATCTGGGAAATAAAGCATACTTTCAGTTTTCATAAACCCTGGTCAGAAGTTTCTTTCCTTGTGGTTTAGAAGAGTAAACAAGAGAGAAGAGTTGCCCTAAACCACTGAAATCTAATGGAATTCTGGGCGACTAGACCCTTGGATCATGGTGGAAATGGAAAAAAAAAAAAACATTAAAACCCTATCATTAATTGATTGCTCCTTGAAATCTCTCTCTTTCTTTGTTTTGGAGACATCTAAACCTTGAGAGGCAGTGAGACCCATTGCTACTATGGATTCTGAAAAGGCTCTGGACAGCCAGGGTGCCAGTCTCATCACAGGCTCTGAAATTTTGAGTGACTTAAATACATGAATTAAGTGAATTCTGCTTGTGGCACCATCTTGGCTTGGTTCTTGTTTAGACACTTATGGTTTCTTCTGCTTTGACAGCTTTGCCGTGGAATGTAAGATCTTTCCATTGCCTTCCCAACAATTATTTTATTATTATTTTTTCTTTTAAAGATTTATTTATTTTATGTATGTGAGTACACGGTTGCTGTCTTCAGACCCACCAGAAGAGGGCATCGAATCCCCATGACAGATGGTTATGAGCTGCCATGTGGATGCTGGGAATTGAACTCAGGACCTCTGTAAGAGCAGTCAGTGCTCTTAACCATTGAGCCATCTCTCCAGCCCATATTTTATTATTTTTAATTGTATATTGGGAAATTATAATTGCATATAATTATCAAGTACAGAGTAATGTCATATGTACCCAGTGAGAAATGATTGACTAAATGTATTTGTCACCTGAAATATTGTCATTTCTTCCTCCTGTCCCACTGCAACATTGTACCTTTTGGTCAGCATCTTTCCATTCCTTCTAATCCCTAACTTTTGGTAACTATTGTCTAGGAGCTGGATTTTTCAAGGTTTCAAATGCAAGTGAAGACATATGTCTGCCTTCCTAGGCCTGAATTACTTTGTTTAACACCATCCCTCTGTTACTTTGTTTAGTACCATCCCTTTGTTACTTTGTTTAGTACCATTCCTCTGTTACTTTGTTTAGTACCATCCCTCTGTTACTTTGTTTCTTACCATCCATCAGTTACTTTGTTTAGTACCATCACTGTTACTTTGTTTAGTACTATCCATTCAGTGCCTGTTGTAAATGATTGTTTTTTTTTTTTCCTTGCCTAGGCTGAATGACATTCCAGTGCCTGTGTCTATAGACCAGATATTTTCTTTGCCTCTTCCTGAATTTAAGATATAGTTACATTAATTCTATGACTTGATTCTTGTGAACAGTGCTTCAGTGAATATGGCATGCAGATATGTCTTCTTTTGACTACAATGCACAGATATGGAACTGACAGATCAAATGGTAATGATCTAGAGATTTATTTTCTGCTCATGGTAGCCAGCATTGCTCTCCACTTGAACTTAATGTAGGTGTGTATCAAGGCCAACTTGAATTTATACTGTCGTCATGATCTTGCGTTGAAGAAATCAGAGTGTGGAATTCCCACCAAAGAGGATGAGCCAAAGGCTACATTACCTATCACCCTAGCAGATCTTGTCTTAGCTATCCAGCTTTAAGCACAGGAGCAGGAATTTGTGTGCACAGAAAACCAGATTTTTAGACTTTAAAAAGCTAATGTGATATTGTGCCTTGTTTTGCTGCATTATTTTGAAATGTATAATTTTGTTTAAATAGTCTCTAAAAGGGACTGTGCAAGCATAAGGACCAGAGTCTGCAGCCCAGCACCGTGTGAAAGCACCAGCTGTAGTGACACTGGCCTCTATAGCTCACACTGTGGAGGCTGAAACCGAAGCTTTGGGGCTTCTTGGCCAGCTGGAGTGAATTGATGAGAGACCCTGTCTCAAAAAGCAAGATGGACAGTGATTGAGGAAGTAACCTGAGATCAACCTCTGATCTTCAGATGGAAGCATGCCCACACATGTGAACACACACACACACACACACACACACACACACACACACACACACACACACACACAAATTATTTCAAATATTGAATTTATTGGAGTTTAATCTTCCCACAAATTGCCTCTGTGAGTTTTCCACATCATTCACTTCTTTGAAGTGAGATGTCAACTTCAAGAAGCACTTTTGACCTTGGCTCACACACTATTCTCTCAGACAACAATCCCCCAAACCCCAAACAGACAAACAAAACTGCTTCAACTCAGGCTGAATTTTCCTTCAATTGGATTCTAAATACAGAAGAGATGTTTTCCAAAATGACATTTCTTATGCGTATAGTAGTTGGCTAATAATCTATACTTACATTTAGGATGTTATTCTCTTCTAAATTAAAACAAATCTTATCCACTTCTGGAGCTACTGAACACAAAGATTTGTGATTATCTTGGACTCTCTATGAACCCCGAGAGTCTGTGATCATCACGAACGTTTCTTCTATTTATGTCAATCATAGCCAGTATTAACAGAGCTCTCACATAGGCACTTTTGGCATACAGGAGATGATACGTAGGTGTTTGGGAGACTGAACGGAAGAGTGATGTAGCTATTCATATACCTGCTGTGCAGTCTGCAGGAAGGAGCATCAAGCAGCCTGAGCCAAATGCAAGAATGAATGAACATTGTTTAAGGTTTCTTTATGACTCCAGGGAAACAGTCAATCCTCCCCAGATACTTCCAAATACAAGCTCTATATCAAGTGTTTAGTGTTGAGACTTGAGGTAGATGAGGTAGATTTTGACATAATTTTGGTCGCTTTTCTCCCCCCCACCCTACAATCAGAAGCACAGCCTTCACATGCACTTCTGTAAATTACAAAGTCTATATGTGCTTTGTGACAGTCTGTAGCTTTTCCAGCCACAGACCTAAAATAGAAACCTTAGACAGGCTGGAAATAGAAGCGTCTCAGAGGAAACTGTATTGTTTGGGGCCCAATTTTCATTTCTGGTAGTTGTAAAAAGGGAACTTTCTGATATCTCTAAGTCTTTCTGGCTTAGATTTACCTATGTAACTTCTCATAGTCATGCTCATGACAGCAAGAAGGGATGGGGTTGAAAGTGCTGGGACTGTTGATGTTTGAACAGGGATGGAAATCGGTTCATTTGCCATTATTGTAGCAAATGTCTAGGATACTCATAAAGAAGAAAAGTTAGTTTGGCTCAGGCTGGAGGTTCCAGTCCGTATGTGATTGGTCTACTGTGTTTGTGCCTGTGATGAATCAGTAGCTCATGGTGGGGACACTTTATCACAAGTGGCAGAACAAGAAAGGAAAGAAGGGGCAGGAGAGGGGGATGCCCGGGGATGTCTTCAGTTACTCAAAGAAAGGTCTCTCAGAAGGACTCATTTCTGAAAGGCTCCTTTCTCTTCAGTGCTATTCTGGAGACCAGATTTTTAATCCACAAGTCTTTGGGGAAATAGTCAAAACCTAAACTAACAGCTGGAGTACTAGGGATGGAGAGTCAGAGTCTAAGGAATTAAAGCAAAGAACTTGTACGTGAGGAAGAGAATCTGTGAGAATGCATCAAGAGAATCAGAGAGAAGGCCAGGTTTATGTCAAAAGCCAGAGAGAGCTTCTTAAAGTCCAGAAGACCATCTGATAGTTAATATAGCAAAGCAACCTTACTGGTGATTTATGTATGGACTGACACTTAAGACAAGGCTATAGATTTCAAAATGAATCCCTCTGGGCTGGAGGAGGTGGTGTACTCCTGTAATGTCAGCATTTTGGAAGCTGAGGTATGGTAAGTTCAAGGCCATCCTAGGCTTAAATATAAAACGCAAACCCTTCTGGAGTGCTCTTTCTACTGGGTCTAGGACCATTAGTAATGTGCCCACCTGTACTTAGCCAACGCGAGTGTGGTGGTAGCAAGGTTACTTTACTTCCAGAGTGATGCGAGTTCTAGGTGGGCAGAAGGTGTGGTGTGTCAGAATCTCTGGAGGCTAGGATTGGTCTGTTTTTCTCCTCATGATTATGAGCCATTGTTTTTAATAGTAGGTTGTTTTACACTTTTATGTGTAGGCATGGTGGTGAAAAATAGTGGAATCAAAATTTGTTCCAACTCTATGACATTTGACTATCCACTAGAACTTTTTATTTAAATATTAAAGTTATGAAGGAAAACACCTCTTGTGGGTGCCACAATATTTAGTGAAAGAGATATTTATCTCTCTCTCTTTCTACCCTTGGTAAATTGAAGAAACGAAAGAAAATTAGTCAAAAGAACTGAGGTAAAAATACTCTTGGCACATCCCTGGAGCCTTACATAATCTTTGAGGCCTCCAAGTAACTGAGAGAGTAGTTGAGCACGGGAGTCCTTGAGACAAGTGCAGGTCAGAGGAAACCATAGGAACAGAATAGGACTGGAAGCTGGTCCACACAGTGGCACCATTTCTGAAGTCAGTTTGCATGGATGATGGCTTATACATTGTCCTTGCATCTGGTCAATTATGATGGAACATCAGAGAATGGGAAAGCCAGGTAAGATTGGTCTCTGTTTCTGCTTCCTGCTAGCTTCCTAGCTATCCTATGGACTTGTTCCCTTGGCCCTTGGCTTTCTAATCTTTAAGAAACTAGCTAATAAAGAATGGCATGAGATATTTGAAGCAGCATTTGTCACACAGAGTGTAATGACATATAACAAACAGTGGTTTACAGATCTTACAATTGGCCCAAGACACCCAAGTTCTCAGCACAAAGGAGGTTTATTTGTCCTAGAGGGACAAAAGGCAGCGAATAAAAGACAACAGCAGATGAAGAAAGACAAAAAGAGGAAAGGAACAAGGGAGAGGGGGAAGAGAGATTTGTTCTGGAGGGACAAAGGAAAAAGATAAAGGAAGTAGAGGTGATCTGTTCTATAGAGGTGTGGGGGAAGGGAGATGCCTCTGGTGGGCCCATGTTGGGCATCCCTTCCCCTAAGGGACCAGCCACAGACCCTGTAGGTATAGAGTAGAATAGTTTATTCAGGGCGTGGGGAGGGGAGTTAAGAAAGTAATGAGGGGAGAGGGGGAGGGGGGGAGGGAGAGAAGGTGGGGAGAGTAGAGTAGAGGCTGGCCATGAGCACAAGGAGAGAGAGGGGGAAGGGAATGGGGAAAGAGGAACAAAGGAGTTAGAGCAAGAGGGTGAGGAGGTGGCAAGCAGACCCTTTTATAGTGCCAGGCAACTATGGGGCGGAGCAATCCTGTCTGTTGCCAGGTAACTCGGATGGAGTTTGGATAGCATTCCAACAGCTGTGGCCCATAGGAAAATGACAGATTGTAATGGTAAAAGGGGAAATCCCATTTTAGGATGAATTCCTAAATTTTAATTGGGCATGTTAATTAGGTGAGCCAAATGAGGCTTTTGATTGCTGCATGTCCATACTTTGATGGCTGGACCTTGGTAGTCAGTCTCAGGAGGAGCAAGTGGCCAAATAAGGGAATAGACCATGGGGGCTGGCTTTAGGAATGTAATCTAGTGTTTTTTGTTTGTTTTTAGCAAGGCAGAGGAAATGAGGGAAAGGCAAGGGCTGCCAGTGCTGTGTTTGGCATGCTCAGGGCAGCTAGGGTCTCTTCAGTGATCAGCCATTGTGAGGGACCTAGTTGAGAAGACCAGGTCTTGCCTTCTGTTTAGCTACAGGTTTGATAAGCTTTGTTTCTATGGAGAGGATAGACATCTTTGTCCTCACACCATGTTTCCTCAGTGAGACTCTGCAGGCAGCACACAAGCCTTACTGCTTTGTCTTTTTCACATTCTGACACAGGTTACACACTCAATAAGAGTTCCTGCTACCCCTTGGCTTCTCTGCTGACTGACTAAAAATGAACAGTGATGGGGAGAAGTGAAACTGGAGACCATTATTCACAAGAGGAATGTTCCAACTTAGCATCCTTTTCTTGTTTTGACTTGTATTGCAAGTTAGGATACCAGACCTACCTGTGTGCTTTTAAGAGAGCTAGGCAGGAAAGCCTAACATTTGGGTGCTTCGGTGCTGGGGATGACTAAGAAAAAGAGGCGTCATCTAGCTGAAAACAGTGTGGTTTACACTATCTGCTCAAAGGGATGGAGTTCCTCACTTCGCACACATCAGCTCTGCCTGTGTGGTGGGGCCCACAGTGTGTTCTGGAGGAAATATGGAGTCCTACTATGCTTCAGTTTTTTTCTTTAAATCCAATTTGAAATTGCTCTGCAGATTTTCTTCTCCGCCATAAAAGTTCCCTGGTCTGCAAAATTATCTACCAAGCTTCCAGAAGGCCACTTCAGCATTCTGCTCTCAATGGGACAAACAATGGTTGAACCAAAGTCTAGAAAACATGGCTCCTTAGCAGGCCATCAAAGCCACTGTTTCTTAGTTGCTCTTACTTCTTGTGAATGTGGAGAATGCATAATTGCTGGCATTTGTTGCCTCTTTTGTTACTTTAAGTTTGCAGCAGCTGGCCTTCTAGAAGGTAAACATAAAATGGAAGAGCTCAGAAAGGAGTGAATCCTGGCAATGTTGTTAAGAACAGCATGGTCAGCATCTCAGGTTAAAGAAAAATCTTCCTCTCACTGAAGATGATTATCTATTACACAGACTTAGCGCAATGGGGTTTGCAAGATGGCTCAGCAGGTAGAAATGCTTGGCACACAAGCCTCATGACCCAAGTTCCATCCCTGGGAACCGTGGTGATGGCTCATTCCAGACATTCTAAATTACATTTGCCAGAAAAGCAGCTTCAGAACTGGAGTCACTGAATCCACAGGTTTGAATTGTGAGGACTAATATTTCTCCTTACCCTTTCTCATAGAGGAGGTGGTGAGGGGAGGAAGAGAAAGATCTGAACTTCCAACTTGTTTCATGCCACGGATCAAGAGGACAGAAGTTTCTACTGGATTCTCCAGCTAACTCACCTTAGCTTGCCCAGGCAGTAGACAGTGGCTATTCTGAGCCAGTAGTAATGTTCTTCTTTTTCTCTCCCAACAGATTCCTCAGCCCCTGGAAGTCATATCTGAAATGTATCTTCTGTAGAAGATTTAGAAGTCTAGAAGGCTTTGAAGCAATTTGGAAATTTTCTTTTCTGCTACTGTACAAAATAATTTCTATTTAGATTAGCTTTTTAATGAACTCAGATCACTTTTACCAACTGTCTGATGAGTATTGAGTTTGTTGGTAGAATGGCAAATAAGCCAATTTGCTATAAACAGAAGTGTGATGTGATGGAAGCTACAAAGGTAGATATCCATCAGAGGGGCCCAATCCTGGATAGGCAGGTGCTTTGAGAAAGTACTTGCATTCTGTGGTGTAGGGGAATGGAATCCCAGAGCCTTGCACATTATAAACAAACACTTCACTACTGTGCTACAACTGAAGCCTTTAAACATAAATATATTTAATATAATATTAATATAAATGACATTTATATTATTGTATGATATGTATATTATATAATATGTCATAATATGTCACATAATATATTAATATAAATATTATGATCGATATATTATATGTAATATATAATATATAAACTATAATAAAGTATAATTAATATAATAAAGTAATATATTGTATACTAATATAAATAATATTTAAAGCTGCCATCAGCCTTGTGACACTGTTATTACTCAGAGGGTTGGCCTTAAACCTGAACATAGTGTCCCAAGTCAAGGACATGGGGAACCTCCATCATGAAGACAGTCTTTGAGTTCCATTTTTGCATATAAGCCAGAAAGCTCTCTGATACCCTTGGCCTATTTTCCCTAGCTGTTACTGTAGGCATTACTCATCTAATCATAGGTTAAGGGGTTAGAGTGGGATTCAGAAGGAGAGGGTGGACTCATTGTTTGGTAGACCAGCTCACCAAACCCATAAGCAATAGCAACAAAATACATAGTAACTCATACCAAAGGAAATAATAACAAATTTCACCTCCAAAGGCTCTATTCCAGATGGGCAATTCCTTCTGGAGATCCTTGCAGCCAGGTGATTCTAAGGATGCTGAAGGACAGCTGCAGTGGGGTGAGCAGCTGGTAAATGCTCTGCCAGCCTGAGGGCTCAGGCAGTGGGACTGTGCACCTTCTCATCTGGCAAAGGAACCACAAAGCCCTGCAGCCTCTTTATTTCTGTTGCTGGCTCTGGGATTAAATGAGAGAGGGAGGGCAGGTTAGTCCTAATCGGTACATAAGATACACAGCATATGTAGGGCCTCACCAAATTTCAAAGGTAGCACGAAAGAAGCATCCCAGCTGAGGGTGGGGAACACATTCAGAACACTCCCCCTTCTGCCCCATGCTTCATGCCCATCTTCTTTCTTCGCCATTGAGGACAACGCCTCATCCACCATGAGGCTGGTACAAACAAGGGACAGGGAGGGAGCTATGGGAGGAGATAATGCCTAGAAAGACTTTCCTAGGAATTTCCTCCCAGCACTGAGCTGTGTCCAATGTCTTTATTGATTGCTGATTAGTTCCCAGAAACTGAGGTTTGGACCTAAACCAAGGCAGAAAAGTGACACTTGTTAATCTAGCTCAAAACCCGAGCCAGAAGACCTCCTAACACCTTCCTTTGTCAGACTCTGGTTCTTCTCTGACTTTTGACCTGGAAGAGTATCTGTCACTGTCAAATTACTGAATTTATCCAGAAGGAAACATTTTGAACCTTTGTTCCTTACTTCAAAATCTGTGATCCCCACAATACTACAGCCAATAGCGCCTTTGGCCTTGCCCCAGACAAAAGTACTCACAACAGGAGTTTGGAAGCCTGGTTTGATGACACATATGGAACCCACTTTTTTTTTTTTAACTGTCTAAATATTTGTAGACTCTGCCACTATCCTGTATCCCACATGAACAGTGCACTTTCTGAATAGTGCACACCTCTTTTCTCTGGAGCTCTGCATTCTAGATTTCCCACAGGCGGCAGCAGCAGCTTTGTATTTCTTAGGAGTGTGGTAGTGATCACGGCTCTGTTGCTTCATACTCTTTACTTCATGCTATGCCCTCAGGATAATATAACTCTACTTTGACTAAGGATGCTCTAACTTACCTATTAGCCTCCTGGTTCTCTACTTCTGCACTTCATTGCTCCATTTCATGCTTTTTACTATTTGGGGTGTTTGCCCACTCTCTAGATTGCTGTCTCTTCCCCCTCTCCCGCTCTCCATCCCTTTGTGATGACAAAGGAGCAGTAGAACCCATCTGTAACTCCAAGCTGTGTCTCCTCCACTCTCAACACCCACAAGTGCAGCTCACCTCCCTTTGTTGTGTAGTCTCTGAGAAGCACGATTTCTTCTTTATGTCATATTTGAATGATATCCTCTATAATGGAGCTATGTGACTTATATCATGCTGACAATTCTGTACCCTTCCAGTATTCCATTTGACTCTAAACTCCTTGAGGACCGAGGCTTTCTCCACACAGCCTGGTCTTATTAATTGTTGAGTGAGCGGTCAGATCCAGAACAGTGGTTGGGGCAGTTAGCCCAAGAAGGAGTTCTATAAAATGTCAGAAAATTTACTCATGAGGAAAGGAAAACTCACGTTCTATAGGTTTTCAACATGGCTACTCTAGGCGAGTAGACCAAGAAGTCTTTTTCTTTTCAGTTTGTCTCTATATCCTAGGCAGAAAAACGACAAGGTGTCGAAGAAAGTGAGACTTGGAAGAAATGCATTAAACCAGATTTCTTACCTCTGTTAGCAAACTATAGCAGAGGCTGTCACTGGGGTCAGAGAAACCAAAATTGGAACCAGCTCACTGAATGAGAGGCAAAGAAGTGGCAGTAGAAACAGATGGCCCTTGGCAGGTCTAGGTCAAAATGGACAGGAGAAATGAAACAGCTAATTTGAAAAACTAGCAGCATCAACAGAAGATGGTTTCATTGAGTAAAAAACTTTACAATCATAATGACAGAAAAGACTTGCGGGATGAAGGGAAAGACAGTGGGTAATGGGCAGGAAAGGAGGGAGTGAGAGGTGCTAGCACTACTCAACAATTAGCTGTCGAGTTAATAAGGATCTGTTACAAAAGACATTAACTCCATGGGAGAAATAATATGATGACCAAGACTCATCAGCAAGATGAGCTGCCTTCAAGAACTCAGATTCCATCTCAATGGCTCTCAAGCAACTAACTGCCAGCGTAGATGATTTTACCAGAGATTCTAGTTATTAGGAGGTTGGCTTTTTATATAAGCGCTCTCCAGTTTTCAAATGTGACAACTAATTTAAACAAATGCCAACTCAGGACCTAGAAATCAGTCCATTACTAAGCTCCTGATAACATGTATACATATCATAGTGCTCATATGGTATTTAGTAGTCCTAACTAGATGTAATTCACAAATGTAATTCACCCATTTGAGATACATTAGTTGCTTTTAGAAAATTCACAGATATTTATAGCTACAATCATAGACAACTTAAAATATTTTCAATAATTCAAAAGAAACTCCCAGGGTCCTCACCATAAGCACCACAAGACTTTTATTTCTGTAGAAGCGCCTGTTCTGTTTCATGTACAAGTACTCATAATATACTATGGGATTATTTGTGTGTGTATAATGGACTTTTATCTTCTTTGGGGAGCACATTTTTTTAAGTGAAGAAGCAGAGATAAAAAGAATTGGGAAGGCTTTGAAAGGAAAGCCAGGTTGTGACAAGGGAAGCAGAAGATGAAGGATGTCGAGAGATCTACAGCTGGAACAGAGAAGGGGGCATGCGACCTTGTCCCTGGTTTATGTTTGACAGCAACAAAGCCCCAAAGTATGTAAACTTCCAATAACTACCATCTGGGACTGATTCTCTACCCAGTGTGATCTCATGCTTCATGAATGCCCAAGGTCACAGGTGAGAGAGATTTCTGTAGTGTTGGAAAAGCACCAAGCACTTAAAAGGCAGAGTTCATATTCTAGGTAGCAACTCAAGAAGACTGGAAGAGGAGCTGAGGAGATGGTTATGTCAATGAGGTGCTTGTCATGGAATCATGAAGATCTGAATTTGATCCCAGGCACCTATGTAAAAGCCACGGTGATGCATGCCTATAGCCTTACTAACCAGGGAGGGAGACAGAGGGTGACTGGGGCGCACTGGCCAGTCTAAGCCAATCAGCAAGCTCCAGGTTCAATAAGAGAACCTGACTCAAGTAATGTGGTGGGGAATGATTGAAGAAGACATCTGATAATGACTCTGCTTGGCCCCTCTATGCACACACTCATGTGTGTACACACACCACAATACATATATACATCCATCCATCTGATGTTGACTCAGCCTGTCTTCTATATGCATACATTCATATGTATACACACTCAAACACCACACATTCACACATCTGATGTTGACTGTGACTGGCACACACCCATGTGTGTACACATCCAGATACCACACATATATATATCTGACATTGGCTTAGCCTGTCTTCTGTATGCATCACCATACAGAAGGCCTGGAAACTAAAGAAGAAGCAAAGGTGGAATTTATTACTCCAGTGCTGCTGGCAAGATCTGGCCATCTGAGGTAAGCTCTTATGTTTCTGCCTTTGGATACATCTCTGAAAGTGATTTTGCGTCTTCCTAGCACTCATATGGTGGTGCTGGTCTCAGAGGTCCTAGTGCAGTTACCAGGAGCACACACACATGGCACACAGACATGCAACCAGGCAAAATGCTCATACACAATTGCTCTGTAATACAGATTGAGGTCAGGGATAGTGATTTTCCCCGGAAGTTCTTTTATTGTTGAGAATAGTTTTTGCTGTCCTGGGTTTTTTGTTATTCCAAATAAATTTGCAAATTGCTCTTTCTAACACTATGAAGAACTGAGGTGGAATTTTGATGGGGATTGCATTGAATCTGTAGATTGCTTTTGGCAAGATGGCCATTTTTACTCTATTAATCCTGCCAATCCATGAGCATGGAGATCTTTCCATCTTCTGAGATTTTTTTTAATTTCTCTTTTCAGATACTTGAAGTTCTTGTCATACAGATCTTTCACTTGCTTGGTTAGAGTCACTCCAAGATATTTTATATTATTTGTGACTATTGTGAAGGGTGTCATTTCCCTAATTTCTTTTTTAGCCTGTTTATTCTTTAAGTAGAGGAAGGTTACTGATTTGTTCAAATTAATTTTATAACCAGCCACTTTGCTGAAGTTGTTTATCAGATTTAGAAGTTGTCTGGTGGAATTTTTGGGATCACTCAAGTATACTATCATATCATATGTAAACAGTGATATTTTGACTTTTTCCTTTTCAATTTGTATCCCCTTGACCTCCTTTTGTTGTTTAATTGTGGGGGCTAAAACTTTGAGTACTATATTGAATAGGTAGGAGGAGAGTGGGCAGCCTTGTCTAGTCCTTGATTTTAGTGGGATTGCTTTAAGTTTCTCTTATTTAGTTTGATGTTGGCTACTGGTTTACTGTATATTACTTTTACTATGTTTAGGTATGGGCCTTAAATTCCTGATCTTTTCAAGAGTTTTACTATGAAGGTATGTTGACTTTTGCCAAATGCTTTCTCAGAATCTAATGAGATGATCATGTGGTTTTTTTTTCCTTTATTTATATAGTAGATTATGTTGATGGCTTTCCTTATATTGAACTATCCCTGCATCCCAGGGATGAAGCTTACATGATTGTGGTGAATGATTGTTTTGATGTGTTCTTGGATTTGGTTTGTGAGAATTTTACAGAGTGATCATGATAAAAACTGCATAATATTGGTACAGAGACAGGCAAGTAGATCAGTGGAATAGAATTGAAAACTCAGAAATGAACCCACACACCTATGGTCACTTGATCTTTGACAAAAGAGCTAAAACAATCCAGTGGAAAAAAGACCACATTTTCATCAAATGGTGCTTGTTCAACTGGTGGTCAGCATATAGAAGAATGCAAATCAATCCATTCTTCTCTCCTTGTAAAAGCTCAAGTCCAAGTGGATCAAGGACCTTCATACAAAACCAGGTACACTGAATATAATAGAAGAGAAAGTGGGGGAAGAGCCTCAAACACATGGGCACAGGGGAAATTTTCTTGAACAGGACACCAGTTGCTCTAAGATCAAGAATCAACAAATGGAACCTCATAAAAGTGCAAAGCTTCCACAAGGCAAAGGATGCTGTCAAAAGGACAAAACAGCAACCAACAGATCGAGAAAAAGTCTTTACCAATCCTACATATGATAGAGAGTTAATATCATATATATATATATATATATATATATATATATATATATATATATATATGTTCAACATCCTTAGTTATCATGGGAAAGCAAATCAAAATAACCCTGGAATTTCACTTCACAACAGTTAGAATGGCTAAGATAAAAAACCTAGGTGACAGCAGATTCTGGAAAGAATGTGGAGAAAGAGGAACACTCCTTCATTGTTGGTAGGATAGCAAGCTGATAAAACCACTCTGGAAATCAGTCTTGATGTTCCTCAGAAAATTAGACATAATACTACCTGAGGACCTAGCTATACCTGGGCATATACTCAAAAGATTCTTCAACATTTAACAAGGGGATATTTTTCACTATGCTCATAGCAGCCTTATTTATAATAGACAGAAGGTGGAAAGAACCCTAATGTCCCTCAAGAGAGGAATGGATACAGAATAACGTGGTACATATACACAATGAAGTACTACTCAGCTATTAAAAACATTGACTTAGTAAAATTCACAGGCAAATGGATGGATCTAAAATATATCATCCTGAGTGAAGTAATGAAGTCACAAAAGAACACACATGGTATCTACTCACTGATAAGTAGATATTAGGCAAAAAGTTTGGAATACCCAAGATACAACTCACAGACCATACGAAGTTCAAGAAGAAGGAAGACCAAAGTGTGGATGCTTCGGTACTTCTTAGAAGGGAGAAAAAAATGCTCACAGGAGGTAGAGGATGGGAGGGACTTGTAAGGAAGAGAGTAGGGGGAGGGGAATAAGTGGGGCAGGGTCAGGTATGGGAGGAGACTGGGATGATATACTGAGGGTCAGGAAATTCATTAGAGGTATGTAGCAATGGGGGATGGTGAACGTGTCACTACCAGAAAGTTCCAGATGCCAGGAAAGCAAAAGGCTCCAAGGACCTAATGGGGATGAGATTAGCTGAAATGCCCAACAAAGGGGAGGCAGAACTTATACAGACCATATCTGGAAGTTAGGCAAGGCCCCAGTTAGGAGATGGGGACAACCACTTGTCTCCAAATTTTTAACTCACAGTTGCTTCTGTCTAAGGGAAATACAGGGACAAAGTGTGGAGCAGAGGCTGAAAGAAATGCCATCCAGAGTCTGCCCTACATGGGCATCCATCCCATATACAGACAGCAAACCCAGACACTGTTGCAGAATTCAAGAAGTGCTTGCTGACAGGAGCTGTCAGCTGTCTCCTGAGAGGCTCTGCCAGAGCCTGACAAATACAGATGAGGAGGCTCGCAGCCAACTACTGGGAACCCCAATGGAGGAGTTAGTGAAAGGACTGAAGGGGTTTGCAACATAGGAAGAATAACTATATCAACTGACCAGACCCCCCAGAACTCCCAGGGAATAAAACACCAACTAAAGGCTACACATGGACCCATGGCTCCAACCGCATATGTAGCAGAGGATGTCCTTATCTGGCATCAACAGGAGGAGAGGCCCTTGGTTCTGTGAAGGCTCGATGCTCCAGTGGAGGGGAATGTCAGGGCAGTGAGGTGGGAGCGGGTGGGTGAGCACCCTCATAGAAGCAGGGGGAGGATGGTATAGTGGGTTTGTGGAGGGGAAACCTGGGAAGGGGATACCATTTGAAATGTAAATAAATAAAACATCCAATTAAAAAAAACAAAAACCCACCCATACACATAAAATAGATACATTATTTGTGTTTGTGTGTGCATATGTAGTGTATGTGTGTATGCATGTGTGCGTGTGTGGGTACATGTACCTGACAGAGGGCAATGTTGGACATCTTCTTAGTCATTCTCCACTTTGTTTTCTGAGAAAGGAGCAGGAGAGACGGCTCAGTGGTTAAGAGCACTGGTTGCTCTTCCAAAGGATCTGGGTTCAATTCCCACCACTCAAATGGCAGTTCATGCCTGTCTGTAGCTCCAGTTCCAGGGGTTTTTGACACCTTCACACAGACATGCGTGCAGTCCAAATGCCAATAAACATGTGATAAAAATAAAATATGTGTTAGAAAGGATCCCTCACTGAACCTGGAGCCAATCAATTGGTACTGGCTGACTAGGAAGCCTCCGGGATTGTCCAGTCTTGCTTCCTGTGCTGAGATTACAGACTTCCATGTTCAGCTTTTCTGCTGCATATCTGAACTCAGGTCCTCATGTGCACAGAGCCGGAATTTCCCCGACTAAGTTATCTCCATAGCAACCACAATCAGTTTTTAAAAGGAAAAAGAAACTTAGAGCCCAGGGGGTGAAAGCTTATCCCTGGCTGCTGGGCTGCTATGTTTTAACCTATACTTGATATCTAATCCACATGGTTTGAAGGGGGTAGTTCACTCTTCCAAGTTTTGTGTGTTGATTTCCTTCATTACAGGTACATGATCCTAAATCCCAAACAGGCTGGCGAGTAAAGTTAGGGGCAGACATTTCCTACCACGGATAAGAAACTTTGCATGTCAATCACACACTAGAGACATTTGACTCTAGAAACACTCCTTGATGATACCTGTTTTTACTAGAGTTCTTTCTACAGGAAGAATTTTATTATCCTTCCATTACCAAACTGGAGCTGGATTCTCTCCACTTGAATCATAAGTAGAGGCTCTGTGAGATTCGATAAATCGATCCTGCCATCAAACAAAGATGTAGGTTAATAGAGGCCTCAGGGAAAGACACAGAAGAACCAAGTTTCTACCCTAGTCAGGAGGATTAGTTGACGCTCTTTGTATCTCTGGGTGAAAGCCATTTCACATACTTCATTCGCCTAGTAGCGTTCACTCCTATGAGGCAGTGGTTCTCAACCTCCCTTTATTTAGTACATATTTTATCACACGTCGTGATAAAATTATTTTCTTTGCCACTTCATAACTGTGATGTTGCTACCATCATGTAAATCTGTGTTTTCCAATGGTCTTAGGTGGCCTCAGAGAAACGGTTGGTCGACCCCCAAAGAGGTCATGAACCACAGGTTGAAAGCTGCTGCAAAAGGTCACCCTGAGAGCTCCCTTTCCGTTAAGTCTTCCCTTGCTTACGGCTGTCCACGTGCTTTGACATCTCTGCAACAAGAAGCAGAGCAGGAGAACGGCTGTGACGGGTTCAGATGATTATTAGCCACTCTTCAATTGTAGATTATGATATCTGAGGGCAAGATCAATTGTGTTTTATGCTTAGTAGATATTAGATAATTGTTGAATGTTGTAGGAAGGCACAGAAAAGAGCAAAAAAGCAATTCGTTTTGGTTCCTCCATGGATGGAAGATCGAGAACACTTCAACTGCATCGGTATCTGGGTTAGCCCAGCCAGGATTGTTCCTCCTGATTACGAGCCCTTAATAACTGGGATCACTAGACCTGTTGTATTGGGAATAAGGAAATCTAAACGCCCACATTAACCACTGTTGAGCCTGGGAAGCTGGAGGAAGCAGGGTGTGTGCCCAGCACCACCGCCTGCCTACATGTGATCTGTATTTTTGGATGGCTGAGCCATAGCACATGTCAGTGCTTAAGGACTCCAGACAGTCTTGGCAAAAATCCATGGAGAATGTGCTTGCACAGCACCCGGGCCCAGGAAAACCCCGTATGGGCTCTCTAAGGGCTGTGGATGTTTATACTCTGCCGCCCCAACCTCCAGCCCCCACGGCTCGGGAATGGGGAACTTTGTCCGCAGAGGATTGCACCACAGAGGCACACAGTTTTCCACTTTCACTTCACCACTGGGCTCCTTTCCGCACAGCATCTGTTTTATCGCGCCTCTCAGGGTACGGAGCCATTTTGATTGGTAGGGAGTTACAGGCTGTGGTCAAGAGTTTGTGACTTACAGCCAGATGCCAGGATTCGGGTCCCAATTCGGCACCTGCCAGAATGTAGGGCCCTAGGGAATTAATCTCATTTTGTCTTGAAGAGACAACGACAGGTTTAGTGAAATGAGAGGATGACCCCTTAAAATGGAGCCAGGTGGAGGGAAAGGGGAGGGAAATGCGAGATGTCATCTTGGTAAATAGACTCTGTGCTTGTCTGAGGCAGAATGACTCTTAGGATCGTTCCTTTGCTCCCAAGTCTCTGGGCTCTCTGAACAGACCTTATGGCTTCCTGTCAAGCGTGCTGTCTCAGCCATCACACCTTGTCCTGGTGGGAGCCCTGAGTCTGTGATGAACTGCAGGATACCTTGGTGCTGATGACGCCTGCCTTCTGCTCTCTGCTCTTAGCCTTTTCCCCTCCTGCTCTTGGACTTTAATGTCCACTTCCTCAGAGATTCTAGCCGTGCCAGCATTTGTTTAATCTAGTTTCCTCAAAAGATGACTATTTGCTTTTTGTCCCTTACAGTTTTTTTTTTTTTTTTTTTTTTTTTTTGTGCCAGGAAAATTCAGACTTGAGTTTTTCATTAGTACTAACAGAACTGGCAACATAATTACCACGACTGAGTGCAAAGTGAAAGTGTGGGGGAGGGGAGAAGGGGCAGTTGGGGGGGTGAGTGGAGGGAGGAGTTGGGCTGAACCTGCACCCCTCACACATCCTAAAGCTGGTACTGAGAACAAATGTCAGCACGGTGTCACTATCGTGGTGAGATGGTTTATTTTACACATTGAGCTTTTGACAGAAGCTACATATGTTCCAAAGATACTTATTTACTTCTTCTAGAGAAAATAATTGTAAGTAAAAGACAAGAGAGTCAGTCTATTGAGCTATAGAGACCAGAGATCCTAGCACACGGTGGATTTCTGTACATTAGAGAAGGAGGGAATACAGATCTTTCTCTTGAATTCCCATACAACACACATTCTATTTAATAAATGTGACAGACTCACGTCTTCCTGTTGTCAGTCTCATAAAGTACATCTGCAGTCTTAGGTGTGAGCAAAGCTGTCTGTTTGTTTGTTTTCTAAGACAGGGTTTCTCTGTGTAACAGCCCTGGCTGTCCTGGAACTCACTCTGTAGACCAGGCTGGCCTTGAACTCAAAGATCTGCCTGTCTCTGCCTCTCGAGTGCTGGGATTAAAGGCTGTGCCACCACTGCCTGGCCATTTAATAGTGCTTTTAAACAATAGTATAAATAACTTCTCATAGGAACCTAGTTTATTTTTCTGTTATCTTAGCTGATAGTCCTAGATGCAGAGATGGGGATAAAAATTTTAATTTTTAAAAAAATTTTTATTAGATACTCTCTGTATTTACATTTGAAATGTTATCCCCTTGCCCACCCCACTTCCATGACCTCTCTCCCTTCACTTGTCTCCACGAAGGTGCACTCACGCCTGGTCACCCTCTCCACTTCAGGGCCTTGGCATTCCCCTATATTGGGAACACGTGCTCCCTGGACCAAAGGCCTCTTCTCACATTGATGCCAGACACTGCTATCTTCTTATTTTATTTTTAATATAAAAACATTTATTTGTATTTTCTGAATATGCACTGCATGCATGCAGTGCACAAGGAAGTCAGAAGGTGTCAGATTCCCTGAGATTGGATGTACACACAGTTCTGAGCTACAGTGTTGGTGCTACGAATTGAACCCAGGTCCTCTGAAGAGCACTGGGTGCTTTTAACTACTGAGCCATTGCTTCAGCCCCATGACTTAATTACTAAGAGATGAAGGAAAGTAGAGAGGGGAAGGGACCAGTGAATGGTGCATCAAACCAGTGTCCAATTGAAGATTAGTTTTGCAGGGAACCTAAGCTATAATATAAAATGTTGCACAAAATTATCTTTCTAGATTGCTCAGGAAATCAGGGCATCAGTTCTAAGCCCCGTCAGTCACTGGTTTGGAAATTATAGAGAAGAGGGAAGGTCAAATGCTCTCTGTGAACTCTGGATTAATGTCATGACTAGTTAGCATTTACAGTATAATAGCTTCAAAACAGACCACACAGGCTTCAAGATCAGCATTATTAGTTATAAGATGGTTTAGAATACATCAGTGCCTAAGTTTCAGACTCTTTCTATAAACAGAAATTGTACCTTCATAGTTAATAGATCAGTAGGTATAATGTATCAAACATAATGCCTGGTCCATGGCAGGCACAACCGAGAGTCACTTTATGTAGAATCCCCATTAAATCTATTTTTAAAAATTATTTCACTGATAATGGGATACTAACCCCAGAAAGCTCTGAACACCCCAGAAATAACTCACAGACTGTGTGAAGTTCAACAAAAAAAAGAATATATTTTAATTAAAATAGAACTGTATCACATCCCCCTTTCCTCCCTACAGCCCCTCCTAGTTTCTCTCCTATCCCCTCAAATCAGTAGCCTCTTTTCCTATATTATTGTTACATATATACATATGTGTATGTATATGTACCCACAAATACTTAATTACAACCTTAAAAATGTATTTGTATACTTTTATGCAAATATGCTGAAAATTTGTACATTTATCTTTGTTCTTTAAAATAAAGTAAAAAATTATTTATTTATTTTATGTATATTAGTACACTGTAGCGGCATCAGATCCCCTTACAGATGGTTGTGAGCCACCATGTGGTAGAACCTCTGGAAGAGCAGTCAGTGATCTTAACCAGTGAGCCATCTCTCCAGCTCAAATTATTTTATTTTTGAAATTCATTCTTCTGAGACATAAATATTCATAGGACTCAATTGCAGATTGAACTAGAAATGCAGATTAGTTCCAAGTACCTGGGCTGGGCATGAGAAATATGTGTTTCTATCAAGCTTCCAGATAACATGAATGGCTGTTGGACCATGGTCCATACTTTGTGCAATGACATGTTAAACCATTTTTAGATTTGTTTTTAGCCACTATAACCAATACATCACAAAATATTCTCCCCCAATCTGTCGAATCTAATCATAGCAATAATAATTTCAGCTTGTTTACGAGAGCTGTTAGCCTTGTATGGAATTTGCTCAGCCTGTGCTAATCAGCAGTAATAAACTTACATGCTTAGGGTTCCAAGGGCACAGTTACTACACAAGAGAGAAAGTACTGAATGAAAAATATATAGGTTAGATAAGGCTGGCAGTATCGTGGGAGACCCAATCAAAGATAAAAAAAAATCTCATCATTATTAGAGAATGTAAAAATAGCCGAAAACGCAGTGGCTTGCTTCTAAGAAATCCATGACACTAATACAAAATCAATCTACATGTAGATATCTTTCATGTTAACCACATGATGTAGAATAATATGTAAGACATGGTGTACGATGCACCCAATCTGCCTTGAGGGCAAGACACACCCAGGAAGATGTTATTAGATAGGTCTCACCAGTATGGTAAAGCTTTGAAAAGAGCAAAGAGATTATTCCAGCCTGTTGCACTTGGGTAAAGGACAGCACAGAGAACCTTCAGCTGAACAGTGAAAACATGGCTCTTGTCTTGAGTTTGGATATAATGGGAATGTATATAGAATATGGTAACCTGAATAAAATCTCTATAAAATATTGCCCAGCCTATACTGTTGTAGCCTGATACTTCCTGATCATGGCATAGAATTGCCTTAGTTTTTTTCCCAGGACCAGAGACAGAAACCAGGACCTTGCCATATATGCTAGGCAAAGACTAATGCTGTCCCAGCCCAATGATGTCTGGTCTCTTCAGCATCCCGTTTTAGGTGGTTTACACTCTCCATTCATTTGTGGAAAACATGGGTGCCCTAGTTCCTAGGCATTATGTAAGGAATCTGAGCACAGACAGAAAATCTTCACGGGAAGACTATTGCTCTAAGCAGCAGACATTTGGAGGACCTCCTCATGCTGGCCCAGAGTTTCAGCATGGGCTGGGGAGTGAGCTTTCAAACTGAAGCAGATGTATGTAGCAGACAAGAATGTACTACTTACTTTCAAAGTAAAAGACTTTGAACTTCAAATTATTAAAAAAGGCAACAATTCTTTAGAAATTGTGAAAAATTAATCTGGTGGTTTCTTACGAATTGGTTGCATAACTGTTCGGAAGTAATGGAATAAACAGATATTTCACAATTGTAAAAATAAAAAAAAACCAAAAAAACTTCCTCAAAAAGACATTGTTGAGGCATCTATGTTGCTAGTAATAGAGACTGATCAAGGAAGAAGCAATGGCCAAGTAATGTCATTGATAAAAAATTGGATCTGGAATAGAGTAACTTTCAGGCATAGATTAATGAAGAACTAGCTGTGTGGTTGGGCAACATTGCTTATCCTGAATCTGCATTTCCTTATTAAGGGCGTGCTCATATTTCTAAACAGCACCAAAGTGATGGTTAAGTAAGATGATAATCTCTGTGTATTCCTTAGCACAGGGCTAAACAGGCTGCATTTGATAAATAGCATATCCAGAACAAAGGAGAAGGAGGGAAGGAAAATCAGGGGCGGAAAGAGGGAGGGAGGAACTTCTGAGAGCTCTGGATCTATCACAGCAGAGCATATTGTTTGAAAAAGGAGTTTATCAACTTGGAAGACTCTTCTAGGACATTTGACTCGAAATTCAAGCAACGGTGCCAAGACATGATGCAAACACGCTCAGCATGCCTCTTAGCATAAAGAGAGCAATCCCTCAGAGTGGGTGCTGGAAGTGCCAGAGTTTCCATGATAGATGGCCAGTGAAAAGAATGATTCTGTGATGCGGGTAGGGTAGAGTGGGCGCAGGATCTAAATCCCAGAGGGCATCTATCTCCAGAAGACATGAAGCAGGAAAGAGGAACTTCAGTGTTGGGTACTAGGAAATGCCCTCATAGAACTAGGCTCATCAGACTCCGTAGCTCAACAGATGCACATGACACTGGGCAGGTGGTGCAACTCCGTGATGGGCACTGGGCCAGGATCCCGGGAGCTGTCTGTGAGGAGCCTATGCCGTCAGATGAGTCTTGAGACTCCCCACTTTCTGATAACGAGGACACATTCTGCAGTCTAACTAACCCAACAATGGGCAGCGGTGCTTGGTTTTCTGTAGAATTAGGTTCCAACAGATTTTTTTTTTTTCATTTTTTTTTTTTTAGCACTACTCCCTTTGAATTCGACTGTTTTTTTTTCTTTCTCTGCATTCTTAACATTAAATCTTGTATCATTAATTGAAACCTTTATGCTTCATAACGGAAACTTGCACACTCCAGACCTCCCTCATGCCACCGCTGCACCTACGTTCTGTAAGTCAGGCTGCATTGCGATCCTGTTATTATTCAGACAGATTAGTTAATAAACCATTTAGATGTATGTTAACTCTCCAAGTACTTGTAAGTTTGTTGTGTTCAAAGAACACTATAGGATTTCAAGGGTTTAAATTTCCTTTGGCCTTTTCTAGTCCTTCTGAGTCTTCTTAGTGATTGCCCCATGTGCTTTTGAGAAGAATGTGGGTATGTCTGAGCGGATTATTCTACGCACGGTCTATGTCTGCATCAGTTTATTTGACTGGATTATTCTATAAAAGGTCTAACTATGTCTACATGAATTTGTTTGAGTGGATTATTCTATCACAAAACTATCGACATTTATGTCACTTTCCTTGAAACTGCCTTTTCATTCTTCTATATTCTTAATTTTCTCTAGTAGTTATACTAATAAATAAAAGAGATGACCAGACATTTTTAATTATTCTTAGCTTACTTATTTCTATTATTAGTTCTGTCTACTCTCACCTTTTATTTTTGTAAGTTAGATAATTAGATGCACTTTATTTTTTAAATTTTTTTATTACATGCTCTGTATTTAAATTTGAAATGTTATCCTCTTCCACCACTCTGCTCTCACTCCCATCCCCCTCTACTTGTCTTCACAAAGGTGCACTAACTTCCAAACACTCTCTCCACCTACATTGGGAAAACATGCCCTCCCTGGACCAAAGTTCTCTTCTCACATTGATGCCAGACACTGCTATTCTCCTCTGTATATGCACTTGGAGCCATGGGCCTCTCAATGCGTGCTCAGTGGTTAGTGTTCTAGACCATGGGAACTGTGGAGGATTTGGTTGGTCTACAATATTGTTCTTCCCATGAGGCGTCAATCCCCTTCAGCTCCTTCATTCTCCTCCAGCACCCTTAGCTGGGTCCCTGTGCTCAGTCTGGAGGTTAGCTACAAGCATGCTCAGCTGCATGACTCTGGTAGAGTCCCTGAGGAAGCACCCCTATCAGGTTTCTGCCAGCAAGCACCTCCCAGTATCAGCTATAGCCCTTGGGCTGGGGCTGCACATCAGGTAGATCCCTAGGTGAAGCAGCCCCTGAAAGATCCCCTATTCAATCTCAGACCTTCCACTTGATCCTGTACCTCCTCCTGTTAGTGTTTTGTTCTCCCTTCGAAGAAGGACTGAGACACACCATTTTGGACTTCCTTACTTTGAGCTTTATAAGGTCTGTGAATTGTTTCTAGGATATTCAGAGCTTTCTGGGCTAGTATCCAATTAATAGTGAGTGCATACCATGTGTGGTCTTTTGTGATTGGGTTACCTCACTCAGGATGATAGGGCTCTACTCTCTCAGAGGAGAAGGAGAGGGGAAAATTGTGGAGGGATTATGTGTATGGGGAACCAGGAATGAGAACAGTGATTGGGATGTAAAGTCAATAAATAAATTAATGAGAAAAAAGCATATGGAGTAAACCAACAATAACAAAAAAACTTTTTTTTACTCTCGTTGGCCATGACTATTTCCAATCTTTTCTTGTCTTGTTTGATGTATGTATAAAACACAAAACAGTGTTGTATAATTCCAGACATTATTCTATTCTGCTGAGTTGTTTTAATAAGCTAAGCATTTCCCTTTATAGATTCTTTTAGTCTGTCTTCCGTCTGTGTGCATTGAGAGTGCACGTTAGATGGATGTGGAGGCCAGAGCTGGACAATGATGTCTTCCTCAGTTGCTTGCCACGTTATATTTTTGAGACTAAACCTAAAACTCAGTGGTTTTGTAGCCTGGATGCCAAGAGACACCCCAGAGATCTACTTCTCTCTGCCTCCCAAGAGCCAGGATTACAGGTCCATACCACTATGTCTGCTTTAAAAAACATGGGTTCTGGGGAACCAAACTTGTGTCTTCATACTTGTAAAACATCTACACATGGCTCTTTTTTGTGGAGAACTCAAACCCGGGTCAGTTTAGGTTTCCATGAAACATTCAACCTCCTTGAAATGGTAACAGTAGCATGAGAAGACGGGATAAACATGAAGTTTGTATGTCTTTGTTCTTGAAAGTTGCAGAGTGCCACAGACATTATATGCTACTGGCCACCTTGAGTTTCCCTGGACTCAGACTTTTTTTTGTCTGTGTGAGCTCTAGATCCATTTCCAGTCTTCCTGAGGCCTGATAGAATCTCCTGTGTGTTTTGTGTCCTCTCAGGTGCTGGCAGATGGGTGGGGAGGAGGGTAGGGCACTGAGGAAGCTCAGTAGCAGAAGTGTTGGCAATTAAGTTTATTTACCATTCCTTTTGCTCCAGAGAAGTGAGACTTCCTGAGGCATATATAACAGCACTTTTATTAATAAGTGATGTTAGAACACTCCAGAAATCAGCTCTTCCAACTTTCATTGTCTGTAAGTCATAATTTGTCATGTCTGTGGACCAGATGGAAAAACTCTGGAGTATGAAAAGACAAGAAATGGTAGCCATAAATCCAAGGAATGGTTAACATTCAGATGTGGCCATGAAGCTCTCTACAGAGGAAAAGAAAATGCTGGGACTCTCTGCTCAGTTAGATTTGTACAGGGATGTGATGTTGGGGAGGCATGGAAACCTGGTCTCTCTGTTTATGATAACTTCCCTCTAGAATTACTAACTTGGAAACTTGCCCAGAATGTTTCAGTTCCTTCTATTATATAATATGTTGTTCTGTAAGCTTCTGCTTTTAAAATTAGTTCATTGAGAATTTCATACAATATGTTTTGGTCTTATCGAACCCCTTCTTCAACTCTAATAAACATTCATAGTTAATAAGGAAGGAAGGCACCAGAGTAAGAAAGCTAGAAAGCTCTTTGCCAATGAAAATGAATTTTGAGAAGCCTCAGTTGCACTTGATCTCTGAAAAAGACATTGTCCAGTACACTTTTTGTTTTTTAAATTTAATTTTTCCCACTTTTTATTAGATATTTCCTGTATTTAAATTTGAAATGTTATCCCCTTCCTACACTCACTCCCATCCCCTCTCCCCCTCCACTTGTCTTCATGAAGGTGAACTCCCTCATAATCACCCTCTCCACTCCATTGCCTTGGCATTTCCCTACATTGGGAAAATGTGCCCTCCCTGGTCCAAAGGCCTCTTTTCTCATTGATGCCAGACAGTGATATCTTCATCTACATATGTAACTGAAGCCATAGGTGTCACAATGTGTTGGTGTGTGTTTTAGTAAATGGGAGGTTTGGGGGGGGATATGGAGTTGATAATGTTGTTCTTTCCATGGGTTGCAACCTCTTTCAGTTCCTTCAACCCTTTCTTTAGAATCTTCATAGGGGTCCCTGTGTTCAGTCCAATGATTAGCTGCAAACATGCTCAGGTGTATCTATGTGACTCTGGCAGAGCCCCAGAGGAATCATCTCTATTTGGTTCTCGCCAGTAAGTACTTCTTAGCATCAGCAATAGTGTTTAGGTTTGGTGGCTACATGTGGGGTGAATCCCCAGGTGAAGTAGCCTCTGAATGATCTTTTCTTCAATCCCTGTTCCTCTATTTGACCTTGTATTACCTCCTATGAGTGCTTTGTTCTCCATCTAAGAAGGACTGACACATCCCATTTTGAACTTCCTTATTTTGGAGCATCATAAGGTCTGTGAATTGTTTCTAGGGTATTCAGAGCTTTCTGGGGCTAGTATTCAATTAATAGTGAGTGCATACCATGTGTGGTCTTTTGTGACTGGGTTACCTCACTCAGGATGATAGTTTCTAGTTCCATCCATTTGCCTAGGAATTTTATGAAGTCATTGTTTCTAATAACTGAGTAGTACCCCATTTTGTAAATGTACCACTCCTTCTGTGTGGTATCCATTCCTCTGTTGAAGAACATCTGAGTTCTTTCCAGCTTCTGGCTATTATTAATAAGGCTGCTATGAACATAGTAGAGCATGTGTCCTTGTTATATGTTGGAGCATCTTTTGGGTATATGCCCAGGAATGGAATAGCTGGGTCTTCAGGTACTACTGTGTTTACTTTTCTGAGGAACAACTACACTGATTTCCAGAGTGGTTGTCCCAGTTTACAACCCCACCAGCAGTGGCACAGTGATCCTCTTTCTCTGCATCCTCACCAGCATCTGCTGTCATCTGAGTTTTTGATCTTAGCCATTCTGACTGGTGTGAAGTGAAATCTCAGGGTTGTTTTGATTTGCATCTCCCTGATTACTAGGGATGTTGAGCATTTCTTCAGGTGCTCTTTGGCCATTCAGTATTTCACAGTTGAGAATTTTTTTGTTTAGCTCTGTACCCCATTTTTTATAGGATTGTTTGATACTCTGGAGTCTAATTTCTTGAGTTCTTTGTATATATTGGATATTAGCTCTCTATTAGATGTAGGATTGGTAAAGCTCTTTTCCCAATCTGTTGACTGCCATTTTGTCTTCTTGCCACTGTCCTTAGCCTTACAGAAACTTTGCAATTTCATGAAGACCCATTTGTCAATTCTTGATCTTAGAGCATAAGCCATTGGTGTTCTGTTCAGGAAAATTTCCCCTTGTGCCTATGTGTTCTAAGTTCTTCCCCACTTTCTCTTTTAACAGTTTCAGTGTACCTGGTTTTATGTGGAGGTATTTGATCCACATGAACTTGAGCTTTGTACAAGGAGATAAGAAAGCATAAATTTGCATTCTTCTGCATGCTGTCTGCCATTTGAACCAATACCATTTGTTGAAGAGGCTGTCCCTTTTCCATTGAATGTTTTTAGCTGCTTTGTCAAAGATTAAGTGTCCATAAGTGTGAAATTTTATTTCTGGGTGTTCAATTCTGTTCTGTTGATCTGCTTGCCTAATTCTGTACCAATACCATATGATTTTTATCACAATTGGTTTGCAATATAGCTTGAAGTAAGGGATGGTGATTC